>NC_056733.1:193156742-193527975 GCF_019279795.1 Protopterus annectens
TGTACATATCTTGTACCACTCTTACATACTTCTCTGACACTCCTGACTTCCTCATACAATACCACAACTCCTCTCTAGGCACCCTGTCATATGCTTTCTCTAAATCCACAAAGACAAAATGCAACTCCTTCTGACCTTCTCTGTACTTCTCCATCAACACTCTCAGAGCAAACATCGCATCTGTAGTGCTCTTTCCTGGCATGAAACCATACTGCTCATCACTAATCATCACCTCCCTTCTTAACCTAGCTTCCACTACTCTTTCCCATAACTTCATGCTGTGACTGATCAGTTTAAACCGTCTGTAGTTACTACAGCTCTGCACATCACCCTTATTCTTAAACATCGGTACCAAAACACTTTCTCCATTCCTCAGGCATCCTCTCACTTTCCAAAATTTCATTAAACAATCTAGTTAAAAACACCACTGCCATTTCACCTAAACACCTCCATGCTTCCACAGGTATGTCATCTGGACCAATGGCCTTTCCGTTCTTCATCCTCTTCATAGCTATCCTTACTTCCTCCTTGCTAATCCACTGCACTTCATGATTCACTATCCACACATCATCCAACATTCTCTCCCTCTCATTCTCTTCATTCATCAACCCCTCAAGGTATTCTTTCCATCTGCTCAACACACTCTCCTCGCTTGTGAGTATGTTTCCCTCATTATCCTTTATCAACCTTACCTGCTGCACATCTTTACTAGCTGGGTCCCTCTGTCTAGCCAATCGATACAGGTCCTTTTGTCCCTCCTTAGTGTCCAACCTTTTATACAACTCTTCATACGCCTTCTCCTTAGCCTTCGCCACCTCTCTCTTTGCCATGCACCTCATCTCCTTATACTCTTGTCTATCTTCTTCATCTCTTTGACAATCCTACTTCTTCTTCGCCAACCTCTTTTTCTGTATACTCTCCTGTACTTCTTCATTCCACCACCAGGTCTCCTTGTCCTCCTTCCTCTTTCCAGATGTCACACCAAGCACCTTTCTAGCCATCTCTCTTACTAGCTCTGCTGTAGTTACCCAGCTATTCAGTAACTCTTCACTGCCACCCAGTGCCTGTCTTAACTCTTCCCTGGACATCACCGCACAATTACCCTTTTTCAATTTCCACCATTTGATCCTTGGTGCTGCCCTCACACTCATCCTCCTCTTCTTGATCACCAATGTCATCCTACAAACCACCATCCTATGATGCCTAACTACACTTTCCCCTGCCACCACTTTACAGTCTCCAATCTCCTTCAGATTGGCCCTTCTAGATAAGATATAATCCACCTGTGTGCATCTTCCTCCACTCCTGTATGTCACCCTATGCTCCTCCCTCTTTTTAAGTTCCCTCCAAGTTCTAACTGCTGGCAGAAAACACAGGTCAAGTGAGCAGCTGCTCAGTGTCAGCCGCAAACACTGAAGTTGTTCCTTCTTCTCCTCTAAAAACAAATGGCAAGCAGCTGCTTAGCCACTGCTCAGCTGCAAACAGGGAAGTTTCTTTCTTGTTTGTTTTTTTTTAAAACAAACTGTGTATGAGCGGCACATCCTTTCTTTCTCCATTTATAGGGTCGGGTCATGGATGATGCGAAAGCCAGGTGGGTGCAAGTGAGCTTGCAGACCCCTTGAGTTTATTGTGCGGACCCCAGTTTTGGAAACAGTGGACTGGAAGAATCGGGATCACCTTGGACTTGAAAGGGAGTCTGGGGTTGGGAGATGGAGATGAACACGAAGAAGACCAGCAACACTGAAATTAGTGAATAAATGTGAGATTATGAAGCATTAATCACATTTGTGAAATATGGCTTTACAAGAAATAGTGGCTGAGAGACTGGAATTTTATTGGATTTGTTAAATTTGTGAGCGACTGAAAAGCATATACCTCACTTCATGTCAATATTTGGAAGGACAATGAAATGAAGTGAAGTAAAACATAACCATAAGTAAAACAACTGCTGTTCTTAACAGTAACTATATAAACATTTCATGTTATAAATTACATGTTATACATTAAAGCATTTTCAGTTATTATTGTATGCGATAAAGATACTAAAATAAACAAGTACTCTTTTCTTACTTTTTAATTGTAATAAATGTAGGCATTACACTTTGAAAAAGAAGAAAGGCTGATCAAAAACATGCTTAAATTAATATGCTGTATTCTTGGGGTCTTGGGGTGGGGTATGGGATATAAAAGTGCAGCAATTACAATATATGTACAACTGAAGTGTCTTCTCTTACTTTTGCATAGGTGAATGTCTAGATTAAGGCCCTTGGCTTAATCTAATATTGTTGTGTGTAAGCAAATGAGCTTTAAAAATAAGAGAACATTAAATGTAATGAAGAGTTTTCCTTTAGCAAAAAAAAAATGTTCAGTGTGAGTTGAGAAGTCTGAAGCTGACAGCAGCTTTACATTTTGTTCTTATGTTTCCATGGCAACCAGCTAATTACAGGGCCAGATAAATTTTGAGAGGTCAGGACATTGTTTGCCGAAAGAAACATAAAATTTAAACATACAGGGGCAACCAGCTTAGTAAAAAAATAAAGTTTGAAATTACTGGAAATAAATAAGAGAAAGCAGCTTTCCAGGTAACTATATACTCATACATTTACTAGTACAGTGCATAATTTAATTTTATTTAAAGCTAGCCAGTTCAGTTTTTAAGGTTAAAAGTCAATGTTTTTTGTGCTTCTTTTAAGTTAAAAGGTTCTGGGGCTGTTCTGGGGTTGTGTTTTGTTCGAGTGATTTCATTAAAACAAAAAGTCTTGTAAATGTGCCATAGGTATAAATGGACTTGACAAGAAACAACAGTATAAAAGAGCAACCTGTCTAACAATAGTAGGTGCATGTAACACAAAAGCTGGAAATAGACATTTAAAAAAATGTGTCATATATAATAGGTGGGAATTATTAGTTATGTACTTACCATAACTTAGTATCTGTGTTTGCCTTCTTTCATTCCTCCTCATGAATGGGCTATAGATCCGTGCTCGGATCGGACTCTGCCACATTCTTTCCACACTAGGATCAAAATCTTGAGAACCTCCCACTAACCACAATGCCCTGCACTCTAACCAATGTCCTCAGAACGAGTTTGCTGCCCATAGATAACAGATAGCAAGAATAGAGAGATCTTAAAATATACAATTATAAATGTATAAATATAAGTGTCTCCATAACCAGAGGCTCAATCCAGGTCCTCTAGAGTACCAGGAAGGGGGATGGCTGAGTGGGAAGGTGAGGAGGAATGAAAGAAGGCAACACAGATAAGAATTTATGGTAAGTACATAACTATTAAATCTGATATTGTCTCTTTTATTCCTCCTCACAAATGGGTAGGGTCCCCAGCTCTACACCTCCTGGGTGGTCTTAAAGAAGGATATGCCACAGTACAGTTGAACCGAAAGAAGCCCTGCTCTAGGAAACAAGATCCAGTTTGTAATGTGATACAAACGTATAAGCCTTAGACCAAGTGGCTGCAGCACAGGTACCATCTAATGAAACCCTGGAAGAGAAGGCAGATGAGGTGGAAATAGACCTGGTGGAGTGGGCCTTAGGAGGGCAAGGCAGTTGCAAACCATTTTTGTCATAGATATAGGAGATGCAGTCTGTAATCCACTTGGCGAGAGTAACTTTGGAAACTGCCTGAACTAAATAACCAAAATAACCAGCGCTAACCCATTAATGTTTGAGTTTTTCGTGCCTGGAGTAGCCAGTCTTGGTTATTTTGGTTATTCAGTTTGTTTGTTTCTTGCCTTTCTTGTTGGTGAAACTGCTTGAACTACACAGTTAACAAATAACTGATCTGATTTTCAAATGGGCTTGGCCCTGTGCAAGTAAAAACTTAACTGTCTGAACATCCAATGAATGATCGTTCATCATTGGAGAAATTAGGAAAAAAAAACTGATATAGTTGGACAGTCTGGATGAGACTGGCTTCTGTAGCTAACCTGGGCATAAACAAAGGATTTGTATGAAGGGAGACTCTGTCCTTGTAGAAAATTATGCAAGGCAGCTTAGATGATAAGGCCTGAATTTCCAATATTCTCTTAGCTGAGGTGATGGCAACAAGAACTGTTTTCAATCAAAGAAACATTAGGTCACAGTCACGTGCTGATTCAAAGGGTTTCTGAGTTAGGTTCTGCAAGACCACAGTGAAATCCTACAATGGTGAGGGGGTCCTTTACCTGAGGTTTTCTGGAGAAAGACCCCTTTCAAAAAAGCCTTGCATAGTTTGGAAGCGGAAGGGCAGTTGAGAATGTTGTCAGAATGAAAATTAGAGATAGCCGCTAACTGGAGTTTGATGGTGGAGAAACAAGCTCAGTCTCTGAAAAGAGATGCCAGAAAACACAGAATATCAGAAATAGGTGTTGAAAAGGGATCAATGTCTTCTTTAGAATTCCAGAATACAAACCTTTTCCATTTGCTACCGTAAATTTTCTTAGTAGCTGGTTTTTGAGAAGCCAAAATAATGTCTTGGACTGGGGAAGCAATCCTGGACCTTCGAATGATCACTGGAAGTGGAGAAACCAAGTGGTCAATTTGAGGGGCATCAAGTTAGGGTGATAACTCTCTATGGGGTGAGAAAGGAAATCCTGTCTGGATTCCAGAATCCATGGAGGACACTTCAGGTGAGACCAGAAGAAAGTGAACCAAATCTGACAAGGCCAGAAGGGGGATGTGAGGATTACTGAGTACTTCAGACGCTTTGCTTTCTGGAGAAACTTTGGAATCAAAGGCAATAGAGATAAGCACAGAGGAGACTGGGGGGCTGATTGTGAACCACGGCGTCCCTTGGGGACTCCCCCGGTGGTGGGATCAGAGCAAAATAATTGATGCACTTGTTGTTTTGGGGGGATGCAAATAGGTCACAGCAAAGTTGGACCTAGTGACTGAAAAACAAGTCCGCTACTGATTGATTGAGGGACCACTCGTAAGGGGTTAGAATGGACCTGCTGAGCTTGTCTACCAGAACACTGGATTTCCCTGGAATGTGTGTTGCAAGCAGAAAGTGGTCCAAAGATATCACCCATTCCCAAACTCTCATGGCCTCTCTGCAGTGGGTAGGAACTGGTTCCTCCTTGTTTGTTAATGTACCACATGACTGACATGTTGTCTGTGTAGATAGCAGTTGTTTCTAGACAGAGAAAGTCCTGAAAGGCTTGCAATGATAGGAGGACAGCTTTCATCTCCAGAACACTGATATGCAACCTGGTCTCTATGAGTTTCCACGTGCCTTGGATCATCTTCCCCCTTGTAATGCCCCACCCCACCCCAACTGCGAAGCATCCGTGGTCACAGTGGTGGGGGGTGGAAGAAGGAAAGGTCTGCCTAATGTCAGTTTATCTGACAAAAGCCACCACTGAAGATGCCTTCTGCAAACAGGAGTCAGCTTGATAGAAACAGACAGAGGCTGGTAGAGAATAGACCACTGAGCAGCTAAAGTCCATTGAAGGACTCGCATAAAACATTGAATGGGATGGCAGCTGCCATAGAACCTAGAGTTTGGAGTATTAGCCTTGCCAGGGGAGAAGCCAGACTCAACACTGCTTGTACTTGATATCTTAAGGTTAGGATGCAATGAGGTGGAATGGCGGAAACCTGACTGACTGTGTCCAAAGTAGCTCCAATAAACTCTAAAGTCTGCACAGGGGAAAGATTGGACTTTGCCAGGTTTATAGTAATTCCGAGATGGTTGTCAAGATTGAAGAAGTAATCTCTGGCCTGTATCTGCTGATGCCTGGGGTTGGGGCAGTGAAGAGCCAGTCGTCCAGGTAAGGGAACTCCCAGAATCCCTGCAGTCTGAGGTGAGCCATGACTACTGCCATACATTTGGAAATGACCCTGAGGGCTGTGATGAGTCCAAAGGGCAGAGCCCTGAATCGGAAATGACTAGCTCTCCGCTGAAAGCACAGACGACTCCTGGAGCGCTTGTCTATTTTGATGTGATAGTATGCATCCTTTAGGTCCACAAAGCACATCTAATTGTCCTTTTGCATTAGCGGAAGAATGGACTGAATCATCACCATTCGGAACTTTGCTTTCTTTACATTCAATATGGATCACAGGTCCCTGGTTTTCTTTGGCACTAAAAATAAACGAGAATAAGTCCCGAATCGTCTTTGTGTGATCAGGACCTCTTGGATGACTCTTTTGCAGTAGACATATAATTTCTACTACTGTAAACTCCCTTTTACTGTGTGGAACATCGGCACCTCTCCAGAGGAGAACTGAGGAAGGTAGCCTCTGGATATAAATCTGTAACATCCACTTGTTTTGAGTTATATTGGTCCAGGCGGTAGGGTGTAGAGAAAACCAATCCCCAAATGCCTCCAGAGATGAGCAGTTGGGCAGCTATTCAGGAGTGCTGAAAGGGCCCATCAGAAAAAAAGTTCCCTGAAGGCCTGATTCTGCAGACCCTCTCTGCGTCTGGGGTGGTGTCTCCGACTGAATCTTCCTCCTCTGCCCCTAGAGGATGAATCCCCATGTTGATCTTTGGAAAAACCCTGAGATTTACGGAACCAGGTTTTCCTTTAACTGTGCTAATTTCTAAAAAAGGTGTGCTGTGGAGTGGAGAACTTGACCCTGACACCAGACAGACTCTACCCTTCCTGTTTACTGTGGGTTAGGGTCTCTTTGACCGATGGACCGAACAGTGAGGATCCATTGAAGGGGGGGTTAAAGGACACCTTAAAGGGCTCCGCAAAATCACAAAACCACATCCAGGCACGTCTCCGAATAGCAATGCCTGAGCCGGCTGCCCAAGAGGCACCTTCCATGGAATGGGAAATCAGCCTCATGGACAAGTTGGATAAAGAATAGTCAGTTGTGTGGAGACTTTCTTGAAGTTCCTCTGGTGACATGGTCTCTGCCAGAGAGCCCAAAAGCTCTTTCACCAGGTCCCTCTGTAAATGGGTAGTGTGTGTGCCAGGTAGTTCAATGCCCTCAGAGAGAAAGTGGCTGAGGCATAAACATGCTTCCCAAACCTGTCCATTACTCTGGACTCCCTGTTCAGAGGATGAACAGTGGAGCTCTGCTAGCTCCTTTCTGGTGGCTGCCACCACAACCATAGCATCCACTGGAATACCCTTACTCCAATAAGGTCTATCCTTGGGGGAGACAAAAATTTGTAGGGGCACTTGGGGATCAGTTCGACAGAGTCCAGCTCCTTCCAGGCCCAACTGGACACCAAGTCCACTAACTTGTCCACCAGGGGAACCACCCAAGATGTAGATGGTACAACCTGAAGGCCTCCAAAAATACGGACTCCTCAGAGGATGGAGGTTGGGCTGACCAACCACCTCTCTGCTGCAAAATCTTTTAAAATGTCTCTGAAGGAGTCATCCTCCAGTGGTAATACGGGGGGATCCCTCCCCTTCTTCATCAAAGTCTGTATCCTTGGTGATGGACTCTGGGGGGGATCAATGTGCCTCCTTTTGCACATCCACTTACAAGGGATCTCCTCCGTGGGCTGCTCGGGGAGGTCTCAGAAGAGGAGGGGTTTTCCTGAGGGGGAAGAGTTTGGAGGCCAGTCTGGACAGACTAAGGACAGGAATGACTGGCTCAAGTATCTGATCCAAAGGGAGTCAGCGGGACAGATGACTTAAAGGGACTGGATTCCCAAGGGTAGAGAAGACCCTTTCTACCACATTGAACACCGATGGGCCCAAAGAATCCCTCCCCAGTTCCACCGGAGTCAAGGCTACAGAGGAAGAGAGGGCGGAATCCTGAGCCCTGAGTCCCTGGCAGAATCAGACTCTAGCTGCCAACTGCAAAGTACCGAGGGGAAGAGACAACTCCAACAAAGTATGTGCCAATCTCCTCCCCTGGATCTGATAGGGACCTCTTGGCTCCAAGACTTGCTGTGATCCGATGACAATGGGACCAAGGATGTCAGGACAACAGTTGGAGTGGAGGAAGGCAGGCTCAGCACATTTGACCCAATATCCCTCAGGTGGCCATGACTCTGAGCTCCAAAGCTGAAAGATGGATTGGAGAAGGAGGCTGGACTTCTAAGGAAGACTCAAAGAACCCATTGGGGACAGAGCTGAGAAGACCGCTAGCTGGATCTTATTCTTGAGGATCTTCCTGATCATCCTGTCCATGTCGGCCTTCGAAAGACTCCTAGGAGACCTGGAGGAAGCCACAGAGAGGGGTCTGGAGAGCCTGGAGGGAGTCTGCTTTAGACCAGAGAGTGAAGCCAACTCAAACCCCAGTACCAGCGTAGAGCCCCTTGCTGGAGGATCTGAAGCCTTAGGATCCAAAAAGGAGGGGGGCAGTACAATTGGAAGAACTGGAAATGACCAAGAATCCAGATGGATTCGAAGATAGCTTCGGATCTGTTGCAGCTGAAGTAAGCCTCTGATCCGATGAAGTTGTAACCAAGAGCCTTCCAACTTTGGCAGGTGGCTCCGAAGATGCCTTCAAAGATTTGTGAAGAAGCTTCTTGGAGTCAGAGGCTCCCGCAAGAATCTTAGAGGGGGGTTAAGCCCCTGGAGTGGAAGCAGGCAAAGGCCCCTCACAATTAACTTGTTTCTGCATTCGGCTATGGCTCGGGGTTTAAAGCTTTCACAAACAGAGCAGGCCGACCGCACATGCTCTGCACCTAAGCAGTAGACACATGAGTGTGCACTGGAATGCGGAAACTTATGTCCACATTCCAAGCACTGCTTGAATTCCAGTGGTTGTCAGCCATCATACAAGGAGAAAACAACCTTACCCTTACACACTCACACAGCTCACACTGAGATAGAGAGAAAACAGAATATGAAGAGGAGGTTTTTTTTTTTTTTAAAGAAGGAGAGAGAAGAAAGCCCAATGGCCAGAAACAGTTAAGCACAGGAAAAAGGACTTTAGGTACAAGGAGAGGGAGAGAACATACACATGTACACACTCTACTGGATAGGGGAGGGAAATAAGAACAAGAGAGTGGAAAAAAAAAGGAAAGAACTACTTAACTGACAAAAGTGAAGCCAAAAAACATCAAAGACATGCTCGAGACTTAGGACCATGTCTGACACCCCTGGTGGCAAATTAAATCTCGGGAGGTTGGTTAGAGTGCAGGGTATTGTGGGTAGTGAGAGGAGCTCGAGACTTGGATCCTAGTCTGGAAAAAATGTGACTGAGTGGGATCCAAGCACAGATCTGTAACCCATTTGTAAGGAGGAATGAAAGACAATGTCATATCAATAACTTTTTATCATAATGGCCAAGCTATCCATAGTATCTTGGAAGATAAATGACCTTACAGGTATAGACAAAAAGGGAAAAGTACTGAATTATATTAAGTAATGAAGAGTGCAAATAGAAATGTTGCAGGAAACACATTTGGAAATAAGTCAGCATGTTAGTTTTATACAGAAATCATTTCAGGATGGATACTCAACAAAATATCAGGGACAAAGGAAAAGAGGAGTACCTATACTAATTGCTAGAGGAGCTCCAACAGTGCTAGAAGGAAAAAAAAGATAAAAGTTGTAGCTTTGTGGTAGTAAGGAGGATCACACTGGCACATACTTATGTTCTACTTAAAACTGCTATTATGGGGCTTAAGAAACTTTTGAGAGAAATACTCATCTTTCAGCAGGGAATATTATTTACAGGTAGGGACTGGACCTTGAACTAGGGGACCTAGAAGTTAAAACATAAAAGAGGTATATTTCTTAAGAAATTTATTAAATTATTTGGTATGGAAGATGTGAATTCAGTAGTAGGAACTCTAAGAAAAATTATATATTATCCCCAAGGTACAATAAGTAGGCTACACTAGATAGAAATGATATTTCACAGGATCATGTGCATTTAATTGAAAGCTTTGGCACACATCCAATAACTATATCAGATCATGTGCCAGTATCAACTTAGATAAAATTACTGAGTAATGAACTAAAAATGAGACAGTGGCATTTCCCTACCTACCTGTTAAAAAGAGGGGAATTTATGGAATGGGTATTGGAAATTATTTGAGAGTTATTAGGAAAGATATAAATTCCTTCAGACATTACAGCAACTAAATGGGATAAAATAAAAGTGGAATTTAAAAATAGGATAGAAATAAAAGAAAAATATATATGGTTAAAAAGTAAGTGGAATTAGAGGGGCTGACAAAGGGAAAGTACTGAAAAAAAAGGAGACTCTCACAGAATAGGAAAAGGTACAACTGCAGAGTGCTAAAGATAGAATAAGGAAATAGCTGGATAACATGCACGAGTTTAGAAAAACTGCTGTTAAGCAACTGTTTTTGATAACTCCAGAGCACAAAAACAGTTAGCACAACGACGTAGGCAATGGAAAGTAAAAAGGTTGCTTCCAAACTTAGGGAACCTACAACAGAAAAAAAATCTAACAACATATCCTACAGATATAAGGTATTTCAGAAATTCTGTGAAAAATCGTATAAAGCAGAGGAATGGGAAACATCTAAATGCACAAATGGAAATATTTATGGAAGACTTAACTATGTCAAGGTTAGAGGAAGATTAGGCTCAAGAATTAATAGCCAAGAGAGGTAGGGGATGAGGCAAAAATTGGGATACATAATCAATCATCAAGAAGTCTTCTGGAATATACAGCATTCTTGTGGAAGTTAGGAGGGGACTGATAATCTGAAAAGTTTTGCTTAATATTTTACAAGAAGGGACAGTACCAGCATCTTGGTAAAAAAAGCAATGTTGTACTACACAAAGAAATTTAAAAACTATCAAACCCAGCTTCATGTAAACCAAATTTCAATTTTAAACCATGAATATAAAGTTTTATGTATACACAAGCTAAGGGAATGGCAAAATGTTTCCAAAATTGATATATCTAGATCAATGTGTTTTTTGGAGAGAAGAAACTTACTTGACAATATTAAATGAACAATTATGATTCACAGGAAAGCAGACTGTAAAAAAAATGACACTATTTTTTTTTTTTTGGGGGGGGTCTTGATACAGGGAAGGCATTTAATAAATACAGTCATATGAAATTTTATGAGTGGGTGGTATTTGCACTTGTGTTCCCTGACATAATAATAGAGTTAATTAGGAGAACATGTGAAGGGTCAGGCACAAGAATTAAGGTGGGAGTGTTCCTCTCCAACAAGTTGCATTTGAACAGGGGAACCAGGGTAGGATGTCTTCTTTCTACCTTGTTATTTGCTTTACACTTGGAGCTATTGGCAGACTCAGAAAGTCAATTATATGACTAGTATGGTAACCAAAAAAAGTTAGCTTTATTCACAGATATTATGCACTTGACAAATCCAGAATGAAGATTTCAGTGTTGTGGAAAGTTTTGAGATCATTTCAAGTCTTTTCAGGATATAAAAATAAATGAAGATAAAATAAAGGCTATAGCAGTAAACTTTGTAAACATACATGAAATGGTTCAGAATACCCACATCTATGGGAGAATGATAAGATGACGTATTTAGGTATCTTCTTCTTTCAGCTGTTCCCGTTAGGGGTTGCCACAGTGGATCATCTGTTTCCATTTCTTCCTGTCCTCTGCATTTTGCTCTGTCACACCAGCCACCTGCATGTCCTATCTCACCACATCCATAAACCTTAGGCCTTCCTCTTTTCCTCGTACCTGGCAGCTCCATCCTTAGCATCCTTTTCCCAATATACCCAGCATCCCTCCTCAGCACGTCCAAACCAATGCAATCTCACCTCTCTGGCTTTGTCTCCAAACCGTCCAACCTGAGCTGACCCTCTAATATACTGATTCTTAATCCTGCCAATCCTTGCACACCCAGTGCAAATCTTAACATCTTTAACTCTGCCACGTCCAGCTCTGACTCCTGCCTTTCTGTCAATGCCACAGTCTCCAACCCATATAACACAGCTGGTCTAACTACCCTCTTGTAGACCGTCCCAGTCTGGTTCCAGTCTGTCACAAATCACTCCCAAGACTCTTCTCTACCCACTCCACCCTGCCTGTACTCTCTTCTTCACCCCTCTTCCACACTCGCCATTACTCTGAACTGTTGATCCCAAGTATTTAAACTCATCCACCTTTGCCAACTCTACTCCCTGCATACTCACCATTTTTCTATCCTCCCTCTCATTCACACACACAAAATAAGATGACATATTTTGGTATATGAATTAAAAGGAATTATATTACAGCAACTACTGATATGGAGAAAAAGACTAAATATAGTAAATAAATAAGTTGGATGTGTCTGATTATGGATTGGAAAAAAAAAAGTGACCAGTCCTTTCACGATGTCCCCAGTGCTCGGTCTACATAGATACATCATTTGTTAATACTACATGTAGTGCTACTGATGATACACAACAGGGACAGCAAAATTTGTCAACCTTAATGCAGAGTTTTGGAGAATAGCAGGGAAAGGGAAATAAATTAGCAGAGCAAAGAACCGGAAAAGAACAACAGAAAGGGAAGGAAATAAGATCTGTTCAACACAATTGGTGATATTAAGGGAAACATCCATGTAAGAATGGGCATGGTAAAAGACAAAGATGGGAAAGACCCAATAGAAGCAAGAGTTATAACAGTCGGTATACTTAGGCAGTATAGCAACTACATACTGCTCACAGACAATGAAATACTACTTAACCTCCAAAAAAACTACCTGCAAGAGATGCAAATACTTAACTAAGATGGATCAACACCCTCCCCCCAAATAAAAATGAAGAAATCAGTCTGTGAGCACCACATACCCACAAAATACATAGAAAATTATTATATGCTGAGGCTGTAAAAAAAGTCACTGCTTAAGCCTCCAAGGTCAAACAAGAGCAAACCACAGCAGAAATTAAATATCATAACACAGACTGCTATAACCACAATTGAAAATCACAAGGGGAAAAAAAAAACACCCAAAACCAAGCATGCTTAAACACGCCACTAAAAATAAAGTACTGGTGATTGGTGATGCCACAGCAAGATACAGACTCTACCCACAAAAGGATGGACAAAAAAGGGTGATAGTGAGTTGTTTTTCCATTGCCAAGATTTTCACAGTCTGAAGGGCTTTCAAGACCCTTAAGATGAACAAATTTGACTGTATCATTGATGGTGGCCCATGTGGTTTTAAATGACCTGGCGTATAAAACCCTAAGAGAAATGCACAGATGTTTCCAAGCTTTCTATGTATATTCCACGTGCAGGAAAGACTCTAGCATGGAGCATAACTCTACATTATCAAGAATGCCAAGTTAAAAGGAAAAGATGACTGATTTCAACTATGGAATTAGTAACTGGTGTAATTTGATGAGGCTCCATAAATGACGGCATGGGAGGAACTGCTAAATAGACCCATTTGCTTTGCAAAGTATGGCTTGGATTTCTCACCCCAAGACTACCACATACTGGTTAAAGTCTCTGCTGCTCCAATAGTGTCCTTCTTAGGTAAAGTCCAGCTAATGGATCTTCCAACCTAAAAAACATAACAAATGAAGCAATGGACAACATTAATGTGGTGCTGCTCAATCCTAGGAGTCTAATTTACAAACTGACACTGAAGCCCTCTAGCATTTAGAGCACACTCATCTGTGTACTGTTACTGAAGCCTGTCTTAAGAGTGCAGAAAGCACCTCCTCTATACCAGAACTTTGCATCTATCACACCTTAAGACCCAGTGGAAACTGTGGTGATGTATCCATATTTGATAAAGACTACATTACATCTAGACAGATTCACACAGACCCAAGAACTGAACTTACCGAAATTCAGCTCAGATTAAATAAAACCAACTATTAGATTATAGAATGTTACAGGATCACTTGGATGACTCTTCAAAATTATGTCCAGTTTTTAAATGCATTGGATGAACTTCATACACAGAAAAGCACTATCATCCTGGGAGACTTTAGCTATCACTGACGAGCAGGGGGACCTATTTCTCAAATGCAGGCAATGCCCAAAAATTCCTCCATTTCATAAACAAGAATACTATGGCTCAAATAGTCAAACAACCCTTATAGATCACAAAGTTCTTTATATATGCTCCTTATAAATGTGGCAGCTAAATGTACTACTCCCACAGGTATACCCTTTCCCAATCAAGTTTAACCACAAACTAGTAACCTTCTTCTTCAAAATCCCTAAACTACTTGAGGTAAATATAACACTATTCAAAGACTTCAGGCATATAAAATTCCTACATTTCTATGATGAACTCTAAGTTCAAATATAAGTGTACCACCCTCACAAAAAAAAAATGTAGACATGTCTAGTAGTTATGCAAATACATTCCACACACACCTAGAAAACTGTAAGTCCCTTCCAAAACTAAACAAAAACAGAAAGGCAAAAGCAAACCAGACTGGCAGTCCACATGTGCAAATAAACAATACAATAAAATAAGAAGCTTATTAGAATATATCACAAATCAAGGTTAACAACAAAAGACTAACTAAGGTACTGAAAAAAACACCATAAGGAAAACAAAGGCCTCCCAGGAACTTGGGCTAATATCGGAGGCCAATGATAATTACAAATCTTTATGTCAGGAGCTTGTAACACTCAACATTCTCTGAACTGATTCAAAATGGCACTACCTTCTCTAACCAGTCAATATCGCAAATATACTAGCAAACAAATTTGGTGCAAACTTCATGCCAGAGATATCTATATAACTAAGGGATTAAAACTTCCTATCACCACAAGAGAACACTTGTTAAATGTACTTTCCAAAGCAAAAAAATACATCCTCTATGAGACCTGATAACAAAACAGGCTGCCTGTTGAACAGCACTAAATATGTACTGGTGGACCCACTCCATTAACTATTCAGCCTGAGCTTATCCACTGGCTTTGTCCCCGAAATCTGGCACACAGCAGTTGTGATGCCTTTTAACAAAGGCAGCCCGACCACAGATCCCAGGAATTACAGTCCCATAAGCCTTATGAGCCTCATCTGCAAGCCCATGGAAGACATCATAACAGACCTGATAAACTACAATATAAAAAAAATCTTGTAAGACCTGACTTCAGCAATTTGACCTTAAGGGCAGATGCTTTCAAATGAATCCGGTAAATTTTTTTGAGGGGGTAATGCAAGTCATGGAAAATAACAACACTAGCAAAAGTAAATTAAGGCACCAAAGTTACACACTGGAAATCAGTCACTGTACTTTATTGCAGAAGACAAACGGTAAGCGCTTTCACAACTTAATGTTGCTTCATCAGACCACATCACTACAACTGATGCTTGGTTAAATACTAGGACAATTAGTATGACATCACAATTTAAAGAGATATTACTCCACTAACATAAGAACATATATCGATATCCATAAGAAAAATGCATAAAATATATAGAAAGGTGTGTATTTACATACAATAATATTTAAAAAAGGGGGAATGTCATCCCTGATGGTTATAAAAAAAAAAAAATATATATATATATATATATATATATATATATATATATATATATATATATATATATATATATATATATGTATATGTACATATACACACACATTTTGTGCACATATAACCATAATAGTACAATAAAAAATATATAAAAAACTCATATTTAGTGTTTAAGGCGCCTTGCCTTAAGGTAGGGAACTAATGAGGTGCAGCCATTCAAACCAGGATATCTATCTGCTTGTAATTTAGTGATCCATTGTTCTAATTCTTCAGTGTGGTTTTCTACATCACCACCTCTGTTTGTCCTTACTATTTGTTGTAAGATTAAAAATTTAAAACAATGACTACTGTCTGTATTCAGGACAAGATTAGCTAGAGCATTTGATTGCTTCTGGTTCCGTATGTTCCTTATATGTTCTAACATTCTTTCTTTAAAGCTCCTATTTGTTTTGCCTACATAATAGGCATGGCATGCTTGGCAAAAACAAAAATAAACAACATCGACACTTTTACAATCATAGTAATTCTTCGTATAAAGTTTAAAACATTTCACAGGATGAATGTACTAATTTTTTTTTTTTTCAAAACAGGTTTATTGTTTTAACATATAAGAGAAATATAACAATTTTATACAAGTAATTAAAAATAGGTATTATTATAATATTCAACAAAACAACTAAAGTATTTACAAAGACCTCCACTACAATCAGATCAATTAATTAAACTAAAATACCATGCTATTGAAATTAAAATTTTTTTAACAAATTTTGTAAATTATCCCATACAATAAAATAAGATGTGTTTCTATTTGTTCTAGTCTTAATTGTGTTTATTTCCATATGGCACACTATATTCATAACATTTTTAAATTCACTGAACGAAGAAGGTGTATCTGAAATCCAATTTCTAGTTATTATTTTCCTAGCCACTGCTAGAATAGACCATAACAAGGGAAGCTTAACCTTTTTAACACTTTGAGATACAGGTGTGTTGAATAATATAAGAGATTTAGAAATAATGAAATTATCTGTAAAAGAGCCTGCAAAATTCATTAATTGACTTCCAGTATTCTTTCAATTTTATACAGTCATAAAACATATGAGCCCAGTCAGCATTAATTTCTACATTACATCTCTTACATAGATTATCTTTATTATTTATTTTATTCATCATCAAAGGTGTATAAAAGATCTATGTAAAATTTCCATGTATAAAGTCTCCAGACAATGGAAGACGTAGTTCTATAAGCAGATTCCAATATATATTGTTTATCTTGTTGATTTGGTGGGTCCCCATTAATAGAAGTGAAATAATTCCAGTATGAATCTACACTGTAAAAGTTTCTTGTCTGATAACTTTATGTATGTATGAAAGTTTACCTTTATCAGAAACTTTATGTTGTAAATTTAATATCAAGTAATCAATCAGTGTTGGAATAGATTCTTTAACAGTTATAGACATTAAATCTATTTTATTAATGAGATGTTGTCTAAAGGTCTGAACCTCTAACCAGCAAGTTTCTCTTAGATCAAATTCTTGTTTTAAGAAATCTACATTTTTAACTTTATTATCAGATATCAACTGATACCAGTACTTTAGATCAGTATCTATAGCTAAATGAGTTCCTTCAGAAGTAGATGACAAAAGCATACCCTGAGTATACATTATAGGAAATACAATAAAATTCCATTCCCTATACTTAGGGTGCATGAATATAAAGTTACGATAACTAATAATAATATTTAATGGGTAACAAACCATATGTTTAGGTGTAATAGGTGAAGTACAAAATTCCTTTAGTAACCATAACATGGAGTTATTTACAATAATATTTTTATGTGTTAAGGAGATTTTCATGAAGTGTATACTAATTAGCTCCCAATAATCTTTCCATTTTGTGACATATGACTGATCTATTAATAAAGTAATAACTTTTACAATAGAAGAGATAGTATATAAATTAAAGTCTGGAAAAGAAATACCCCTTGAGACCAGCTATTAGTATGTTTCTTTAATGCAATCCTAGGTCTATTAGGTGCCCATAAGAAATTTAACATTAGTGTGTTCAGTTTCTTGATAATTATTTTTGTAGGTGGAAGTATTATTGATTGTATTAAGTATAAAATCTTGGGGAATATTATCATTTTAATAATTGTAAGTCTCTCCTCCATAGTAAAAACATATTATTCCAGGTATTAAAAGATTTTGTATATTAAGAAAACAGGTATTATAATTATTATATATAATAGATTTAATATCTTTAGATAGTATTATACCTAAATAAGTTATCTGACCTGAATTGGGTACATATTTAGTAAAATCACTAATGAGAATATTTTTTCGTGTATATATAGGTAGTATTTTAGTTTTTCTTCATTGAATATTAAACCAGAAATACTTTTAAAATTCATCATGTTGTCAAATAGAGACTGTATAGAAGAATTAGATCCTGCTGATGTAATTAGAACATCATCTGCAAAAGTTGAATTTTGGATGTTGTATTTTCATCTATTTCAAAACCCTCTATGTCAGTACTGTTTCTGATCAAATTAGCCCAAGGCTCCATTACTAAAGTGAATAATAGTGGAGAAAGTGGACATCCTTGTTTTGTACCTTTAAGAATGGGTATTTTTGTGAAACATATGTTCCTACCTTAATATAAGCCAACGTTCCTTTGTATAAATGTTCAATTAGATTTACAAATGCATCCGAGAAGTTTGTGCACTTCATTAAGGTAAACAGATAGTCCCAACTTACTGAATCAAATGCTGAACTTATATCAAGACTAATAAGTGTTAAATCTTTCTTTTTCCTATTTGCAAAATCTATTAATGTTAAAGTTCTTCTTATATTATCAAAAGTATTTCTATTTACAATGAAGCCTGTCTGATCTATATCTATAATGCCGGGAATGATTGTCTTCAATCTATCAGCAAAGATATTCATAAACATTTTATAATCAACATTAAGTAATGAGATGGGCCGATATGAAGAACATCTAGTTGGATCTTTATTAGGTTTTAAAATTGGCGAAATAAATGTATATTGCCAAGATGGGGGGGTTATTAACTCAGTTTGGGCCAAAATAAAAACCTTATGTATTAATGAATATGTATTTTTAGAAAGGATTTTATATATCTCTGGTATAATACCATCATTAACTACAACACCACCTCTCACACCGAACACTAACAAAAAGTAAAAATCCGTCGCTGTACCATAAAGGGCTGTCCTCCAAGCTGTAGACCAAAATCTGTCACCAGGTCAAGGATACATATAATGTTCGAACCACTTAGTAGATCCAAATAAACTGTGTTTATTAATCCAACAATGATAAAAACCACATAGATCACGAAAATAACATATAACAAATAACAATGATATAAAGCGGTGATTAAGCGCACTTTCGTCTTCACTGGTTAGACTTCATCAGAATCACATAATCACTTGAAATTGAGTGCTTTAAATACCAAAACATAACAAAACACCATTGGTTAATTAGTTAATTGTCACTCCAGGCCGTTTTAAACCAAACTGGTACCTTTTCAACTTTTTTTAAAAAACTTTTTTTAAAAAACTTTCCAATTCATGAATGACCTATCTTGCATGAACAATACTTCACTCGATATGAACTCCAAAGAACATGTACATACATAAATATACAAATAATAATAATAAAGTATATATATACTTTTATATATTATTATTTAAAAAATACTATTACTTACTAATAAATATATATAAATAAATATTTAAATATGATTATATAAATATAGTAAAGAAAAAGTAAGAGTAAAAATAATGTTAATGTGTACAATATAGTATTAAAATATTAAAATGTTAAAAATATGTATCAATACTAGTAAAAATATATACCCAATTGTAGGCTAGGGGGTTTGTGTAAGAACAACATACATTGAGTGTTGGATGTTAGATGTAGCTGGACAAATAATAACTTCATTTGGGGTAGTTTGCTAAAAGTTACAGGGCTGGTTTAATGGAGAGGTGGTCGTTCATCCCCATAGGACCGCAAGCATCCAATTTCAGCTGCCAAATTAGCTCTCTATATTCCAACAGGGATTCCCAATCTCCTCCCCTATCACCCTTTTTGACCTCCTCCAGTACCCAAAACTTAAAGTTAGCTTTTTCACACGTGGTAGTGTGTCTAAATAGGGCATTGTTATCATTCCTCCTACTAATGTCCCTCATGTGTTCATATATACGTTTTCTTAACTGATGTTCCATCTTACCAACATAATATGCTCCGCAGGCAAGACAGTAAGCAAGGTAAACAACCCCCTTGCTGTAACAGGTAAAATACCCATTCCATTTGGGAATCCCTGTTGGAATATAGAGAGCTAATTTGGCAGCTGAAATTGGATGCTTGCGGTCCTATGGGGATGAACGACCACCTCTCCATTAAACCAGCCCTGAAACTTTTAGCAAACAACCCCAAATGAAGTTATTATTTGTCCAGCTACATCTAACATCCAACACTCAATGTATGTTGTTCTTACACAAACCCCCTAGCCTACAATTGGGTATATATTTTTACTAGTATTGATACATATTTTTAACATTTTAATACTATATTGTACACATTGTTAACATTATTTTTACTCTTACTTTTTCTTTACTATATTTATATAATCATATTTAAATATTTATTTATATATATTTATTAGTAAGTAATAGTATTTTTTAAATAATAATATATAAAAGTATATATATACTTTATTATTATTATTTGTATATTTATGTATGTACATGTTCTTTGGAGTTCATATCGAGTGAAGTATTGTTCATGCAAGATAGGTCATTCATGAATTGGAAAGTTTTTTAAAAAAAGTTTTTTAAAAAAAGTTTAAAAGGTACCAGTTTGGTTTAAAACGGCCTGGAGTGACAATTAACTAATTAACCAATGGTGTTTTGTTATGTTTTGGTATTTAAAGCACTCATTTTCAAGTGATTATGTGATTCTGATGAAGTCTAACCAGTGAAGACGAAAGCGCGCTTAATCACCGCTTTATATCATTGTTATTTGTTATATGTTATTTTCGTGATCTATGTGGTTTTTATCGTTGTTGGATTAATAAACACAGTTTATTTGGATCTACTAAGTGGTTCGAACATTATATGTATCCTTGACCTGGTGACAGATTTTGGTCTACAGCTTGGAGGACAGCCCTTTATGGTACAGCGACGGATTTTTACTTTTTGTTATAATACCATCATTACCCGGTGCTTTGTTTGATTTAAGCTTATTTATTTGTGTAATAACTTCTGTATATGAAATACTCTTGTCCAATAGTTTAATCTGTTGTTTATTAAGCTTTTTATTCATATTTGTGGTTATAAACTCCTTTATTTTATCTTTGGGTTCCATGTTAATATTATTATGGTTAATTTTGTGAAAGTGATTTCTAAATTCATCTAGTATTTCTGGTATACTAGAAACATTCTTCTTTTTCCTTAGAGAAAAGATTTCTTTGATATGGTTTTGTTTATTCAACCTTTTTGTTTTATTTTTAAGTCTATGTAAGTATTTGGGGCTTATTGAATAAGACAAAAACTTGTATTTCTCTAAAGTTATTTTAACTTTATGAGTTAAAATTTCTTTGTATTTCTCATTTAGTTTGTTTATTTCTTCAATAACTTTCTTGTCCATAATATTTTCTTTATTATTATGTTTATAAGAGTCTAATTTACTTTGAATATCTAACAATTCCTTATCCCAAGATTTCCTTTTATTATTATACCATCCGATACTTTGTCCATATAGATATGATTTTAAGGCATCCCAAACATAAATAATGGAGTGTTATTTATGTCTAAAAAATGTTTTACTTCTGAAAGTATATATTCTTTATAGTCTTTTAGTTGAGTTAAGTATGCTGGTATCCTTTTGATCTGAACATTATGAGTATTTTTTATCATGAATTCAAAAACAATTGAATTATGATCAGATATAGGACATTAAATGATTTTGGAATTAATTAAATCTGTTACCATCTGGTTAGAAATAAAGACCCTATCTATTTTTGAATAAGTTTTGTATCTGTTAGAAAAAAAGGTGTATGGTAATGATTTTGAATCTATCTGATTATTAATATCATTCAAATGATAAGAATTAGCAAAATCCTTTAAATGTTTTGCATTAGATGTAATTCTTCTCTTTCCTATAGTGGTAGTATCACTTTCATGTAGTATACAATTAAAGTCACCAGCTAAAATAATATCTCCTATAGAGAATGATATGATCTTATCAAGATGATGTTTCACTGTATTAATACCAATTCCAGGTATCCAATATACATTAATTAAAGTGTAAGTCTTCCCATTAATTTGTATTGTAACCATACAAAACATTCCTTTGTCATCCTGATAAGACTTAATGGTTTTAGGAATGGGCATACTTTTATTCCATAAAATAGCCACTCCTCTTTTTTCTGAGTGTGCTCTGAACTAACCAATACTGTATATTTGTTTGTGGCTAGTTTATCAATATCTTTTTCAAGAGATGTGTTTCTTGTAGGAAGACTAAGTTGGCCTTATGTAAATTAATGTATCTTATTAGGCTTGCCCTTTTACATGGATTATTCAATCCATTAATGTTTAAAGAAATTCATTTTAAAGATGTCATTTGGCATTTTTAAAACTTAAGAATCTTATGATCAAAATAACAAATAACAAGATAAGTAATGTTACATCTCCTCCTTTAGGTGTACCTTTAAATATAGCTGTATTTATTGAATCTCTTATGGGATTTCAGTATAGGATTCAATTTTGTTTGTAGTGACAATGAATGTACAAAATATATTGTGGATGTCAAAACTATATACAAATAACAATGAACAAGTGAAAATAATGTAAGGATTAAACCTTGCATCCAGCCTGGAGTTGTAAACTCCAACTTAGAGTAGTATTTACCACTCAAGTTAACCCCCTACCCTAAGCAGCAGTACGTCAGCTACCACCTTATCAATTTAATACTAGTTATATTTAACTGAAGTTAACAGTTTTCAATTCAATTATCTAGCAAGACAAGACTACACATTTGGTAAAACAGCATCATATAAACTAAAATAAACCTTTTTTTTTTTTTTTTTTTTTAAACTGTTCATACTACCATATACATCCATGTAATATAAAACACTTGTATTCAAATAGCATTCAAATAATCTTGATGTTAGAAATCAAGAGGAGAGAAAATAAGTTCTAACATTCATTTAAATCAAAAACTTTGGCTAATATGATTCAGACATTACATATATTAGGATGCATCTATTTTCTGTCATGTAAATACAGTTAACAGCTTCCAAAAAAAACTTGAATTGCTTGTATATGAGCATTTACTCAAACTCATTATTGCCAATAGAATAAAATATTGTATTCATAGAAATTGTTATAAATCATACTTCATAGTTAAGCAGATTCTCAGAAACATTTATATACATATCTACATACACACACATACATATATATATATATATATATATATATATATACATACATACACACATACACGCACATATACATATATATATATATATATATATATACACATGCATACACACACACACACACACACACACACACACACATACACACGCACATACACACACACACAAACACACACACACATACATATATATATATATATATATGATCTCACTGAGTTGTATTTTTACTGAGCACCATCTTACATTGCTGTCCCTTCAATAAATCTGTCTGCTTTATACAAAATAATGCACAGCAAACACATTTTAGTAACCAGATTTTACAAACATGCTATACTACTGCTTTAAAATATATCACGACACTTTCTTCCAGTATAGAGTTATAAAATTATTTATGCTTGTCAATCAGATGAATTAAATGAGTTATAGTAATGTATATGTTTGGGACATAGGTTTTTAACACATATTATTAATCTGCTATTCCTGTATCTGTGATGTGTCAGTGTGATATCTAGGTCAAAGGTGAGACTAGCTGCTTTCAGCTTCTCTGTGAGAATTCTGAGAGTTGAAGCTTTTGAAGTAGCTCATGGACACTGTGCATGAGACAGCCCACATCCCAGATTGTCTCTCTTAACATTTTGGTGGGAAACTTATTAAAAACTAGTGACAAACATTCATTTAGCAGTGTAAATGCATCTAAACATGACAAAACCTTCACAATGCATTCTACAGGTTATTACAGACTCTATGTAAGTGAAATCAAGCCCAAAATTATTAATAAGTAACAAAACTCAACATTTTTGTCCCAACTCAACTCCTATGCAAATCTTATTATTTACTGTGTCTATATGATCAAAAGCATTTCTATATATTAATAAAGAAAAGAAAAGAGAGTAGAAAGTAAAAGGGTGTAAGGCAGAAATAAAGAAAAATGTAAGAGAAAGCTATAAGAAGTATATACAATAGAATGTTACTTACTGTTTATATTAATAGAGTTAAAAATAAAACATATTATTTACTAGTATTTAGTTCTAATTATTATTAGTTAAAGCATGACAGATTATTTACAAACAAGCATAAGCAGTGTAATCAAGAAAGTATAATTAGGAATAGCTTTTGAAGAACATATAAACTTTTAAAGGAAAAAAAAATGTATCAAATTACTGACCTTATTTTTCCTCTTCAGAAAGAAAACAAGTTAAATCACAGCTTGCCATTAAATCTCCAGATATTTTGACTAGTTATGAAACAAAACATTTCTTTGCACACAGAGAATAACTTTGACTAAATCTTTTTCAAAATATTTGTTGCTTCTTGGAAATGCAGGAACTATATTTAAAAAGATTAATAATAAAATAAAATGATGAGAGAAAAAAAACATAGTACAAATCATTTGTTTTTAGTCTCTTCTTCTTCTCTGAAGTCTTCCACGAAGTTTCAGTTGCCAGTCTCTTTAACGAAGGACTAGCCCATTCCATTTCTTCTATTTTTTCCAAAATCTTATTTTTTTTGATAAACAGTAAAGCGGAGTCTAAGTCATCGAAAATTTTAGGACCATCAGGAAGGAAGATTTTAAGCTTGGCAGGAAACAAGGTATGTTTTAAACTGTGCTTTTTTAAGCTCCCTTATTAGTGGCAGAAAAACTTTTCTTTTAGCTAATACCATGGAAGAATAGTCATTGTCAAAACGCACAGTTGTTTCATTAATCTTAACAGGAGCTTTAGCCCAAGCAGATTTAAGAACCATCTCTTTATCAAAAGATGATAGAAATCTAACTATAACTGATCTAGGATAGTTTTTGTTTGAGTTAGTATTAGCTATAGATCTATGTGCTCTTTCGATACCAAAAGAGAATGCTTCTGGTAGATCTAAAGTTTTAGGGAGCCATGTTGTTAAAAAAGAAGTAATATTGTTACCTTCAATATTTTCTGGCAGTCCAAAAATCCTAATGTTATTGCCTAGATCTATTTTCCAGGTCATCCAGCTTTGTTTGTAAATGTGTATTTTGTTTCAGCAGAAACTCAATGTTGATTTCCTCTTCTTGTATTCTATTTTCCATGTCATTCACAGCTTCTTCTATGCCTGTCATCTGGATCTTCTGTTGTTGCAGGTCCATATGTAACAAGTCTATTTGTTTTGTAGTTTTTTCTATGAAAGTGTCTATTTTAGTATCCATTTTATCCATCTTAGCAGTAAGTTGCTGGACCATAATTATCAGAGACTGAAGTTCTTTCTTGATGCTGGAGTCTTGAGAATTTGTCTTACTGGAACTCATTTCAGACTGATAAACTGACAGGAAAATTTCCAAAGTAATTTCTGACAGGAATATTATTAAGATTTCCTTTCTTTTTTAGATATAGTTCAAGAACTATATAAAACAAACATATTTAGAAAGAAAATTACTTCAAAAATTATTTTTTTAAGTAATTAATTCCTGTCAATGTAATGAAATTGGTGGAGCTGAAGAAATCTGCTGCTATCCTGTGTTCATCCTTGACCACGCCCCCTAATGTACTCATTTTTAGTGTAGACATGCTGACAAGCAGCACAATTCCTGCACAGGAAGGTGCCCTGTCTGATTGAGAGATTTTTTTCTAAAAGACTGATGTTCTCTATTACAGAGCTGCTGCTTTAAAGACACATTATTTCTAAAACTGAAGTTTGGGGTGTCATCAACTGTGGAAACCAGACCTGGTATTTCATGTAATAAGTGCCAATTTTTTTTAATAATTTCCGTATACTTATTGATGTCACTTGCAAATCTAAACACTATTCTAAACTTATTTCTATCAATACTTGTATCATAAGGTATACTTGTATCAGAACTATAAGAGCTCATGTATGGTTTACATCTTGTAGATCTCAATTTCCATGCATGTGCTATCACTCTAGTGATTTCTGAGCTAGAATAGCCTCGTTTGAAATTCGTCTTGTAACTTATTTAAAGCAACTACTGCCTCTTCATCATTATTATGTAGGCATAGGGTTCTATAGACTCGTCCTTTGAGGACATTTCTAGGTATGTGTCTCGGGTGCATGCTTGACCTGTGAAGACAGGCATTGGTTCTTGTGGGTTTGTGATAAATACTGGTTCTTATCTGCTTTAAATCAGTAAGGGTGACACTCGCATCCAAGAAATCAACACATGTATCAGAAAAAGTAAACTTCAAAAAGTCTGTAGTACTATGCAGGTAATCAATGAAATTACTGATATTTTCACCATGCCCTTTCCACAAGACAAAAACATCATCCACAAAACGGACGTACCAGAGAATGTAGCCAAAAAATGGGTTAACATCTGACAAAACATATTGTTCTTCCCATCGTACTAGTGATAGATTGGCGTAGCTATTTGCACACTAAGTGCCCATAGCCACGCCAATCTTCTATAGAAAAAAATTGATCCTGAAAAGTTACAATGTTATTTTCAAGTATAATCTCCAACAGTGCACAGACTAGCATAATCTTATTAGTAGTCAGCTTCTTATTCATATCGAGGAATTCTCTTATTCTATCAATACCCCAAACATTTGGAAAACTAGTAAAAAGAGATTCAATGTCCATGGTAAGGAATACAAATTCTTCATCATTATCAATGGTTTCCATTCTATTTTGCAACTGCTGTAAAAACATTTTTGTCTCTCTAAGAACTGTATAACAACTATCCAAGAACTCGTCAAATGCCTTCTACATAAATAGATAGAGGCTCAGTGCATCATCCTGCTCCTGATACGATGGGGCGTAAAGGAGGAACCGTGGGATGTTTATGGAATTTAGGGAGTCCATAAATCCTAGGAGCTAGAGGTTTTTGTACTGAAGAATAATTGAATAAGGATTCATCAATTAATCCTGTAATCAGTAAATCAAACACTAAAAAAGACACTTTATCAGTGATAGCATTTACAGCTGTTTTTGTCAGCATTTGATAGGTACAAGTATCTAATAGCAAAACCTTCATCTGGTTAACATATAAATCTTTGTCCATTAATACAATTTCACCACCTTTATCTGCTTGTTTGATAATAAGAGAATGTAAATCCTGCAATTCATGCAGAGCCCTATATTCTTCTGTATTTAAATTATGAAAGGTGCAGCCTTGCGTACCAGGAGTATAAGCTTCATTAAAAGGCTGCACCTCATTAGTTCCTTACCTTAAGGCAAGGTGCCTTAAACACTAAATATGAGTTTTTTATATATTTTTTATTGTACTATTATGGTTATATGTGCACAAAATGTGCGTGTATATGTACATATATATATATATATATATATATATTTTAATAACCATCAGGGATGGCATTCCCCCTTTTTTTTAATATTATTGTATGTAAATACACACCTTTCTATATATTTTATGCATTTTTCTTATGGATATCGATATATGCTCTTATGTTAGTGGAGTAATATCTCTTTAAATTGTGATGTCATACTAATTGTCCTAGTATTTAACCAAGCATCAGTTGTGGTCTGATGAAGCAGCATTAAGTTGTGAAAGCGCTTACCGTTTGTCTTCTGCAATAAAGTACAGTGACTGATTTCCAGTGTGTAACTTTGGTGCCTTAATTTACTTTTGCTGTTGTTGTGTGTTTTGGGCACCTCAGTGTACCTGCAGCCATTTGGTTTTTGCATCTTCACAATAACAACACTGTCCATACATCCATCATACCTCGATCTTACCAAAGCATTTGATACTATACCATACACCAGCATTATCTAAATCGATCCCTGTGCAGTTAGACAAACAGTTAACTGGATGAGACAGAACTCACAGTGTAAGTGTGGTAGGCACAGCCTCTGAGAGCATGAAAGAAACCAATGGGACACCACAGGGTTTCATGCTAGGGCCTCTGCTAATCTACAAATACTTCTCTGATCTCCAAATGGAAGGGAAAAAAAAGGAGCACTTGTCAACCAAGTTTCCAGTTAATTGTAAACTAGGTGTACTTGAATCCCAATTCTGATATGCAGAAGTTACAAAAGTGAACTTACACATAATAGCTGGTACACTGACAATGGGCTAAACTAAATGCTAAAAAAAAGTAATGCTGTACCTGGCAAACAAACCCTCCACTCAGCTTATAGTACAGATAACACCCCACTTTAAAATAAAGAAATTGTGAGAGACCTTGGAAATGGGTAAGTAACTTCCTGTCTTTTGAGCATCATGTTGTAACAGTGCTTAGGAAATCCTAACTGGGACAGGTGCTTACAAACGGTATTTCCTCTAGGTCCAAACTAGTTCAAGCCCTTCTACATACTGCACTGATCAGGCCCATCACATAATTAAATGTCCCCTTTGGGATGCACCTTACTAAACATATCCAGCAGTTAGAGACATCCAGGAGTGGCCTTAGGTTAGCTGGAACCCTAGGCAAAAGGGTTCCACGGTGCCCCCCACCACACCACTGGTGCCCCCATCCTGGTCTACCTACACCAAACAAAATGCTGGAAAAGCGCCCCTGCTAGACCGGCACCCTAGGTGGCCATCTAGTTGGCCTATGCCTAAGGCCGGCTATGGAGACACCCCACAGGTTCCTGACAGAAAAGATCATGGTATTAAAAGCCCTAAGCTATCAAGAGAGGCTGCAGCCCTAGTTCCCATATTCAGTGTCCTGCAGACTCCTTAGGGGAGATGCCTGATTTGCATTTCAGGCCATTAGGGATCCAGCTGTCCAAGGCCTCTTATTTCTCCACAAAACAAACAATCCTGCAAACACTTGAACCAGAGACCTGAACCTGCTTCATTAAATAAACAAATCATAGCGGAGACAGAGCTTTGTCATGCAGTGACTACCCCCTCTCTGGATTAAACTTCCTGATGAAGTCCAGATGAAGCAATGTGACATTCTCCTCCTTTAAGAAGAAATTAGACAACTGGATGATTATTCATAAATTCACCCTAGGTATGACTATCCTATCATTCCTTGATAATGGAGGTAATGTCTATGGGTGGTTACTGGAAAGGGGTAAATGTCTACATGGCTTGGTTGCCTTGTACATTCTGAGATTCTATGATATGGACAGTAAGATACAAGCTGAGGAGTTGTTGTGTATGATATTTAATAAAGAGTTGAAAGAATTTATTTTGGAAGGGGAGGAGTTAAGTGGGATAAGTTGTTTCTCTCCATAGACCAAGTGGGTTTAGGATTACCTAATTTGAAGGGATCATTTAGAACTAAGCAGCTAAAACTAATACACATAACACAAGCAGAAGGTTAGAAATCAAAGTGGAAAACTGTAATGATGAAACGGGGGTGGGGGTCAAAATAATGAGACAGTAGGATTTTAGATGCAGGTCCTCAAGGAAAACAGCAGTAACAATACAGAATATTATATTTATAAAGTAGTACAATATAAAATATTCCAAGAACTACACCAACACAGAAATGGAGAAAGATTTTACCAATAGGGACGACTACAAGTAGGGGCATACAAAATAGCCAAGAGAGGGCTGGAATTTACTGAAGAAAATTAGCGAAAGAGTCAAGGGACTGGGAACAAATCACTATGGAGGGAAAGGTAATAAAGAGGGAAAGGCCAAAAGGACGTTCAGGTTGGAAACTGTCTTCCCCTATCAAGGATATTTAACAGAGTATAAACAAAGAGAAAGGAATTGGGGAGTGATACAAGTGAAAGACTGGCTCTGGCTGAGGTTTTAGTCTATTCTAGAACAGAAGCTGCTGTTAAAAATTTGATAATTAGTAGGGCATATAAAACACTGCATGAAAACTACAATAATTAATCAGAAGATACTAGAGAAGATTGGGAAGAGAGAGCATGAAAAGGAAATACATAAAGCAACAGTGGGAGAATATCTGTATGGCTCTTAAGTATACAACAAAGTCTAAGGTTTAAGATTTTTTCAGCTATTTTTAGGGTTCCTATCATATTACCAAAGATGCATTTTGTCGACTGCGTCTTGGTCGAACTTGAAATGTTGAAAAGACAAAATGATGAAGCTGCATATAAGCGAATTCTTTCCTTGGGAAAGAAGTCGCTTGGCCGCTTCCGTCATTTTGCCATTTTCGGCACTGTAGTGCGATCTCGGAGTTGGTATATTTAAGTAGAGGGGGTGTGGTGGGGCACAGCCCCCATGTTGGGGGGGTGGGGGGCAAAGCCCCCCCCCTCAAACTTTATGCAATGTTTTAATGTCTTTTTTTTTTTTTTTTTTGGGAAAAGGGATTAATCGCTGTTCTGGTTGTTCGATGTCTTGTGAATTCGAACTTGAGTTTGATATAACAACGTTCGATCATTTGATCATTCGTTGTTATAATACAGACCCTATTTTTATACCCCAAGCACATTTTTCTTCAGGTAGGTACCAATTGATGGAGGTGTGATGGGAAAGACAGAAGTGATTGGAAACACTTTTTGGAATGTAACAAGTTCATAGGTTCACAGATGAGTACTAGGCTAACTGCCCTCATGGGCCATTTTAAGCTTAGCCAGTTTCACTTTTTGTACTCAAAATAACCTATCCCATTTGGTTACAGTCTGGCCTTACCCACCCCATGGTTGATAATTATATATTACCAACAATGAGAATAAACAGATAATTTGAGGGGACCCATGCATGTGATAAAGCATTTAGGAGTTGCCTTTGTCCATCAGTAGTAGTACAGGGGGCAGTCCTGAGGCTAAATTTTCTGTTTCCCATGCAAAGATCTATGTTGCTCTGCAATATGGACAGGGGTGAATTATTAGTTATGTACTTACCATAACTTGGCATCTGTGTTGTCTTCTTTCATTCCTCCTCCTCACATATGGGTCACGGATCCGACCCTCAGATCTGACTCAGCCGCATTTCTTCAGACTAGGATCCAAGTCTTGAGCTCCTCCCACTACCCACAGTGCCATGTACTCCAACCAACCATCTCAGATCGAGTTTGCTGCCCATTAGGTAATAGAGAGAGCAGAGAAAGAAAAAGAAGTATACATCCATAACCAGAGTTCTCTCCAGGTCTTCTAGAGCACCAGGAAGGGGGATGGCAGGGTGGTAAGTTGTGGAGGAATGAAAGAGAACAACACAGATACAAAGTTCTGGTAAGTACATAACTAATAAATCTCCTCACTTATGTGTATAAATGTTATAGCTATAAAACTCCTGGGTGGTCTCAAGGAATGATTTTCCAGAGCACTGCTGAACCAAAGGAAGCCCTGCTCTGGGACACAAGGTCTAATATGTAATGCAATGCAAATGTGTGAACCTATGACCAAATGGCTGCAGCACAAATATCATCTAAAGTGGCCTGGGAAGAAAAGGCAAAGGAGGTGGACACAGAATTAGTAGAGTGGGCCTTAGGAGGACGAGGTAGCTGTAATCCATTCTTGGAATACATCAAGGTAATACAATCTGTTATCCATTTGGTGAGAGTAACCTTTGAAACTGCTGGATCTAGGCGACTAGGAGAGAAGGACAAAAGTTAACTGTTCTGATTTTCAAGAGAGTTTCATTCTGTGCAGACAAAAATGTAACTGCTTGTGAACATCCAGCAGAAGCAACAAACATTTTCCCTCAGTAGTGAAATTCAGCAAAAAAATGGGAGTTGAATAGTCTGGTTGAGATTGAATTCTGTAGCTACCTTGGGCATAAAAGAAGGATTTGTATGAAGGGACACCCTTATCCTTGTGGAAAATAATGTAGGAGGGCTTAGAAGACAAGGCCTGAATCTTCAAGATTCTCTTTGCAGAGGTGATAGCAATGAGCAATACTGTCTTTCTGTCTTCCATGAAAGAAATTTTAAGTCACAATCACCAGCTAGTTCGAAAGGTTTTTAGCCTTGTAATACCATAGTGAGATTTCATGACAGGGAAGGATGTTTTACTGGATGCTTGAGAAGGAAGATCATTTTCAAGAAGGCCTTGCACCGTTTGTAAGTAGAAGGGGAACTGAAAACACTGCCTGAATAAAAACTAGAGATGGCTGTCAACTGAAGCTTGATGGTAGAAAAACTGGCTCCTTCTTTTAATAAAAGATGCCAAAAAAGAACAGCTGAAACAGGACTGGAGAAGGGATCAATATTATCTTTACAAGCCAAGAAAACAAATCTTTTCTATTTACTTCCATAGACTTTCTTGGTAGCAGGCTTTTGGGAAGCTAAAATAATGTCTCAGACAGGGAAACCAAGCCTGGACCTTCTAACAATCACTGGAAGTGGAGAAACCAAGTGGTCAATTTGACAGACATCAGATTGGGGTGAAAACCCTCTATCAGGTGACAAAGGAAATCCTGTTTGGGTTCCAGAATCCATGGAGGATATTTCAGGTAAGATCAGAGGAAAGGGAAAGTACAGTTGTGTACACCTACCATAAATGTAGATGTTCGAGTGTCTTCACTGTTGCAGTCATGACTGTAGGGTTCGCCCCTGCCGGCAGGCAGCCCTCGGTCGGTCAGAATCCCAAAGTCTGGGTCCGGCGTTGGTTGTTCAACCTTGCTCCCTGATGTTGGAGCACCAGGAGTATAAAGCTGACAGCCGACGCCATCTTCTCCAGTTTTTCTTGCCCCAGATGTCAGGAGTCCCAAAATGAAAATGGTCCCATAACCCTTGCAAATACACCTCAGAAGAATGGTGAAAAAAGGAACCACACAAAAGTAAAAATAAGAGGGGACAGGAGGGAGGGAAACCCAGACTGCAACAGTGAAGACACTCGAACATCTACATTTATGGTAGGTGTACACAACTGTACTATGTTCATCGTGTTTCACTGTTACAGTCATGACTGTAGGGTAGAATCCCAAAGCTGAAAGAAAGGGAGGTGGTCATAAAGAAGAAGGGGCGGCTAAAAGGCCCTGCAAGACTGCAGAGGCAAAGCCTGCCCTAGACTTAGAGTAGAGAGGTAAATTGTAGTGCTTAGAGAAAGTATGCACTGAACTCCAAGTTGCAGCTTCCAAAATGTCCTTGGTAGGAACTCCCCTGAGGAAGGCCGCAGAAGTGGCAGCAGCTCTGGTGGAATTAGTCCGTATGCTCCCTGGGATTTGCTTTCCATGGTGTGAATAACAAAATCTGATTCCATGAGCAATCCATTTAGAAATGGTTTGTTTAGAAATGGCTTTACCTTGGGAACTTGAAGCATAAGAAACAAACAATTGTTCTGATTTTCTGATGTCCTTGGTTCTGTTCAAGTAAAAGTGTAGCTGCCTGTGTACATCCAAGGAATGTAAGATCCTTTCCCCTTTATTTTGAGGAGTGGGGAAAAAGGTAGGCAAGTGGATAGTTTGATTTAAAGCCACTTTGCAAACCACCTTAGGCATCAAAGTCAGATTAGTCCTCAAAGATACCCTGTCTTGATGAAAAATAATATAAGGCTCCACAGCCATAAGAGCTTGTAACTCTGAAACTCTCCTAGCAGAGGTTAATGCTAACAGGATAGCTGTCTTCCAAGATAAAAACTTGATATCAGAAGAAGCGGCAGGCTCAAAAGGAGGCAAGGTTAGTTTTTCCAAAACATAATTGAGATCCCAAGCAGGAATGGGAGGAGATCTAGGAGGTCTTAAGTTCTTAGCGCCTCTGAGGAACTGTCTCATTAGCTGGTGGGAAAAGATGGGAGGGTCTGCATTATAATGAGCAGAAATAGCAGAGGCATGGATCTTAATGGAAGAGAAAGAGAGACCCTTATGTAAGAGATCTGTCAAGTAAAGTAAAATTAAAGTAATGTTAGGAAGAAGAGGATCAGAATCCTGAGCCTGCATCCAGGAACAAAATCTTTTCCATTTTCCTGAATAGGATTTCCTAGTGCTAGGACGTCTGGCTTCTAAAATGACGTCCATAACCTGCTTGGGAAGGAAAGAAGAAATCAAAGGCCCTGGAATAACCAGGCCGCCAGGCTAAGAGTTCTGACATGAGAGTGTAGAACCTGACCCTGATGCTGGGACAGAAGGTTCGGAGACTGAGGTAAAACCCAAGGGGGCTCCAGGCATAGGTTCACTAGAGTTGGATACCAAAACTGCCGAGGCCAATTCGGAGCCAACAAGATTATCATCTTGGGTTTGTCCTGTTTTATCTTCAATAAAACTCGTGGAAGAAGAGGTAGAGGCGGAAAGGCATATCCTGAGAGGTTCCTCCAACTGAATGACAGGGCATCCACTTTCCAAGCTTCTCTGTGGAAAGTTCTGGTGCAAAAATTCTGTAGCTGATGGTTTTGATGGGATGCAAAGAGATCTATGTGAGGACATCCCAATACTGCTGTTATCATCCTGAATATTTTGGTGTCCAGCATCCGCTCGTGGGGATCCGAAAGGTTTCTGCTCAAACTGTCTGCCAGGAAGTTTGGTTTCCCTGGTAGAAATTGAGCTTGAAGATCCAGATGGCAAGCTAGAGCTGTGTTCTATAAATCCATGGCTAGTCTGCAAAGGGGGTAGGAATGAGATCCCCCTTGCTTATGTACCACATAACTGTGGTGTTGTCTGTCCATATTAGTAGTTGTCCTGGATGTATGAGATTCCTGAAGGCTAATAGAGCTTTCTGAATGGCCAACATTTCCTTTAAGTTGATATGCAGGTGCTTCTGATCCTTTGTCCAAAGGCCCTGCAGACAATAGCCCTGAAAATGGGCTCCCCAAGCATAATCCGAGGCGTCCGTGGTTAGAATCTGAGAGGCAGGAGGTAGACGGAAGGGCTGCCCTTTGTTTAGAGCACATGCCCTGGACCACCAAAGAAATTCCTTTTGAAGGCAAGGAAGGACGGGAATCAGTATGTCCAAACTGTGGCAATGTTGAGACCATACACTTTTTAGGTACCACTGTATTTTCCTCATGTGTAGTCTTGCATATGGTACGAGAAGGATGCAGGAGGCCATGTAACCCAAAGCCTGCAGGAATTTCCTTGCAGATAGATGGGTTAGAGTTGCCAAGGTTTTCAAAGTTGAAGCCAGCTGTAATTGTTTTTCGGATGTCAGAAATGCCATCTGGGTTGTAGAGTTTAAAAGAGCCCCCAGAAAAGTTATCTGTTGTGATGGTGTCAAATTTGACTTTTTTATGTTTACAGAGAATCCCAGGAATTTGAGGAGGTTCTGTACAAAATCTAGATGCTGAAGTAAGACATCCTTGCTGTCTGCCTGAATTAGACAATCGTCCAGATAAGAGTAAATTTGAATTCCCTTGAGTCTGCAGTAAGCTACTACTGGAGCCAGGCATTTGGTGAAGACTCTGGGCGCAGTAGACAATCCAAAGGGCAGCGCAGAGAATTGAAAGTGCCTCGATCCGGCCTTGAACCTGAGGTATTTTCTGCGATCCTACCTGATGGGAATATGTAAATATGCCTCCTTTAAATCCAAAGTCACCATCCATGCATCTCTGGACAGTATTGGAAGTAGCTGCTGTAGAGTAAGCATCTTGAATTTTGGAATCTCTAGAAAGGTGTTCAAGACCGACAGATCCAGAATGGGTCTCCATGAGTTTAGCTTCCTTGGGACTAGAAAGAGCCTTCAGTAAAACCCTTTTCCCATCTCTGGAATAGGAACCAGTTCTATGGCATTCATAGCCAAAAGAGCTTCCACCTGGTTTAAGGCCTCCGTCCACTGATGTTTTGGAAGGTCTGGCCATCCGCTTGGCCTTGGCAAGGTATGAAAATGGAATTTGTAACCTCTTAAAATCACATCCAAAACCCATTTGTCCTGGGTTATTTGAGTCCAATATTGATAAAAAAGAGAGAGTTTTCCTCCGAGAGGAGCTTCCAGGCAAGACGTTCCTGTAGCCCAACAGAGGGAGTCATTGAGTTTGTTTCCTTTGAGGCTGTGGCCTGTCCTCTCCTCCCCTAGGGGTAGAAGCAGCCCACTGTCTTGGTCTATAAGCAGCTTGTGTTTGAGGCCTCCCTCTGGAGCGTCTATATCTACCCCTCTGAGGCCTGTCTGAAGAGGGAAAGGACCAGTTTTTTGATCGCCAATTCCTGCTAAATCTAGGAGGCTGTACTTGTAAGAAATCCTTAACTGTTTGCATGGATTTCGCCTTATCCTCCATCTTTTTAATCACCTCTTCAGCTTTAGGTCCAAACAAAACATTATGCTGAACAGGAGCATCCAATAATTTAGCCTTTACTTGTTCAGGTAAATTTTGTTCCTTTAACCATGCATGTCTTCTAATGACTGTGCCAGAGGCCGCAGCCCTACAAGAAGCCTCCAAGGCATCAAATCCACAGTGTAAAACATGCTTCCCAACCTGTTCAGTGGCATGCAACAAGTCATGTAATTCCTTATCATCTGCACAGGCAGAAATGGAAGTAAATTTTTGTTTTAAGACAGACAAGAGAAATTGCTGATATTTAAGCATATGAAACTGACAGTTTAAAGCCCTAATGGACAAAGTAGCAGAAGTGTACACCTTTTTTCCCCATCTTTCCAAGGCTCGAGAATCCTTTTCAGTAGGAATGGGATTTTTAACAGTAGCGGCCTTAACCCCCTTAGGACCCTGAGAAATGGTTTCAGGGTCAGCAGTAGGATTCTTGTATAAAAACTGATGGGAATCAGGATCCCTGTAGTATCTATCAGGCTTAACAGGAGCAGGAGGAAAAGAATCAGGAGTTAAGTTAACCTCTGAAAAGGCATCATCCACAATATCCAAAACAGGAGGAATAGCCAGGGGTCTATGTTGGGGAAGAAGAAGAAAATCCCTCAGTCTTTTCTTGGATTCCGAATACTCCTGTCCCTCCACTGAAAATGTTCCCTCATTTCATGCAGAGTTCCCCAAAGGAAAAATCCTCAGGAGGAGAAGCTGAAGGAATGGGTTCTTCCGCATCAGAATCCTCATAAGGAGGGAAAGAATATTCCTGATCAGAAGAAGAAACTGAGGAAACAGAAGCCTGATCAGAGGAATCATAATAAACATCCTGCCTTGGCCTTTTGTCTGGAGGGGGATGAGAACCCCTAATCATTGTAAGTAAATCCTCCGCCATCTTGACTAACTGTTTCTGTGACTTGGGAGCCGGTTCAGAAGAGGCCTGTGTTGAAGTCTTTGATTTAGAAGGAGTCTTTGGCTTTGCCTTTACTTGAAGCTGAGTAGGCCTGAAAACCCCTTCGGAAGCCGGTACCTGCACAGCGGCTCCGGACTCATCCGAAGGAGCATTGTCCGAAGCTCCTGCCACAGAGATATTTAAAGGCCTGGTCGGCTCCTCATGAGAGTCCGTTTCGGCCGTCGGTTCTGAAATGGCCGACGACAGGGGCTGCAAAAGCGCCTCACTGACGATGGCCGAACCTGAAGCTGGCTCCACATGTGTGCTATCATCAGATTTGGACCTCGGAGGCCTGTCTTTATCCTTGCGACGTTTGTGAACTCCAGTAGATGGAACCGTATCTGAAGACATTTTGTAATTAAAGCATCTACCGAAGTAATGAAAAGCAAAATCGTACCTTCGCTTAATTGTACGCTGATTGAATCTAGCACAAAACCGACAACTAGGTACGTCGTGGTCAGGGCCTAAGCAAGGAATACAGTAAGAATGAAAATCCTTATGAGGTATTTGCTTCCCACATGAAATACAATTATTAACTTTTTCTGACATCGGAGTGGAGCAAGAAAAAAGTTTCCCCAACGGGGTACTTAACTTTGAGTGGAGAAGAAAGTCTTCGGACCGAAGTATAAGAAAATATTTGTCAGGAGTCAACCGACCGGCACTTGCCAACTGCTATCACCGCACGGCAAGAAAGACTGGAGAAGATGGCGTCGGCTGTCGGCTTTATACTCCTGGCGCTCTGCGTCAGGGAGCAAGGTTGAACAGCCGACGCCGGACCCAGACTTTGGGATTCTGGCCGACTGAGGGCTGCCTGCCGGCAGGGGAGAACCCTACAGTCATGACTGCAACAGTGAAACACAATGAACATCCAAATATGATGAGGCCAATGGGGGCAATGAGGATTAACAAAGACTTTAGATGCTTCACTTTCTGGAGAAACTTTGGAATCAAGGGCAGGAGGAGGACAAGCGTAGGGGAGACCGGGAGGCCAATCATGAACTAGAGTCCCTTGGGGATTCTCCTCGATGGGGGATCAGAGTGAAAACGTTGCTGCATTTGTTGTTCTGGAGGGATGCAAGTAGGTTGCAGCAAGGTTGGCCCCAGTGGCTGAAGACTGCATCTGCTACTGATTGATTGAGGGACCACTCGTAAGGGGTCATAATGGACCTGCTGAGCTTGTGCATCAGAACACTAGATTTCCCCGGTATGTGAGTTGCAAGCAGAAAATGGTCCAAAGACATTTCCTATTCTCAAACCCTCAAGACCTCTCTGTACAGTAGGTAAGAGCGAGTTCTTCTGTTTGTTGATGTACCACACCACCAGCATGTTGTCTGTGTGAATCACAATTGTTCCTTTAGGGAGAACATTCTGAAAGGCTTGCAACATAAGGACTGGTCTCATCTCCAGCACATGGATATGTAACCTGGTCTGTGTGTGACCACATGCCTTGGACCATCTTTCTCATGAAATGCACCCCCCCACCCCAACTGGGAAGCATCTGTGGTCACCATGGCCAAGGGGATGGAAGAAGGAAAGGTCTGTCTAACATCAGGTTGTCCAACAGCAATCATCATTGTAGATGCTTTCGGCAAACCAAAGTCAGCTTGATAGGAACAAACAGAGGCTGGTAGAGAATAGACCACTGAACAGCCAGGGTGTTCAATATGGTCTATCCTTATGGGAGGACTTGCATAAAATACTTTGCAAGAGAGACTAAAGGGATGGTGGCTGCCATAGACCTTAGAGCTTGAAGCATTACCCTTGCCGGTAGAGAAGCTTGGTTCAAGATGGTTCGGACATGATCTCTCAAGGTCTGAATGCGATGAGGGGGGAGAGCCGCAATCTGGTTCACTATGTCCAAGGCAGCTCCAATAAATTCTAAAGTCTGTACAAGAGATAGATCAACTTTGCCAGATTTACAGTGATCCCCAGATGAGTGGCAAGGTTGAAGAAGTAGTCCCTGGTCTGTAGTAGTTGATGCCTGGTTGGGGCAGTAAAGAGCCAGTTGTCCAGATATGGAAACACCCAGAATCCTTGCAGTCTCAGGTGATCTGGGACTATTGCCATGCATTTGCTAAACACTCTGGGGGCAGTGGTAAGTCCAAAGGGCAGAGCTCTGAATTGAAAATGTCTGGCTTCCAGCTGGAAGCACAAATGACTTCTGGAGCATCTATTCTGATGTGATAATACACATCCTTTATGTCCACTGAGCACATCCAATCATCCTTCTGCAGTAGCAGTAGGATGGACTGAACCAGTCACCATTCTAAACTTTGCCTTCTTTACCAGCAAATTTAATTTGCTTAGATCCAAAATGGATCACAGGTCCCCAGTTTTCTTTAGCACTAAAAAGATGAGGAATAAGTGCAGAATCCTCTTTGTTCAGTCAAGACCTCTTGGATGGCTCTTTTTGCAGTAGATTTAGAACTTCTGCTACTGCGAACTCCCTCTGACTAGGTGGAACATCGGGGAGTCTCTTTGGCATCTCCGGAGGCGGAAGGATAAAGGAAATAACACAGCCTCTGGATATAATCTTTGGCACCCACTTGTTTTGTGTTCTATTGGTCCAGGCAGTAGGGTGCAGAGAAAACCGACCCCCCAAATGCTTCCAGAGATCTTAAGTTGGGCAGTGCTGCAAGAGTGCTGGTAGGGCCTATCAGAGAAGGGTTCCCTGAAGCCCTGATTCTGCAGACCCTCTCTTTCTCTGGGGTGGCGACTCCAACTAAAACTTCCTCCTCTGCCCCTGAAGGAAGAATTCCACGTTGATCTTGGGAAGACCCCTGGGATTTACAGAACCAGGTTTTCTCTCTACTGCACTGGTTTCTAGAATAGGTATGCTGTGGGGTTGAGAACTTGACCACGATGGCAGATAAGGTCTTCTCTTCCAGCTCACTGTGGGTTACGGTCTCTGACTGATGGACCAAAATGTGACGATCCATTGAATGGGGCATTAACAAATGCAAATAGCAATGCCGGGGTCGGCTGCCTGTGAGGCACCTTCTGTGGAATGGGAAATTAGCCTCATGGAAGAATTAGACAAAGATGAAAGAGTGGTTGATCATGGGGAGACCTTCTTGAAGTCCTCTGTCAACATGATCTCGACCACAGAGTCTGATGGCTCTTTCACCAGTTCCCTCTGCAAATGTGTAAAGTGTGCCAGGTGGTTCAACGTCCTCAGTACAAAAGTGGCAGGGACATAAAAGTGCTTACCAAACCTGTCCATCACTCTGGACTCCCTGTTTGGAAGATGGACAAAGGAGCTCTGTTTGGCCTGCTCTTTTTTGGTAGCTACTGCCACAACCATGGCATCCACTAGAATACCCTTGGTTCAATATGGTCTATCCTTATGGGAGATAAAAAATTGTCCAGGCACTTGGGGATCAGTTTGATCAAGTCTGGCTCCTTCCAGGCCCGGCTGGACACCAAATCCATGAGCTTGTCCGCCGGGGGGGGTACCACCCAGGATGTAGATGGGCCTATCCTGAAAACATCCAAAAACATGAACTCCACTGAGGAAGGAGGCTGGGCCGACCAACCACCTCTTTGCCTCCCTCAGGATCTCTAAAATGTCTCCAAAGGAGATATCCTCTGGTGGTGATCTGGGGGATGCTTACCCTTCATCAAAGTCCGCGTCATCAGTGACGAATTCCAAGGGGAAGTCAATATGGTTCTTTCTGCACGTCCTCTTTCGAGGGATTTCCTCTGCGAGATGTTCAGGGGAGGTCTCAGAAAAAGAAGGGACTCACTCTGGCAGAAGTATTTGGAGGGGTGGCTGGATGGACTGACTCTGGACAAGGATGACAGGCTCATGTTTCTGATACAAGGAGAGCCAACAGGGAGGCTCATAGCTCAAAGAAACTGGATCCCTATGGGAAGAGAAAGCCCCTTCTATGACTTGGAATGCCAAAGGACCAGAGAATCTCTCCCCCACTCCACGGAAGTCAAAGATACCAAAAAAGAAGAGGCAGGAATCCTTGAGCCTTGGCTCAAGTTAGAATCGGATCTGAACTGTCCAGCGCCAAAGCACAGAGGGGAAGAAGCAGCGCCCAACATTGTAGCAGCCAAACTCCTCCCCCCGAATCCAAAGGGGACATCTCAAATCCAAGACCTGCTGAGCTCCGAAGACAGCAGAGCAGAGGAAGTTAAGGCAACAGTTGGAGTGCAGGAAGGAAGGCTCCTGATTCTTGACTCCAGCTCTCTCGGATGGCTACGATCCAGGGACTCCCATAATAAAGGACGGATCAGAAAAGGAGACTGAACTTGGTGGTAAGTAGTAGCAGAACCCAGAGGGTATGGCACGGAGAAGATCCCCAACTAGATCAGAGTCTTGAGAATTTTCCTGATCATCCTGTCCACATCGGCCTCTGAAAGGCTCCTAGAAGACCTGAACAAAGCCAGTGAAGGGGGCCTGGAGTGTCTCACAGGAGTCTTTTGCAGTTAGAATGCAGGAGCAGATCTGATGCCCAACACTGGAGTAGGAGACCCCTGTCAGATTCATGGTCCTAGGATCTGAGGTGGATGGAACAGCTATGGGAAGACTCGTGACGACATAAAAACTGGTTGGATCTGACAAGTGTTTCAGATCTGCTGAAGCAGATGTGGGCCTAAAATCCGAGAGACTCGGATCCAAAGGTCTTGGAACTTTAGATGGTGGCTCCAACGACACCCTTGAGGACTTTTGAGGGTGCTTCTTAGCTCTGAAGAGCCTGCCACACTCTTGGAGGGGGTTCAAGCCCCTGGAGAAGAACTGGAAGCAGGTAAGAGGCCCTTTAGTATTAACTTATTCCTGTAGTCGGTGACAGCCTTGGGATTAAAGCTCTCGCAGATACAGCAAGCCGACCGCAGGTGTTCTGGGCCTAGGCAGTACATACATAATGTGTGCATCAGAATGCAGGAACTTATTGCCACATTCCGAGCACCTTTTAAAGCCAGAAGATTTTTCTGACATGCTGTAGCAATGTACAACTCCACAGTAAGAAGCACACCAGGCAAAGAAACAAAACACCAGGAAAGCACCAGCTACAATTTTAAAAATATAATACTACTACTACTATTTTTTTTAATCAAGGAGACACAACAAACCAAAGACAACAGCTGGATAGGAAGAGTCTGAAGCCACCAGCTACAGGAAAAGCGTGGGCAACCAACAAACTGCAGAGCTGAAGGAAAGGGAGGATTCTACATCTAAACAGCAATGGGAGAAAAGGAAAGGAACACAAAAGGCACTTGTCTGCAAAGAAGAAAAACCCAGATGAAGGAGAAATCCCACTGGAAACACTATCCAAAGCACGATACTTAGCAATCACATCCAGCACTTCTGAGTGTCAAACGAGATCTGGGGAGGTTGGCTGGAGTGCAGGGTATTGTGGGAAGTAGGAGGAGCTCAAGACTTGGATCCTAGTCTGAAGATATGTGGCTAAGTCGGATCCATAACCCATATATGAGGAGGAATGAAACAGACATCAGATCATTATTTTATGTGGATGGGAAGAAAGTCTGTTCCACAGCAGCAGTATCCTCTGCAAGATATATCTGTCCTTCCAAACTGTTCTGCTGGTGTTGTAGAAGAGGACTAGATCCCTATTCAGAATTTCTGATGCCATTTGACTTGCTGATACATGGTAAGTTCATCAGTAATGGGTCGGAGGATGCTTTGTATGTCAGACACATCACCTCTTAGCATAGGATCATAGGACGTTATTAAGCTAATGACCCTGGGGCCCTTACAAGCCTAGCCAAGAGCTTATCCCCCCAAAAAAATCCTCAAGTCAGCACCTGTCGCCCCTGTCAATGAGGGACACAGATGGAACCCCTGGGACAAATTCTGGTTTCCCATCTACTCATCAAGGTTGCGCTTGACGAGGGTAAGCGAGGTACTCTGATATGTGTGGGAAGTCCATTCCAGAGATGGGGCAGCCTCTGGGGAACAAACCTGTCTCTTCAGCAGGTTTTGTTGATGTTGCATATTAGATTTAGGCCTTTTGAGCGGGTAATGCATGAGAAATTAGACTTACAGATATGGAGCATCTCTAGTAGGGCAGGGTCCGATATTGCGTTGTAGGTGAGACACAGATCACCTCTTGAGCAATCTGTATGATACAGAGTAGAGTGATAGTGATTTGAGCCTCTCTGCATAGGACAGGTGTTGGAGGCCACAGATTCTCTTTGTGGGATATTTCTATGGCCTTTCCAGTTGGTGCAAGTGTTTCAAGAGGTATATACCAAACAGGGCATTATACTCCATTACTGGCCTAATGAGGGAGGAGCACAGAGAGGTAATAACCTCCTTTTGTCTGGCTGCAATCCCTTTACTTATGAGCTGAACCCAGTAAAAGGCTTTTCTGACTATTGCCACTACATGATGGTTGAATGAGAGACTGCTGTCAACCTGAGTAACCAGGTCTCTCACCACTGGTTGTGTGCTTAGGGGGTTGCCACTGATGTGGTAATCAGTAGAAGGCTTGTTTTTGCCAAATGGTAAGATAATTCATTTTTTTGCATTTATTAGGCCATGATTTTGGCACCAGTCGTCTGTTGTTGTGAGACCCTCTTGCAGTATGTTATCATTTGGGGAGTCAATGACAGCACTCAACTTACAGTCATCCACAAACTTGGTCAGCTACATGCCTTTTGTCTTTGCCTGGACCTCTGAGAAGTACATGCCAAACAGTAGGGGTCCCAGGACAGATCCCTGGGGAGCACCACTTGTGACAGGCCTGCTGTCGGAGGTTGAGGCACCTGTTTTGACCTTGTGGGTCCTATCAGTAAGCCAGTTGGTTGTCCACTTGATGAGATAGGGATTTTATGCCAAGTTGTGTTAAGCTTTTCGGTGATGCCAGAGTGGAGGATTGTATCAAAGGCCTTAGCCAAGTCCAGGTAAGCTGTATGTACTGACTTTCCCTCATCCAGGGCCTTGGTGACAGTCTCAAAGTAACTAGGTTCAACAGGCAAGATCTGCCCTTGATGAATCCAAACTGGGTGGGGTCAAAGTGCTTTGAGATTCCCTAGCAGTCTATAGGATACAGAGTTTAGTGACAGGGCTATGATTTGTTCAGTGTAGAACATGTAGTTCAGGTCTTGTATTCTTTTAGTAAGGTATCTCTGTAGGTGTTCTGCTGCACATGTCTGAACAGATACATGCAAAAGGGAGAACTATATTCGATAACTGGCCTAATGAGGTCTGAGTAAAGGGGAAAAATGACATCCTTAGATCTAGACACAGTCCTTTTATGTATTAGCTATACAATATAAAAGGGGCTTTCTTACAACAATGGACACATGTTAGTAAAAGTTAGGTCACTGTCGACAAATTCCCAAATCTCAAACAACTAGGTCAATTCTTAGGGTCGTATTCTCAATGTAGTAGTTCCTTGGGGTAGATGACTTCCCAAAGGCTACAATAATGTATTTTTTGGCATTTTGTTTCAGTCCCCGAGTTTGGTACCAGTTATTTATTTGGGACAAACCTTACTGAGAGTGGCCAAGTCATTTTGAGATTCAGTGACTGCTCCTAACTTGTAGTCATCCACAAACTTAGTCAGTTAGACCCACTTGGTACTGGCTTTTACTTTAGAAAAGTAGATGCTAAACAGAAGAGGTCCCAGCATAGAACTCTGGGGGATTCCACTGGTGACTAGACCCTGTGTACGGAACTTCCCCAGTTTTGATTATTTATATCCTATCTGTGCATCTGGCAATCCAATGGATGACATAGGGGTTTATTTCCAGTTTAATTAGCCTTTCTACTATGCTTGAGTGAGAACTGTATCAAAAGCTTTGGCCAGGTTGAGGTAATATGGTGTGTACTGTTTTGCCTTCATCCATTGTTTTGGTGACCCTTATAAAAAAAATCACCAGGTTGAGTAAGCATGACCTGCTCTTGACAAATCCAAACTGAGACAGGTCCAGTGTTTGGAGGTTCCGTATATCCCGACGGATTAATTCCATGCCAAGTTTTTCCATTGTTTTGCATATGTGGCTGGTCAGACTTATGAGTCTGTAATTGCTTGGGTTTGTGGAAGGTCCTCCCTTATTTTATTTATTTTATTTTACATTTGTTGACCGGGATAGTCCGACTGCATGCATGTCCATTTTCAGCAGAGGCCCAGTAAGAAAAGCTCCAAGGGTAAGCAGATACAGCATTACATATTACACACAGACTATTTACAGTGATTGCATAAGTAAGCAAGTTAAACAAGTTCCACTGGTTAGAGTTAATCCTGAGCGTAAGTCAGGATTAAATTAAATTACACAGTAAGATAGTTAACAGATTTTTACACATTCTAGAGAGAGTTAGCCAGGCTTGATACATTGACATAGCCAGTTAAGTGCCAAATGTTGTTTGAGTCTAGTTTTAAATTGACCTAAGGTAGAAAGTAAGGTAATATCAGCTGGAAGAGTTTGCAAAGAGAGAGTCACTGGCTGTGTTATTAATTTTGCTTGTCTGAATTAGTAGTTTGTTAGAGGATCGAAGCGGTCTAGGATTGTTATAGGGGGTGATAACATTTTTAAGTGCAGGAGTATTATCCGGATTATAGAGGATTTTATAGGCCATAATCAGTTGGTTATACTGGATTAGGCTGGGTAGTTCAAGCCACCCAAGCTGATTTAGATTGATGCAATGATGTGTCCTAAAAAGCAGCCCAGTGGCAAACCTGGCAATGTGGTTGTAGCATATTGAGAGTTTAAGGACAGTCTTGTTTAAATTCGAGAGGAGAGGGGATGCATACAGAAGGGTTGAAAGAAGGTGAGAACGAGCTATGGCAATTTTAGCTGGAGGGGTTAGGAAGGCTTTTATTCTGTAAAGTGACCCTAGTTTTTTATTGATGGTCCGGAAAAACGTATAAAATCATTTAAAAGCAGTTATGAGTTGAATAACTGTAGCTGGGCTCTGTTTGCTTGGTACAAAACCTATATGGAGTCTCAAACTGAACAGTGTTGGGGTTGACTAAATTGTGCTTCATGCTATTTAACATGCATCCAAGGATAATGTCAGGACCCATCAATGCTTTACTTTTAGCTTTTGCTAGCACGTTTAGGACTTGATCTTGTGTGGTAGCCAGAGGCAAGCCATTTCAGGTACATTTTGGAGGGGAGAAAGGGGTAAAGTTAGAGCTAAATATATTGGCGAGTAGGATTGCTATATCTTCAGCCTCAGTGTAGGCAACATTGTTTACAATCATCTCAGCTCATTGCTGCAGTGTGTATTTGAGACTACGAACATAATTAAAAATGCCTTTTGATTGTCTTTGGCTTGGGTAGCTGTTTTAGCCTCAAACATGGCTTTGGTGGATTTTATTAAGGTCCCAAGTTGCTTGTTTATTTCAGTGACAAGGGCTCTAACACTCTAGGAATTACTCTTCTTACTATTGGTCAAAAATTTTCCCTTTGTTGTAAAGCTTGATGATATTATGGTTCCACCACATGGTTTGTTTCTTGGAGTTCCACTGCAGTTGCTCCTATGGGGTAGGGCTGCATCTATGCAGCTGTTTACATGCTGGTATAGCATGGTGGTGTGCGTTTCTGCATATTTAGTGGAGTTAACTGTGTTTGGTGTGGATTTGAAGCTTGCCAATGTATCAGTTAGGAGTAGGTAGTTGTGTCTTAAAGAAATTTCTAAAGATACCTTGGATGGAAGGGATCTCTGATTTCAGTTTTATTTTTTGAAAGAGACTGCTTTATGGTCATACTAAACACGTGACGAAAATATGCAAGGGATGGTGCAAGATGCTCTCCTATTAGTAAATATAATATCTAAGATGTTCTTCCCTCTAGTGGGTACTCTAATTGTTCCAGGGCATTTGTATTGACAACTCTCTGTGTTTGTGCACTAGTGGTGGTGTAGGCTTCCCACCATATAACTGGATAGTTTAGATCACATAGGAAAATGTTATTGGGTTTAATGTCTAGAGATTCTAGTTCCTGTAGTCAGGCACTGTAGCCCTCTTTTATCAAAGAGGGAGTTCTATAGCTACCTAATATATGGTACAGGACATTTCTGATGGTTATTTGGACATGAAGAAACTCTACTGCATCATGCTTGTCATGTCTGTAGTAGCTGTTGTAATACAGATTGTCTATTTGTGAAAATGCCTCCACTCTGAGAAGGAGTAATGAAATTTTGTTCTATGATGCACAAGTTGTATAATCTGAATGACAATAAAGTTTACTTGGCTTGACTTTACCAACCTTTGTAAAATTTAAAGTTGCACTACACTATTCGGGTAGTCTGTACCTTTCCTCAATGAAAACACTGACAGCAGTTCTGCTGTTATGACATTTACTCTGCATACGAAGCAGACATCTAGTTTAACAATGAAAGATATACACAAAGCCGTACTTCAGCTTACAGCATCAGATTTGTAAGGATAGAAAAATCAAAGTCTTTGATGCAAAAGACAAAATCAACAGTCTTTATAGTATCTTTCCTGCCTGCATTAGAGAATTTGTCAGAATAATAAGTCTTTCCTTTGAAGCTGGTCTGCTGACTGTTTCTTTTCCATATTTCAAACATTCTGTTCCTGAAGGATAATTCCCCGGCCTTGCACTTATCTTGCATGTCCTGTTGATGAGACACAGCTGCACACAAGAGTTCGTCTTGTCCTGCTTGTAGATAATAAATTTCACAAGCTGCACAGTTTATAAGAGATAAAACATTTTGCTTCTAATTCCTAATAACAATGAATGCCAAGCTATATGTTTTTGCCAAGTGCACTCTACAAACTGAAATGCAAAATATTTAGTTTACATTTTCAGAATAAAATCCACTGAAATCCATTTTTAACCTGTTTGTTACTCTCACAATTCCCTCCAATTAAAAAGCGGAAAATGACTGTCCACTTTCGACTTTTGTTGTACACATTGAAACCTTTTCCAATTTATCTAGGTTAACCATCATAATTTGTTTTTTATACGTTTTCCGCAAAAGGCAACTTAGACAGCAATTCCAGATAGTTAATATGACTATAATGCCCAACACTACTAACACAGGATGTATCAACCAACTTAACAGGTATTTTCCTGATTGTTGACCAACCAGTGAAGATATCCCACGAACTGTGAGCAGTGTCATTTTTGGTGTTTTCAGCCAAACTAATAATTTATCTTTTTCATGATGCTTAATGCTTCATAATACAAAATACTTTTATTTCTTTTTTCTAAGTACTGTCTGAGAATCTTAGTATTGTTCATTATGTTTTTTAAATTATCCATAGATACAGATATATTGGAAAGCTGTATTAAGTCATAATTCCAATTTTTGGAAGTATTTACTTCTATGGTTTCAGTAAACACATAGCTCGTGGCCATCCCCAATGCAAAAAATGTTTTTTCATAAGGCTTTTGATGTAGCCTTAGCCATAATTGTTTTGGTAGGAATTGCTTCTACCCATTTTGAGAAAACATTAACTATCACTAGAATATACCTGTACCCACCTTTAGCTGGGAGTAATGGACCTGCAAAGTCAATTTGGATGGCATACCAAGGTCCATCCACTGGAGTTACCCTTAGTAACTGTGGCTTTTTCAAATGAGCATTAACCTGCAAACATATTAAACATTCAGCATGCACTAAATCGCAGATTTTCTTTAACTGTGGATGTCAGTACTTGTTCTTCACAATGGGACATAACTTTTGTGTACTCAAATGTCCCAATATCTGATTAAATTTCACTAACTGTCATGCCTGTTGGTATGGTATACAAGGAAGACTACAACTGTCTTCAAAACATTTTGCATAATATTGCCCTGGACTTTCTCTTACAAGAGTATACTTTTGTAACTCTTCCTGCAGTCCAAACTTAGTTTGGATCTGCAGTAAATCATGCTGCAAATTCTGAGCTGAAATGTCTGTATGGCATGTACTGCAGTGGTTTTATCTGGTACACCAAAAATGTGTTCTGTAGGATAAAACTGCATTCCTTCCTTGGCTGCCTTTTTACCATCTGATCCGCATAGTTATTTAACTGAAAATTTTCATTTGTAGCTTTTTGATGAGCTTTTACCTTTAAGATACTGTAGCAACCTACAAGGGATAGACTACAAACCAACTTTCAAATAGTCTAACACAGAAGCATGCTTGAGTGGTTTTCCCATATTATCAACAAACCCTCTCCTTCCCCATGTAGATATATGCAGCCGCAGAGAATTAACTACGTATGCACTGTCTGAAAAAATATTGACAGGTGGAAAATGTTGTTAGCACAAAGAACTGCTTCCAGTTCAGCTCGCTGAGCAGACATGTATCCTGGTAAATGAATCAGAGTTGGCTGTCCCATAGAAGGGTTTTCTGGTGCTACTGCAAATCCAGTTCAATATTGTCCATTGTCCCAAAATCGAGCACCGTCAACAAAGACAGATGGCCTGCCTTCTTGAAAACCAGGAGACAGAATAGGCTTTTCTGGATTTGAAATATGTCTAATGCCTTCATGTCGTTTTCCTTCATATTCCATGAAGTTAGATAAGTAATACTTATCTCCTGCCTTTATTGTAACTTGCTTGACACTAAATAATGACAACCATTTTGCAAACACTGCTTGACTGACGTCATCAATCAGTTTATTTAACTGAGTCTCATTTACCAAAGCCTGTATGGCATACTGTGGCATCTGTACTATAATGTCTTTGGAAAAAGCTGTTAGGTATTCAGCTTGTTTTAAACCCCAATAAATGGCCAAAAGTTGCTGAATGCAATTTTGATATCCCCTCTCAACATGTGTCATCTTTCTACTAAAGAATGTAATGGGGCGTAAAGTCTTTTCCATTCTAGCATCAGAGACCTGAGGGCACTCCTGGGTCGAGCTGCTACCTGTAACATAAAGGGAGATGTTAAACTTGGAGCTACTAAATCACAAAAACTTGTATTTTCCTTTAGTCCCCACTCCAGAAAGGGTAATTTTGCTGGCTAGAAAGCATGTCATGACATGAATTGTACCTTTTTACTTTTAACCTTAAACCCTGCCTCCTGCAGTGTTTGAAGGACCTGTATCACTTTAGCTAAATGCTGTTATTTTGTTTTAGACACAGTTAGTGTAAAATTGAAAGCATACCCTTCCCCCTGTAGTATACATCATTTTATTGCAGTATTGTTTACTTGCTTCATGCTGTGAATTGAATGCATCAGTTCAAACCAAAAAGGCAGCCAAAAAATGTGAAATGATCTAGATAAAATTTAATACAAGAAACTCCACAGAGACACAGATTTAGTGCAACGCTTTGGTAAAAACTTCATAAGAATCATACACTTCAAACCAGAAAGTACAGTTTTGTACCTACCATAAATGTAGATGTTCGAGTGCTAATACAGCTGCAGTCATAACAGATGGGTTATCCTGCCGTCAGGCAGGTCCTCGGTCGGCCGAATTCCAAAGTCTAGGTCCGGCGTCGGTTGTCGTCGCTTCTTCCCTGATGTCAGTGCGGCAGGGGTATAAAAGAACCAGCCAACGCCATTTTCTTCAGTTTTTCTTGCCCCAGATGTCAGGTGCCCCCAGAAGGAAGGCAAAACATAAACTTATGTAATAATGCAATGTAATATAATCAAAAAACAGTAGTTTGCAAGCAAATACACCATAAAAGAATACCCCAATCAGGTTGTATGAGGAGGTGTTTGTCATAAGGCCTGTCCCAAGAGGGGATGGAGGGAGGGAAATCTGGACTGCAGCTGTATTAGCACTCAAACATCTACATTTATGGTAGGTACAAAACTGTACTATGTTCATCGTGCATACAGCTGCAGTCATAACAGATGGGTAGAATCCCAAAGCTAAAAAGGGGTGGCAGGCACTAAGTGGAACTAGGAGGAGCAAGGATGCCCTGCAAGACTGCTGTGGCAAAGCCCGCTCTAGATTTAGAGTATAGTGGAAGGTGATAGTGCTTGGAGAAAGTGTGCACAGAACTCCAAGTGGCTGCTTCCAAAATATCCTTGGTAGGAACCCCCCCCCCCCCTGAGGAAAGCTGCAGAGGTAGCTGTGGCCCTTGTGGAGTGAGATCTGATGCTTGTAGGCACAGTTTTTCCATGAAATGAGTAACAAAAGCGTATGCAGTGGGCTATCCATTTTGAGATTGTCTGTTTGGAAATAGCCTCTCCTTGAGCACCTGTAGCATAGGACACAAAGAGTTGCTCTGATTTTCTGAATGGCTTTGTCCTGTCCAAATAATAACAAAGTTGTCTGTGAATGTCCAAGGAATGTAGTAGTCATTCCCCTTTGTTTTGTGGGTTAGGATAAAAGGTAGGTAAGTGGATAGCCTGATTCAAGGCTACACTGGATACTACCTTTGGCATAAAGGAAGGGTTGGTTCGTAAGGAAACTCTGTCCTGATGGAAAATGATGAAAGGTTGCACAGCCATGAGAGCTTGTAGTTCCAAAACCCTGCGTGCTGAGGTGATAGCCAGAAGGAAGGCTGTTTTCCATGACAAATATTGCAGTTCTGTTGAAGCAGCTGGCTCAAATGGAGGCAGGGTCAGTTTTTCTAAAATGAAGTTGAGGTCCCAAGCAGGTACTGGTGGTTTCCTTGGGGGTTTTATATTCTTAGCCCCTCTGAGGAACTGTCTTAGGAGAGGATGAGAGAATAAAGGAGGATCAGTGTTGTATTGTGCAGAAATGGCTGAAGCATGGATCTTGATGGAGGAGAAGGAAAGTCCACTGTTTAACATCTCAGCTAGGTACTGTAATATTTGAGGTAAATTTAGTACCCAAGGATTCTGGCCCTTTTTCTGATTCCAGGCACAAAACCGTTTCCATTTGGCGGAGTAGGTTTTTCTAGTAGAAGGTCTTCTGGCCTCCAAGATGACATCCTGCACCTCCTTGGAGAGGAGGATCTGTTGGGAAATCAAGGAATCCTCAGTGCGGTTAGATTGAGGGTTTTCAGCTGACTGTGAAGAGTTTTGAAGTTGTGCTGGGTCAACAGAAGAGGCACTAGAGGCAGGATCCATGGTGGGGAATGTGTCAGGCTCTTCAGGAGTGGATACCAGTGTTGTCTTGGCCAGTCTGGAGCAATGAGAATCATCTTTGGCCTCTCTGCTCTGGCTTTTAATAGAACTTTGGGCAGCAGAGGAAGAGGTGGAAAGGCATAGACTGTCAATGTTGTCCAATTGAAAGAAAGTGCGTCCACTTTCCAGGCCTGTGGATGATAGGTCCTTGAGCAAAATTTTTTCAGTTGGTAATTTCTGTGGGTAGCAGAGAGATCTAAGTCTGACCGTCCCCATGCCTGAATTATCTTTGCGAAAACTTGAGGATGCAACTTCCATTCGTGTGGATCTGTCATATTTCTGCTTAGGTTGTCTGCCAGCGTGTTTTCCTTCCCTGGCAGGAATTGTGCTTGAAGTTGGATTTGCAATTCCAGAGCCGTGTTCCAAAGGGACATGGCTAGTCTGCACAGGGGGTATGAATGAGTTCCTCCCTGTTTGTTTATGTACCACATCACTGTGGTGATGTCTGTCCTTATCAATAGCTGGCCTGGATGCAGTAGGTCTTTGAAGGCCATAATAGCATTTTGTACTGCTAGCATTTCCTTTTGATTGATGTGTAGGTGCTTCTCTTTTTGGGACCATTTGCCCTGAATGCACTGATCTGTCATGTGCGCCCCCCAGGCGTAGTCCGAGGTGTCTGTTGTGATGATTTGATTTGCTTGAGGCATGCAGAAGGGGAGACCTATGTTTCTTTGGCATGCTTGAGCCCACCACAGAAATTCCTTTTGAAGACATGGAATGAGTGGTATAATTGTTTCCAAACTGTGGCTGTGTTGAGACCATAAGTTTTTAAGGTACCACTGAAGTTTCCTCGTATGCAGCTTTGCACATGGGATCAGCAGGATGCAAGATGCCATGAATCCCAGAGCCTGCAGGACTTTCCTTGCAGTCAGCCTGGTGAAGGTTGCCATTTTTCTGAAGTATTGAGATAGTTGCCCTTGCTTCTCTGGCGTGAGGTAGGCCATCTCAGTGTTTGTATTCAAGCTGGCACCCAGGAAAATTATTGTTTGAGAGGGTATTAGTTTTGATTTCTTTTTGTTGACTGCATATCCCAGATAGTTCAACAATTTTATTACAAACGCCAGGTGTTTCAGAAGTATGTGCTTGCTGTCCGCTTGGATCAGGCAGTCGTCCAGATATGGGTATATTTGTATCCCTTAAAGTCTGCAGAAGGCAATTACTGATGCCAGGCATTTCGTAAACACTCTGGGTGTAGTAGATAAGCCAAAGGGCAATGCAGAGAATTGATAATGGGTTGAACCTGCAAGAAATCTGAGGTATCTTCTGCAATCTTGTCTGATAGGGACATGCAGGTATGCTTCCTTGAGGTCCAATGTTACCAGCCAAGACTCCTTGCCCAGCATGGGAAGAAGCTGCTGTAATGTGAGCATCTTGAATTTTGGTACGAGTAAATGTGTTTAGGATGGATAGGTCCAAAATAGGTCTCCAGTCTTTGTCCTTCCTTGGTACCAGGAATAGTCTGGAATAAAAACCTTGACCATGTTCTTTTGCAGGTACCTCTTGAATAGCTTTCATGTCCATGAGAGTTGAAATTTGTTTTTGTGTCTCTGCCCTTTGATTTTGTGGCAGGTTTGGCATGCCTCTCATTTTTGGAAGGATGTGAAAGTGGAATCTGTAGCCTCTGTCTAGAATGTCCAGGATCCCTTTGTCTTTTGTGACAATATGCCAATTTTTTGAAAATAATGCCAGTTTTCCGCCTAAAGGTGCTGCCATTAAAGCTTTGCTTGGCATGCAAAGGGGAAAGTCATTGGGTCTGCTTTCTGAATGACTGTGATCTATCTTCTCCACCTCTTGGTGTAGGTGCTTGCCATTGTCTGGCTCTAAATGATCCTTGAGATTGCCCTCTACCCCTCGGGTGCCTGTATCTACCTCGTTGAGGTCTGTCCGTGGCTGGAAAGGACCAATTTTTTGAAGGCCAGTTTCTGCTAAAACGTGGAGGTTGTACCTGTAGTAAATCTTTCACTGTTTGCATTGATCTTGCCTTTTCCTCCATTTTCTTTAGTACCTCCTCAGCTTTAACACCAAACAATACATCTTTTTGAAGAGGTGCATCTAGTAATTTAGCTTTGACATGATCTGGTAAGGTTTGCTTTTGAGCCAAGCATGTCTACGTATGACAGTCCCTGTAACAGCAGCTCTACATGAGGCCTCTAAAGCATTAAAACCACATTGCAAGGTATGTTTACCCACTTGCTCTGCACTATGCAACAAATCCTGCAACTCCTTTAAATCTGTCAGTTCAGGTTGTGTCATTTTGCTTTTCAACTGAGATAACAAAAACTGTTGATACTTTAACATATGGAACTGACAGTTTAATGCCCTCATGGTTAAAGTGGCCGAGGTGTATACCTTTTTCCCCCACCTTTCTAAAGCTCTGGAATCTCTCTCTGAAGGTAATGGGTTTTTGGCAGTAGAGGCCTTAATTCCCTTGGGACCCTGTGAAATAGTTTCTGGGTCAGCAGCATGGCTTTTGTATAGGAATTGGTGTGAATCAGGAAGCCGGTAATACTTGTCAGGTTTAACAGGAGCTGGAGGTAAAGAATCTGGGTTGAGGCTGGCTTCTGTGTACACATCATCTAATATATCCAAGACAGGAGGGATAGCCAGAGGCCTGTGCTGAGGAAGCAAGAGAAAATCCCTGAGCCTTTTCTTGGAATCTGAGTAATCTTGGCCTTCCCAGTGAAAGTGTTCCCTCAAGGTATGTAAGGTTTCCCCAAAAGAATAGTCCTCAGGGGGGGAAGACCGAGGGAATGGACTCCTCAGCATCAGAATCTTCAAAAGGGGAATATGAATATTCCTGGTCCTCAGAATGTTCTGAGGTAATAGAGGCTTGGTCTGAGGAAGGGTAGTCTTCCTCCAATCTGGGCCTTTTGTCCGAGGGGGGTTGGGAACCCCTGATAAGAGTAATCAAATCCTCAGCCATTTTGAGCATCTGTTTTTTAGGCATGGGGCCTTGAGAGGGGCTCTGTGGAGTTTGTCTTTTAGTTTTCATGGCTGCTGTAGATTTTGTGAAAGCCTTAATGGAAAAAGAGGAAGGCCTGAAGACACCTTGAGAGGTGGCAGGCCTGTCTAAACTCTGAGTTTCCCCGCCAAGAGTGGCGTCGGTATCTGTAGTCGGAGTGGGGGCCGAGGAGCCTGCAACCTCGGGCACAGAAGACACCGCTAAAGAAGCGTCATCGGTACTCAGGGGCTGCGTAGGTGCCTTGCTGAGAACCGGAGCACCTGTAGCCGGCTTTAGCGTGGTGTCGGTAGAAGTCGCGGACCTCGTATGTCAGTCCTTATCTTTGCTTCTTTTACTCAAAACTGGAGTCAGAGTATCCGACGACATAATGTAATTAAATTTTTTACCAAAATATTGTTGGGCGAACTCCGCCCGACGCTTAATAGTGGTTTGTTGAATCTAGCACAAAAACGACAGGCCGAGACGTCGTGGTCTGGGCCTAAGAAAGGAATGCAGAAGGAATGGAAATCCTTATGCGGTATTTGCTTCCCACATGAAATGCAATTATTAACTTTGTCTGACATCGGTCTGAGGCAAGAAAAGTTTCCCCAACGGGGTACTTAGCTTTCAAGAAGACTTCGGCTGAAAAATTTTCGTAAATCTCAGGAGCTGGCCAACCGGCACTTGCGAACTGCTTCTGCTTCGGGCACCACGTGGCAAGAAAGACTGAAGAAAATGGCGTTGGCTGGTTCTTTTATACCCCTGCCGCACTGACATCAGGGAAGAAGCGACGACAACCGACGCCGGACCTAGACTTTGGAATTCTGCCGACCGAGGACCCGCCTGACGGCAGGATAACCCATCTGTTATGACTGCAGCTGTATGCACGATTAACATCCACATTTTAAATACCCTTCCCATAAAATCTTATCCAATGAAAATTGATTAACAATTAAGATACCCCCATTCTTTAAAGAAACACATAAGTACACTTCACATCCACGTAACATTCATATATACCTCAATGTTGAAATCTATACTACTAAACCTTACAAACTTGATTTAAACAATATAAGATTTTAGTCTAAGTATACTGGAAATAGATAGGCTATCACTGAGGCCAGTTGGAACCGTGGCATTCAATTTTAATTGCCAGAACTCCTCCTTAGCTTCCAGTGTGTCTTTCCAAGGACCCCCCCCCCCTCCGATAATCGCTGGTTGCACACTCCAGAACAAAATATCCAATATGGTCCGGATAAAAAATGGGGTACCTATAGGTGTACAAATTGTCCACAATGTAGGATGGTGTTGGAAGGGGACCGGATTGAAGTCAATTCCAGGATTTTTAAGCCCAACTCTCATAATGCCTGTAATACTATTGGGGTTGTATATGTGGGTAAGTGCCTCAAATGCCAACATTTTATATAGGAAAGACCAAAAGGAAATTTAAAGAGCGATTGTATGAGCATGGGTTAGATATGAGAAAGGGGGATTTGAAAAATGCCTTTGCTAGACATACTGCCAATTATCCGGACCATGCTTTTGGATTTTTTGTTCTGGAGTGTGTACCAGGGATTATCGGGGGGGGGGTCCTTGGGAAGACACAGTGGAAGCTAAGGAGTTGTTCTGGCAATTAAAATTGAATGCCATGGTTCCACCTGGCCTCAATGACAGCCTATTTCCAATATACTTAGACTAAAATCTTATATTGTTTAAAACAAGTTTGTAAGGTTTAGTAGTATAGATTTCAACATTGAGGTATACATGAATGTTATGTGGATGTGAAATGTACTTGTGTGTTTCTTTAAAGAATGGGGGTATCTTAATTGTTAATCAATTTTCATTGGATAAGATTTTATGGAAAGGGTATTTAAAATGTGGTGCTGGTTTGAAATGCATGATTCTGATGAAGTTTTTACGAAAGTGTTGCGCTAAATCTGTGTCTCTGTGGAGTTTTGTGTATTAAATGTTATCTACATCATTTCATGTTTTTTGGCTGCCTTTTTGGTTTGAACTGCTGCTTATTGCTGCTTGGTGTTTTTAGAACTGAATGTATGCTTGTCCTTTGGCTGTTACCTAGACTGTGACACTTTGGTCTTACACATTTGCTTTTTGATTTGATTTTGCTGTTGCCTATACTGTACTAGTAGCTATTTGTACCCTCCCTTTTTGTAAAGGAACCTGCATAATTTATTTTTACTGCATACCATGTACTAGGGTGAAAAGAAAATACATGCATGTCAGTCTTGTGATGTCATGTCTTTACTGCGTTTAACTACTCTCATTTGATTTTTATGCCCTAGAACTGTTTTGTTATTACTATTTAAGTGCCTTGCTGTAACTGAATGAAAGTGTGTGCTGTGTACCCTTAACCATTTTCAAAAGGTAGAATAGTATGTCATACATTATTTATCAGCGTAGTTAACTGCTGTTGCTTTAACTCTTTACTAACCAGATTATATTTGTCAGTATTCTCCTTTGCTGACTTTAAAGCTCTTATGCACTTTTGAAAAAGTGTCTGTATATGTTGTATGAACTTTTTGAACTCACTCTGACAGTGTCTTAGATGTTTATTAAATCTCTTTGTCAGTTCACCATGAACCTCCTCTCTCTTTTTATCTGTTTTGTAATGTGCAGTGGTTTTATGCCACTTTTAGCTATGAAACACTGAGGAATAAAATTCCAGAAGCAACACTCAAGTGTATCATTGCATACAGTGCCTACAGTTTTAAGAACCCAAGCTTTAAATGTAATCATGTTATTAAAAATACCCTTTTGTTTATCCCACTTAGGGAGAGTTTCTAACATCCTAGACTGATGATAAACTTCAGTAGAAAAAACAGCTGAGGCTATGACAGGACTGGGTACATTACATACATTCAAATGTATGGTCATTGAGAAGGTATGGCTAGGGAACACAGGAGGTGCTGTTAGAAATAGGGTTGAAACTAAGGAACTTGAATGGATCATTAGGAGTCCCTATGGGAAAGGGCTTAAATGATAAGTTACCCATTAAACCCATATTAGTGAATAGACCGCTTAATAGATAGTTTTATTGTGGGACATTTATGCACTTTAAACTCCAATATGTTGGGTTTGCTTTAGGATATATAGTTGTTATATTTCTACATTTTAAGGTATGTGTGTTAATTGTGACTGTTTTATAATTGGATGATATTTATTTAAATAACAGGAAGTGAAGTAACTGATGAAGCGGCTTTTGGCTACGAAAGCGCTCACTTTTTTGTCTTTGAAATAAACGTTTATGGTTTTATCTGCTGTGGTCTGGTACTTCCTTTCATCTTGTTTTGTATTTTTTAATATTTTTATATTGTTTACTGAAAGTATGAACAGAAGACCAAGTTGCTGCTTCAAGGATAAATCTAGACTCCATATCCCTTGAAGAAAGCCCCAGAAGAGACTGCAACTCAAGTGGAATGGACATTAAGTGGAGCATCAAGGTGATTACCATGGAAGGAATAACAAAAGGAAATAACCCTTGAAATCCAGTTTGAAATAGTCTGTTTGGAAAATAATTAGCATAAACTCTTGTCTTGAAAACATACAAGAACTGGTCAGATTTCTTATGATTTTTTAGTTTTATCCAAATACAATCTGAGCTGTCTGTATAGCTCCAAAAAAAGCAATATCCTATCGCCTTTGTTCTGAGGAGGAGAGAAGGTAGGTAATTAGGTTGGTCTGATTTAAATAAATCTCATTGACTACCTTACACACGAAGAAAGGCTAACTCTTAAAACGTACCCTATCTTTTTTAAACAAGAAATGTCTGAGTTATCACTTATGACATAAGTAATCACACATTTATATAAACGAAAACAAACCATAATGACATTTTTAGGTGCAAACATTATATATCACTTATCTATTACAGTCATTTTTCAGTAAACATTAAATAGCTCATTCATTAACTGCCTTTCCTTAAATCTCATTCCTCCTTCAAAACATTATTTTCATGTACTATTCCCACAATTCCCATTATTTTCTATGTAATTTGCTCTTACACGTTTCTAAAGATCACAGTTCCCGTTCTTTTATCTTTTACTATATTCACTACTTCTATTGCAGTTGGATAGACTTTCATTTACACTTTTGAGTAACTGTTTTTTTTTTGGCAGCCACCAGAATTAAACTCGACAAGGCTTTACTCTGTCTAGGCAATTCTGCTTCTATACCACAGCTCAAAAAATCATTTTCTTAGTTACAGCAATTTGCTCATCCAGTACTCCTGACGGACTAGTCAGCAGGGAGTTTTTGAAGTCTGCTACTCATTAGACTCCTAAAAATATTTTCCTAATTATCTCTTTCTTCCCTGCCATACCTCCATCATTTGTAATCCACTTGAGGAAAAAACATTTGGAGTTTGCTTGGGATATAAAAATAGCATTGCAAACACTTCCAACCAAAGATCCTAAATATTCTAGACTTTGCTGCACATTTGGGTGTCATACATATATCTTCTCATTGCTTCTCTGTGAATTGCTTATCCAATCATGCTCCCCAATCCTTTCTAAGCCCCTCTGATTGATTCCTATAGTTATCATGCAAAATTGTATATGCCCTACTAATTATCTCATTTTAATAGTGGCTTCTATTCTAGATTCTACTAAAAACTCTACTACTACTGGTCTTTCATTTAGGTTCCCCTGGTTATTTCTCTTTGCCTATATTCTGATATCAATCCTTGATAGAAAAGGCAATCTGCAGTCCAAATAAATTTTTAGCCTCTCCTCATTCTATTACCTTTCCCTCTCTAATTACAGGGTCCCAATATCTTGGTTCCTTTGCCAGTTTTCTCCAGTAAAGTCTGGCCCCGTCTTGCCTATTTTCTGTACCCCTAATTGCAGTCATCCTTATCAGTAGAACCTCATTTATCCATTCTCATGTTGGCTTAGTTCTTACAATACTTTCTGCTACTTTATGAATATAATAGTTAGTATAGGTACTGTTATTCTCCTTAAAAACCTGCATCCAAAATCAGTCTCTCCTTGTTTCTTGAGCCTGCCCCCATGTCATCATTATCCCTTTTGTAGAATTGACTGTGTCTGCTGTATCTTTAAGAAGTGTTTCAAGGACTGAATGTGCATACAAATAGCAAGCAAGTGCTAGCTTCAGTGACATTTTGAGAGTGCGGCCAGAGAGAGAGCATGTTTGACTGCAATAGCTAGTTTGTATAACAGTTTATCTAAGTTACGGTAATTAAGCCTCAATCCTGATGTGTTTGTACATAATAAAACTGCCCGAACAGAACCCAAAGACTCGTCTATCACATCCTGACTAGACGAGCAACATGGTGTCAGAACTGGGATTCCAGATACTGCTTTCCAGAGCTATGGTGTGCAGAGTTAACAGTGAAATTAAACTAAGAGAAACAAGCATGAGAAAGGGCCAGAAAAGAATCAAAGGTAAGGAAAACTTGCACAGTTTATTTTATAAAAAAAGATAAAACACAGCATTACAAGGGCACAAACCGCATTCTTAAACAAGCAAGAGGCACAAAAGGCTTATTAAACAAAATGTTTAAAATTAAGATATCTGATGAAACAATCATCAGAAAAGCACACAAAGGGGTTTGGAATTACCTCGGAATTGCAAAATGAGCATGTTTGAGGCAAAACTAGCATGTTTAATACAAAAAGGGCATGTTTAGAATAAAATGAGCACAACACAAGTACAATGGGCAAGAAAAGAGATTAAACGAGCAAAACAAATATATTAAGGGCAAAAAGGGCACATTAAGCATAAATAAAGCAAGGAAACGGCATGTTTTTTGGCAAAGTACTGTGTTTTGGCATAACTACTACTTCATATTGTATTAAGGGCATAACTAGAGTTATATGAAGTGTGTAAAAGTACTTACAGTGTGTGCTTATTACTGTGCATGCATTTCAAAGAGTTTTTGTGCAAAGAGCAACTATTTCATGAAGTACAGGCAAAGTACTGACATTCTGAAAAGCTTCTTGTACTGGGTGTGTCTATTTGTGAAGTGCCGCCATTACAGTGTGTTTCTTGCACTTAAAGAGTTATTTAGCAAAGCATTTTGGGGAAGTTTCAGTGTGCTGTGTACTGTTTATTCGCAAAGTGCAGTTACTTTGAAATGTTTCTTACTCTGAGCTTCTTCTGCCCAGCTCATTCGCACAGTGCAGTTATTTTGAAATGCCTCTTAGGCTGATAAGAGGTGATTTCTTACAGTACAGTAGTTTCAAGAGTATTACAGTGCCCGAGAGACTTATTTCGCAAAGTTCAGTTGTTCAGAGGCTTGTTGTGCTATTGGGTAGGGTTACGAGTACTGGCATAAATTTCTGGCATATGTATATGTGTGTGTGTTCATGCATATTTGCAAAAGCCTTCACTGGTTTGTGTCAATATGGCAGATGGATTTCGAAAGCCCTCACCACTTGTATTTGATCAGAATATTGCAGAAAACTGGAGAATATTTGAGAAAGAGTATGATATTTGTATACAAGCAGCTTATTCTGACAAAGATGCATGCACCAGGGCATTCATTTTGCTAAACCTAGCTGTGTTCCAGGGCACTGAAAAGAGAGCATTCATTTGTGCATGCACCAGCGGTATATGAGGGAGAAGATGAAAACTGCCATATTGTTGTACAGGTTGACTCAAGAGAAGACCCAGAGTGTTTCACTTGCAAATTCAGAGAAATGTGTAACTCACAAACAACTATTACACTAGAGAGGCATTTGTTTTACACAAGAGATCAGAAACCGGTGACACTTTTGCAGCTTATATTACTGACTTGAAGAACAAAGCTAAAATGTGTTGGTTTGATGAATTAAAAGATGAGTTGATAAAGGACGGGCTTGTGTGTGGTATTAATAGTGCTGCTGTGAGAGATTTTGCTTCGTGACAGTGACTTAACGTTGAGTAAAGCTATTGAGATTTGTCAAATCCATGAAATTACAGAAAGGCACACAAGTATGCTTGCAAGTGACAAGAGTATGGTTTCAGCAGGCTCCAGAGTAAATGTAGACCGCATGCAACACATACTAGCAGAAGCAGGCCCAAGCACATGACAGCTACAGCCCCTGCAGATTTTCAGGGGAAACCATGTAATTTTCCAGCAAGTTCTAAGAAAGAAGCATGCTCAGTGCAGTACAAGCGTGAGTCGGCAAAACCCAAATCCAGCTTTATTGTTAACTGTTGCAATTGTGGTGCCAATCATGAATCTAAAAAAAGAGGAAATGCTTAGCATTTGGTCAGCCATGCCACAAGTGTAAAAAATGGAAACATTTTCAAAAGTTTTGCAAATCAAGTAAAAGCAAGTCGATCATATAGAGCTGTAATTCTACTTTCTACATAGATGGTGTATCAGTAATTGGTGAAAAGGTTGATGCATGAACTTGCTGGCAAAGAACAAAGTGTTTTGTATTGTCCAAATCAATGGTAAATCCACAGTGTTCAACGTAGACCCTGGTTCAAAGTGTAATGTTATGTCAGCAGACATTTGCTAAGGTGAGAATGAACAAACAACTCAGTGTGGCTAGTAGTGCAAAACTTGTTACTTATGGAGGTGAAGAAATTCAAACCAAAGGCTCAGTAGTGCTTTCATGTTACATGACTAGGAACAGTTGCAACTTGTTATTCCATGTAGTCCGAAGACCTGTGCAGTCATTACTGGGTCTCAGAGACTGTTTGAGAGTTAATCTACTTTATTTTACCAATGACATTCATCATATAAGCACATATCCTACTTCTATTTTTTCTGAAGCCATTTTTCTCAGAGTATGCTGATGTTTTTGATAAGTTGGGCAAACTTCCAGTTGTGTATTCTATGAAGTTAGACCCAGAGGTCAGTCCAGTGGTCAGACCAACAAGAAAAATTCCGATAGCTATGCAGGATAAAGTCCATGCTCAGCTGGATAAAATGGTGCAGCAAGGTGTGATTTGTTTAGTTACAGAACCAACTGAATGGATGTCATCCAATCATAACAGCCCAGAAAAAATGCTCAGACAAAATCAGAATATGTATTAACCCAAGCGATTTGAACAAAGCATTAAAGAGACCGACCGCATCATCCAATACAGTCGAGGAAGTCGCAGCCCTAATACTGAATGCCACTGTTTTTTCTATCTTGGATGTAAAAAGTTAATTTTGGCAAGTGATGCTTGATCTCAGATCCTCATTACTGACTACTTTCAGTACCCCATTTGGCAGATATAGACTCTTAAGGATGCCATCTGGAACAAATTCTGCAAGTGAAATCTTCCAGCGTGCAATGGAGCAAATTTTTTCAGGTTATCCTTGTGCCATAATAGTAGATGATTTATTGGTTAGAGAAATGGTGAAGCAGAGCATGACAGAAAACTTAAGAGATTTCTAGACAGAGCACGTGAAGTGAACTTAAAGCTCAAGCCACTAAAGTGCAAATTCAGACTACTACAAGTTACATATGTAGGTCATTTATTTACTAACACTGGCTTGAAAACAGACCCATCCAAGCAAGCAGCCATTCTTGAGATGTCAGCACCAGATAATGCTCAAGCTCTACAACGTTTTCTTGGTATGGTCAACTATTTAGGCAAGTTTATACCAGACTTCAGTGAGTTGACAGCACCTTTGAGGGAGCTGACATGCAAAAATGTTACATGGTCATAGCTGGAAAAGCACCAGAAAGCATTTGAAGACCTTAAGCAAAAAAAGCCACCCCACCTACATTAAGATACTACAATGTCATCAAAGGAGTAACTCTTTCCTGTGATGCTTCAAAATTTGGTCCTGGCGCAGTTATTCTTCAAGAAGGCAGACTAGTAGCCTATGCATCTAGAACCCTTACCCATAGTGACATGCAATATGCTCAAATTGAGAAAGAACTTTTAGCAATAGTCTGCATGTTCAAAATTTCATGATAATATCTGTGGTCGAACTATTCAGAAACTGATCACCTACCTCTAAGTTACTATTCTAAAGAAGGCTATGCATTCAGGTCCAGCGAGATTACAAAGAATGATGCTCAAATTGCAGAAGTACAACCTCAAAATGGTCTATACAAAAGGTAAACTTCTTTATCTGGCTGATACCTTATCCAGCTCACCCAGAAATACAACTGAACAGTTTGACGCAGAGAATTTTGACTTTGACATGCTGGAAGTGCATAATTTTTCTACCACAGGATTTGCAGAGCTGAGAGAACAAACAAAGACCGATACAATTTTGCAAAAGCTCAACCACTACATTAAGGTCGGATGACCATCAAAGCAATCTGGTATACCACCTGAAGTGCAAACTTATTTTCCTTACAGAGATGAGATGTTGATGGAAGATGGTCTTATTTTCAAAAGTCCTAAAATTGTTGTTCCTGCTTCCTTACAACATGAATATATACAGATTTTGCATCGTGGTCATCCAGGTTCCAAATCTACCAAAAGAAGGGTGAAAGAACTAGTAATTTGGTCTTCTCTAGTAAAATACACTGACAAAGTACTTTCTTCTTGTTCAGTGTACAACAGTACTAAACCACATTTGCAAAAAGTACCACTTCAGCTAAGTCAAGTTCCTGAACTACCTTAAGTCAACAGTAGCCACGCATACATTAGATTGGAACAATCAGCATTACTTAGTATTGGTAGACTCTCATGACTTACTACCTAACCTAACATCCACTGCTGTTACCACTAAGTTGAAATGTCAATTCTCAGTCCATGGTAGTCCACACAAAGTTCTTTCTGACAATGGTACTCAATTTACTAGTCAGTTGTTTCAGAAATTTGCAAGAGAATGGGATTTTGTACATGTTACTAGTAGTCCAGAATATCCACAATCAAATGGACTAGCTGAACATGCAGCACAGAGTGCAAACCAATTACATGAGAGGTCAAAGCACAACTATACCAATGTCTTTTTGAATTTACTTAATCTCAGAAACATACCCTCTGACAATATACTTGTTTCACCTGCTCAGAAACATCTATCCAGTTAAACCAGAACAACATTGCCTATTAGTTCCAGTTTGTTGAGGCCTAAACCTAAGAACAGAACAATTAGAGCCCAATTATTCAGGAATCATTCTTTCCAGAAGTCCAGTTATGATAAATCAAGCAGATTTCTTCATCCGTTAAAAGGAGGAGAGACAGTGAAGATACAAACAGTGAAAGGTTTCAACCGAATTGGTCAAGTAACAGGTATATGTAGAGAGCCGAGATCCTTCATGGAATCTGAGTGTGTGGAGTACAGGAGAAATCTCAGACATCATCTTCCTGTATCAGAATTGATATCGCAGCATTGTTCCTGTAATACAGACTTTAGATCTCAGAGCAAACCTGACAATGTTCCTGTTGCAGAATGTGTCTTAAAGTCTCCGTCCATTCCCGATTATGTTCCTGATGACCCTAAAGTTGAACATTTAGTAGAGACAGTCCCATTTGCTAAATCTGATTCTAAATTTTATGTCACACAATTTGGTCGTACTTCCACACCTAGTGTGAAATACACAGCAACCTGGACATAACTGTATGTGTGTATCTAGTTCTGTATAATTGCATGACAAAGAATTATTTGTATTGATTGCATGTCACCTGATGTTGTCAATGTTGCATGATCTATTTCTCAAAAGGGGACGATATAGAACAGAGTGCGTGTCCTGTATCTTTAAGTGTTTCAAAAACTGAAGGTGCATATAAATAGCAAGCATGTGCTAGCTTCAGTGTCATTTTGAGAGTGCAGCCAGTGAGTCAGCATGTATGAACGTAACAGCTAGTTTACATATAAGTTTATCTAAGTTAAAAGTTATTAAGCCTCAATCCTGATGTGTTTGTACATAATAAAGCTACTTGCACAAAACCCACAAAGACTCATCTATTAGATCCTGACTAGATGAGCGGCACCTTTCTACTTTGAATTATAGCTTTCTGCTTGTGCTTTGTATAGGAGCCTTAACTGTGTAGCTCTGAAATACCCCTTCAAATCAGATACTCCCTGTGTAGCTCTGAAATACTCCTTCAAATCAGGTAATCCCAAACAAACTTGTTCAATTGGAAGGATCAACTTATCCTACTTGACTCTTGTCCTATTCCCCTCCCAGATAAAAATTCTTCAACTCTTTATTAATTGCTATCCACATCTCCTATGGTTGATAAAAATATGCCTGACCTGTGTATAAAACTAAAGGGACTAAAACATTTTCACTGCTTGTATCTGGTTATCCATATTCATAAAACACAGCTTTGAATTTCTCAGTTTTTATATTCCCTTTGGTTTACTCTTCCTAAACATCCTTAGCTGCTATAACAGAATCCTTTTAAATCCATACTCCCAAGTACTTCATTTTATCATGTCCCCATAAATATGGGTATTGCTGGATCGATTTGTGTGTGGTTACATAGTTTACACTATTGTCATTTTTCTTTTATCTTCATTAATTTTGCATCTCAAAAAGACTTAAAGCTGTCTCTGAATGTTCCACAAGATGCAATCCATCATACAACCTCTTGAATAACCTTATAATTTTAGCAGGGAATGATACAGTGGTAAAAAATACAGCATCCATAGGACCTGATAACATCCCAGGCTGCATCCTACATGAACTCGGGCAGGAACTTGCAGCACCATTAGGCACCCCAGTTAACCAAACCCTGAGTACCAGTTTTGCCCCAGCTGAGTGAAGGACTCCCTTTGGGGAGAGAGATGCCCCCACAAATTATCACATTAATAACAACGTTCTAAGTACGCAGTCAGTCGTGAGGGATTTGGGAACCCAGATTGATAGCCTGACTTTTGACCACCATGTTGCTTCTATTGTATGGAAAGCTTTCTACATGGTCTACATCATAAGTAAGGTTATCTCATCCAGGGACAAGGAGGTCATAACATTCCTGTATTCTTCCCTTATTGAGTACAATGCCCCATTCGGCATGTACCTCGCAAAGCACATGCAGCAGCTGGAGAGACCACAGAGGTTCCTCACCAGGAGAATCCAGGGCCTCAAAAATCTACCATATACAGATAGGCTAAAAGCCCTATATCTCTACTCTGTTTCATACAGACTCCTCAGAGGTGACCTCTATCTGGCATACAAGGCAATCTCAGACCCTGCCTTGATGGGACTGCTGCATATCCACAAGTCAAGCTCCACTCGAGTAACCCGCACATGCGGCCTCAATCTGGTCTGTGGCATCAATAGGACTTGCTGGTGAACAGATTTGAGTCCCAGAGACTCCTCCATTTATTGAATAAATTCCCTCTCCACATCAAGCAGAGCACCTCTTTACCCCTTTTTAAGTGCAATCTGGATAACTGGATGGGAAATAGAAAATACATCCCTGGGATTCCACTCATGTCCCTGCTAGACAGGGGCATCAGGTGCTTATTTGTCTATGCAAGGGCTAAACTCTTGGCTAGGCTTATAAGGGCCTCAAGGCCAATAGCCTAGTAACTTCCTATGATCCTATGGTATTTTCTTATATTTTCTTATATTCTACTTCCCTCTGGATCATCATTCTTCTGTTACTGTTGTCAAATGTTTGACTCCCTTGCACAAAACTACACGGATCCATATCTATCAATTTTGTCATCACTTTACCATTGCAAATCACATAAACATTTTATAATCATGATTTAGAATCGAAATGGGCCTATATGAAGCTGGATCTGATGGGTCTTTACCATCTTTAGGTATTATCTTCCAAGATGTTGGTTCTTCTCCTCCTTTTAAAGTACTGTTAAATAAAACCCTTCAGATCTTTTTTTAATACTTTTATTGAATTATCACTTGTCACATAGGCAAATTTACATTTAAATAAATATCTAACTGTATTAACATGTTCACTTTTACAAACATTATACTTCACATATACTGCTATACATCATATAAGCTACGCAACATTACATAAATTATTTGACCTTTTTTTTTTTAAGCAGGAACCATTACTTACAGCATAGGCAATCATTTATTTATATAAATAAAAACAAACCACACAGACACAATCCTAGTTGCAAGCATTTTACATCAAAAACCACACTCCCAGTTGCAAACAATATACATCAATAATATTTTAACACTTAACAAGGACAGTTACTTAAAGGCAATTATTAAAATAGGTAATAAGTAACCAAAAGACAGGATTCCACAAAATCCTCAATGTGAAATGCATAAATTTATTGTGCAAAATAAAACAAACAGATTAAGCACTTTCGTCCTTACAAAAGACAGGACTTCATCAGAATCACCATTAATTACCCGCAACCCTTTTTATACATGAAGTGAACTAATTATGGCATCCAGTAAAATAGTAATAACAAGGTGTGGGGGCAAACAAAGGCTGCTGCAATATAAACTCATCCAATAAAAACCAGTATCTTCCTCACAACAGTGGTAAGCGCTTTCACCCTGATAGGGCTTCCTCAGACCATATACAAACATACACAGCCATTCATAATTATAAAGAGAAAAAGGTGCCAAATTAAAAATAATACATTCCATTAATTAAAGTGACAGCTTACTACGAGCAAACAATATATATATAACACAGATGAATACATTGATACATATATAGAATATGTCTATACAGACTTATTAATATACAAATTCATTAAAATCATAAATATCTAAAAACAGTATTAAAATACTAGGACAATGATTTTATAACAGCTGCTTTTACATAAATGAGATACTAACTTCTAAGCCTAGCCCCCCATAAAAACAATCCATAAAATCCACCATTACAAGGCATATCTACAAATAGAAAATTGATTCCTATATGTGACCCCCTATACCTAAAAGTACTATTGCAAAAACAATGGATACATCACTACTATCTAAGCCCTCTTGATTTAAGAAAGGGCTTCAGTGGTATCTTATCATTTAAGCCTGGGAGGGCGTCAGCCCTCATCCTAATGATCCACTTTGCTTCTTGCATCTCAGTTCTATTCCTTATATCCCCTCTTCTAAAATTGCCGGGGATAACTTCCATAACTCTGAAACTAAACTCATGTGTATCATCAGTGCAACCAATATGTTTAGACAGAGCATTTACAGTGGATCTGGGGTATAAAAATACCTATAAAAACACTTCCAGTCAAAGATCCTAAATATTCTAGACTTTGCTGAATATTTGGGAGATATACTTATATCCCCCCATTGTCTCTTTGTGAATTGCTTATCCAATATCTCTTTAAGATCCTTTCTAAGCTCTAAATGATTCTTATAATTATCATCCAGTATTTTATATGCTCTACTAATTATTCCTTTTTAAAGGCAGCTTCTGTTCTAGATTCTATTAAAAACTCTACCAGTGTTGGTCTTTCATTTAGGACCCTCCTATTTATCTCTCTTTGGCTATACTCTGATATCAATCTCTAACCTGCAGTCCAAATAAATTTTTGCCTCTCCCCATTCTATTACCTTTCCCTTTTTCGATATTTGCTCCCAATACTTTGGTTCCTTTGCTAGTTTTCTCCAATAAATTCTGGCCTCCTCTTGCCTATTCTCTGTATCCCTAACCACAGTCATCCCTATCAGCTGAATCTCTCTTCCCCATTCTTATGCTGGTTTAGTTCTTAGAATACACTCTGCTATTTTATGAATATACTACTATGTATGATTTTTGTTGTTCTCCTTAAGAGTCTGCATCCAAAATCCCAGTATCCCCTTATTTCTTGAGCTTCCCCCTTTATTATCATCACTCCTTTCCACTTTGAATTATAGTTTTTGGCTTTTGCTATGTATAAGAGCCTTAACTGTGCTGCTCTAAAATACCCCTGCAAATTGGGTAATCCTAGTCTGCTTTGTTCTAGTGGAAGAATCAGCTTATCCCACTTGATGCTTGCAATCGTCCCTTCCTAGATAATATCCTTCAACTCTTAATTGCTACCCACAACTTTTCCTCTGGTTGATAAAAATATATCTGACCTGTGTACAAGACTAAAGTGACTAAAAACATTTTAATTGCTTATACCTTAGTATCCATATCCCTATAACAAAGCTTCCAGTTTCTCAATTTTTGAATTATCTTCTGTTTAGTCTTTTCCCACATCTTTACCTGCCATAACAGAGTCATTTCTAATCCATACTCCTAAATACTTCATTTTATCATGTATCAATAAATATGGATATTGTTGGACCAATTCGTGTGTGGATACATAATGTACTGCTATTGCCTTTGTTTTAGCTTCATTAATTTTGTATCCTCAAAAGATATGAAACCGTCTTAAAATGTTCCAGAACACTGTAATGTCCCTTTCTGGTTTTGTCATGTATAAAATAATATCTGCAAATAGAGACAGTTTTTCCTGACTACCATACCAATTATATCCTTGAATGTCCGAGTCCCTTATTTTTTTTGCCAATGGTTGTAAATATGCAAACAACAAAAGTGAAGCAGACAACCCTGACTGGTTCCTCTGCTCAAGCAGAAGTTATCAAAGAAAACCCCACCCACTTTAATTTTCACCTCTGATCCCTCACATATACTCCTAAGCAACCTTATAATTCTATCAGCGAAAGCAAATGTTTCCATTACCCTGGTCATTAAGTCCCAGTCTACTCAGTCAAATGCTATCTCTGCATCAACACCCACCAATAACAATGGTATTTTCTTACATTCTGGCCATCTCTGCATCAAGACCCACCAATAACAGTGGTATTTTCTTACATTCTGCTTCCATCTGGATCATCAGTGTTCTGTTAATACTGTCAAATGTTCGACTCCCCTCCACATATCCTCTTTAGATATTACAGCTGCCACTGCTTTCTTCCAGGATTTTGGTACTTCTCTTCATCATAAAGTACTGTTAAACAAAATGTTCCAGATCTTTCAGTTTTTTTTTCTCTCCTAGCTTCCAAATATCCACCAGGAATACCATCTATTCCTGGGGACTTTCACAATTTTTATCCCATTTTCTATCCTAACCATAACTGAGACTCCTCTACCTCTAACCTTGGCATATTTAATTCTTCCATAAACATTTCAATTTGTATCTATTCTAGATTTCCATATTTCTCTGCTTTATACAGATTTTCACAGAATTTCTGAAATATTTCTAGTATCTCTACAGGATTTCTTGTTACCTTCCTTGTTAAAGGCTCCTAAGCCTGGCAATATCCCTATCTACTTTCTGCTGCCTGAGCCGTGCTAAAAGTTTTTGTGCTTTAGTGTTATTATCAAAAAAGAGTTGCTTAACAGCAATCTTTCTAAACTCACGTATATATTACTAAGGTAATCCCTTATTTTCTGCTTAACATTGTACAGTTGATCCTCTTCTTGTTCTGTGAGATTCCCCCTGTTCTGCAATACTTTAACATTTGTCAGCTCCTCTAAATAATTCTTGTTCACAGTTCCTTTTAGGGGGTGTACGCTATGACCATGGCATCAAAGGGCACCCCTTTTCCCCAAAACTGCTTGTCTACAGGTAGTAAAAATCTTATCTAGTCTATGAGGTATAGGCTTAGTGGTGCTGGGTTCCTTCCACGCCTGCTGAGATCAACTCAATGAGCTCATCAGCAGGCCAAGTCACCCAGGAGGTAGATGGTCCAAGAACAAAAGCCTCCAGGAATATGGACTCCTCGGGTAAAGGGTTGCTGGGTGTCCAGCCATGTCTCGGCTTAAGGATTTCTAGGATAACTCCAAACAAGACATCGGGAGGTGACCATGGAGACCCTTCACCTTCATCGAAATCCATATCTTCTGTGATTCGACTCCTCTGGTGAGTAGGTGTTTCCTCTTGCACGTCTTCTTAAGAAGCTCCTCAGAGGGATGCTCTGGAGAGGTAAAAAAAGAAATCAAAACTCCCTGTATGGAAGCCTGGGGTCTTGGTACTGGCTGTCCCAGTGTCAAGACTTGGCAAGGTTCTGAGAAGAGAGACATCAAGGTTGAAAATTTGTGATCCGAGGGAGACAGATCCTTACATTCTGCCAAGGCAGGGAAAACTCTCTTCACAGCTTTAAAGAGAGATTGTCCTAGAGAAAGTGAAGATCTCAGATCCAAAAAGGCCAGCTTCTGGACTGCAGCCTTCCCCTACTCTGAGGGAAAACCCCCCAAAGCAGAAGCCGGAGCAGAGTCATCCAGTGCCACGGCTCTGAGGTGTAGAGATGGCTCCGACAACATCCTCAAAGTTGACTGCAACACCTCAGATCCAAAAGGAAGGCTTCGGCTCCAACAGCTCTCTGGATCCAACGGGATAGGAGCACTGAGAGAAAGCTTTGGATCCAAGGATAAAGCAATCCTCAGAGAAGGATCTGGACTGGCTAGGTTCCGCAATCTCTGAGACAGCTGAAGGAATCAGAGGAGACCTGACCCACAGGGGTAGGAGCCGAAGGAACACTCATCTGCCCCTGTGCCTATGTACATCTTCAAATATTGAAGTTTTACCCACCTAAAAGGAAGAAATGTCACACACTGACAGCCACAAAGACTTGAGTTTTCCTAAAACAAATGTTATCCATGCTAAAGTGCATGGCACAGCCTGTGCTTTTACTAAGTGCTAACTGGTTTTGTCTCCTCTTTATAGCTCTCCAAGCTGGGAAAAATGCTGAAGGCTTTCACAGAACATTATCTCCTAGCCCGTTTCTCTTCTTTTTCTTTCCCCAGCCAATCACTGTATCCACTTTCTCATTATCAGATTGGCAGCCTGGTTCTCGTGTCTCCATGGAGACAATTTCTCTCTATCAGATTGTTTCCATGGAGACATGAGGGCCAGATACAGAATTGCTACTAAGCATACATTTATTTGCTATAAAAAGCCTCATACTATTCAATACTCTTTTTCATTTACTTGATTTCTCTTAAAACTTGTTACTAAAGCAATCTAAGGTCCTTAAACCAGTCATTCCCCCATGCAAGAATGGGGAAAAGCATATTAATGTTTCTTTTGTCATGCTCTTTTAACCAGGCTTTTTTTTAATTGCAGTACCTACATTTCTTAAAACTGAACAAGAAGACAGAAGGGAGAAAGATAGGGAAAAAAGAACAGCAGCACCTATTTACAATCCCCATTAGACCTAAAAATAACTGAGAAAACTTTACAGCAAGCAAAGAAAACCATACACCACAAAATTATTCTTAAGAAAAAAATGTTTTCTTTACTTACAATTAAAGTTCTCCCTTCTCTTCCCCTCCTAAAAGTATTTTTCTGAACATTCATGGTAGGGCATGTACTTTAGAGTCTCCCACAAGTCCAACAAATTTTGAAAAAGTCCAATACTTCCAGATTTTCTTGTTCTGTCATTTTGCACATATTATTGCACTGTAATCCCACATTAAGTTACTGCTTTTATTACTGCTCATCTCCATCTCCCAAATCCTGTGTCTGTTTCATTTCCTGATTCTTCTAGTCAACTCTCATGCTCCCTTTCTCCAACATTTTTCATTGAAACAGTGGAAAAGGTTTCACAGGTACAGTCTTTTCTGTGGTTTTTATTACCAGAACAAGCAGCAGAATCTCCTGGTTTCAAAGATCACTTTTTGTTGGACAAATTTTTGTATTTCCTCCTTAGCATGTACTTCATTAAAAATAATGTTGTCCCTCCAGGGAAGAATACCTTGAAGATTGCTGGGTAGAGCAGTTTTAATCTCACACTTGCGTCTTGACATTCCCTGAATGACGGGATGAATTTACTCCTCTTTTGCCTGGTGTAAAATGAGTAACTATTCTCCACAAACACTCTGCTGTCTCCCTCTTTTAGTATTTTGTCCTTCAGCCACAGTTTTGTCAGAATCAACTCCTTCTGCTGGTAGGATATCATCTTTGCTATCAAAAGTCTAGGATGCTTTCTCAGCCATGTTTAGAGCACACACATGATGTGCCCTTTCAACTAACAACTCCTGCTGTGGAATACCAACCCAGTTACTTATTTGTGCATTCATTAAATTAATACTCCTTCCAGCTTCTCTAGTACAGCTTAAATCTCAGGTTTTCCCTAAATACTTTGTCCTCTAATTCTATTATTTTTTAAACATCTCTTCCTGAGCAGTCTCATATTCAGCCAGCATTTTCTTCATTTCAACCTCTGAGTTTTGCAGCTTTATCACCTCATCTGAATATCTGTTTAAAGCTTCTTCAATTTTTCCATCCTTTTGTTTGTGCTGATTTACTGCATCAGTATTTAATTTATTTAACCAGGTCCTTGTGCAGTTTTCTTATATCTTCCTGTAGATTACTAGAAGTTATATCTGGAGGTTGCATTGCTTTTTTGCTGAACAGCTGCAGAGCGTTCCCAGTCAATGTTTCTTCCTCACTTTTTGTAGCTAATTTTGCCAGGTGCTCTCTATTTCTTTTTTCTTGGCATCCAGACAAATACACATACTAGCCAGTTACTGAAATTTAGCCATAAACACAAAAGTCTATTGGCCTTCTCTGTTGAGTTTATGTTTTCACACTTACAGAGCTAGAGATTAGCTGTTACTCAATGTGCACCAATCTTGGAAGTTCAAATCCTCTGGATCTTTACTGCTTCCCCCCCCCTCTAGCTTCAAGACTTGCACAGGAATACCATGTATTCCTGGAGACTTTCCTGTAAATTGGTTATAGACTACCATTTTATCCCACCTCCTCCTATCCTGTTAGTAATTGAGTCTCATCTACCTCTTACCTAAGCATTTTTAATTCTTCCATAAACATTTCCATTTGTACTGTTCCTTGATTTCTAAATCTCTCTGCTTTATACAGATGTCCATAAAATTTCCAAAATATTTCTAAATATCGCTACAGGATCTCTGCTTATTCTCCTTGTTATAGGCAACCTAAGCTTGGCAACATCTATTCTACTTTATCTTGCCTGTGTCATTCTGCTAAAAACTTCTGTGCTCTGGAGTTACCAATAACCAGTTACTTAACAGCAATCTTTCTAAACTCATGCACACTACCAAGGTAGGCCCTTATTTTCTCTTTAGCACTCTGCAATTGTGCCTCTTCTTGTTCTGAGAGATTCTGCATATTTTGCAATACTTGAACCTTCCTCAGTCCGTCTAAACAATGCTTGTTACTTCTTAACCATATATCTTTCATTTCCAGCCTATTTTTCAGCTCTCCTTTAATTTTGTCTCACTCTCCAGCTATATTTTCAGAAAAGAAAATTCTGTCTTCCCTAACTCCCACTACCCATTCTTTAAATTCCTCTCTATTTAACAGATAGATGGGGAAGCAGCAGTGTCATTACCCTGCATTTTTATTTTAATTATTAGCACTTGATCTGAAACGGATATTGGATGTGTATCAAAACTTGCAGTTAAATACACATGTTCTGTAAAATATAATTTCTGTGCAGCCTTGTTTTTATACCTTGGGGAACAATATGTACATTCTCTCTGAACTCCTACTACTGAATTTACATCTTCCATATCAAATATTTTCCTAAACTTCTTCAAAAATATCCCCCCTTGTTATATTTTCCCTTATAGAGCAACCAGATATATCCTCATTGTTGCAAATCAAGTTTCAATCCCCACCTACAAGTAATATTCCCTTCTGAAAGCTGAATATTTCTCCCAAATTGTTCTTAAGCTTCATTATAGCAGTTTTAGATGCAATATAAACACATGCAAGCAGCTCTTTAGTACTACAAATCTTCCATTACGATCATTTTCCCTCTTCTATTATTGGAGCTCCTCTTGCATTTAATTTAAGTACTTCCCTTTTCTTTTGTCTCAAATATTCTGCTGAATAACCATTCTGAAATAATTTCTTTATCAAATTCCCATGCAGAGTTCTTTCCAAAGGTATCTCCTGCAGTATTACTATTTGCACTCTGCATTTTTAATATAGTTCACTACTCTTTCTTTTTGTACATATCTGTGAGACTATTTACATTAATATATTATATGGAAAGTATTGTCATTATCATAAGACATTATTATTCCCACCTGTTATATATAGCAGCTTTTTTTAAAAAATCTAGTTTCAGCTACATGCATTGTTTGGCAGGCTGATCTTTTATGCAGCCTTTTCTTGTCATATCCATTAGAACATATGCCATATCTTACAAGACTTTTTATTTTAGTCAAAATCCTCAAAAAAAAAAAAAAAAAAAAAAAAAAAAAAACGCCTGCAGAACACCCTCCCGAACCCATAAACTTAATACAAACCCATACAGCTATACAGATCTTCAAATAATGAAGTTTAACCCTCCTAATAGGCACAATTGTCTCAGACTGGCAGCCATACTTACAGGCTTGAATTAATAATGAAGGTTTTCTATGCTGAGTTGCATGGTATGGCCTGTGCTTCTGCTTACACAAAGTGTGGTCTGTTTTTGTCTTTTTATTCCTCTCCCATTTGTTAAAAACAACTTGGATGCTTTCAGAAAACAGTATGTCCTAGCCATTGAAAGAAAGAAGTATTCTGTTTTTATTGCCCTTTATTAGATTATCTGGTTCTCATGTTTCTATGGAGACACACCGCTACCTTCTGTACAAACTTCACATGTTGCACTATGAACATTTACTTGCTAGAGGAAAACTTATTATATTCAATGTTCTTATATTTACTTGTTCCCTTTAAAACTTATTAGATTAAGCCAATGGCCTTAATCCAGCCATTTCCCTAAGCAAAAGCAAGGAAAAGCATATACATTTTCCTTGTATCATGTTCTTTTGTCCAGGCTTTCCTATCTTTTTACACTGTAGTGCTTACATTTCTAAAAACTAAACAAAAAGAAAGAAGGGAAAAAGGAGTACCTGCTTACTTTAGTATTCCTATTACACACAAAAGTAAATAAGAAAGATGCACTTTATAACGTGCAGTATATATGTCATGTTTTATAAAAATACTGGTAAGAACAAATTTTATTTTACTTGCAGTTACCTGCTTCCTTCCTCTTTCCCTCTCCTTAATGTTCTACCAAACATTAATGATATGAAGTAGGGAATATGCTTTGGCGTCCCCTACAAATTTAACAAAGTCAAAAATTCTAGTATTTCCGGGTTTTCTTGTTTTATCATATTTCAAAAATGTAATTGATGCTTTGTAATCCCACATTTATTCATTAATTTCCATGTTGCTAGTTTTCTTCCTATTGATCTCAATCTCCCATATCCAGTCTCTGGTTCATTTTCAACATAGTCTTGGTGCTTCTAGACAACTCCTGTGCTTTTATCTGTCTGAAGCATTTTGTTTTAGAAAATTGGAAAAGGTTTCACTGGCACAGTCTCTTCATCATCAGAAGAATAAGCATCAGAATACCCTTCTGTTTTGTAGATCACTTTTTTTGGAAAAACTGCTGTATTTCCTCCTTACCATGTTCTGGATTGGAAAATGACTGACCCTCTGGGAAAAAGTATTCTGAAGATAGCTGGATTCAGCAGCTTGAATCTCACACCTCCTCCTTGACATTTCTTGATGTCTGGAATAAATTTAATCATTTTGTGTGGTGTACAGTGAGTTATTTTCCACAAACACTCTACTGTTTCCAACTTTTAATACTTGGCCTTCTGTCACAGTTTTACCAGAATTAACTCTTTCTGTTTAGCTAGTAACTGAAATTTACTCAAAAAGTCAAATTCACTGGCTCTCTTTTTGAAGTTTCTGGTTTCACACTGGGGGAGCTGAAATGAAGCTGATACTCAGTGTGCAGCCATCTTAGAAGTCCCAAGATATAGCCTATCTTGAGGGAAAATGAGAAATTATGGAATGGCCATGAATGTTAGTAGCTCTGACACTCTTTTAGCAGAAGCCACCAGCAAAACAGTTTTCCAAGTACAGAATTTTAGATGCAAAGAGGCAGTGGGCAAAAAAGGAGGTAGAGCAAGTTTTTCCCAGTACAGAATTCAGAAACCAAAAAGGGGGAATGGCTTTCCTTGGTGGTCTGCAGTGTAGGATGTCTTCCAAAACTTGTTTAACCTCAAAACAAGTTCAAAGTGGTTGATCTAAACTCAGGCAGGCAGAGATGGCTGACACCTGTCCTTTGACATAAGAGTGTGCCAGTCCATAATTAAGCAACTCACACAAATAAAGATGAGGAATACCTTAAAGTCATGATTCTTTTTGTAGCATCATAAGGAAAATCTTTTCCATTTAGAAACACAAGATTTCCTTGTAATCGGTTGTCTAGCCTCCTCTACAGCCTTAACCACATTTGCAGTATAGTGATGTCTAAACAGAATTAAAATTCCATCACCCAAAGATTCATAGGTAGGTACTAGGCTATCTGCCCGAAAGCATTTATAAGCCTAGCCAGAATGTGTTGGCTTTCGCCACCCCCTTAGATTAGTTCCCTGTGCCTCTGTCCAGCAGAGCCACTGAAGTGATCCCCAGGGTAAACTTTCTGTTTCCCACCCACTTGTCAAGGTTTCTCTTGAAGTGTGTTAGTGAGGACCTCTGCCTAATGTAGACTGGAATCTTGTTTCAAAGCATGGGAAGTCTCTGGGACAGGAATCTATCCCCTCCAGCACATGCCATTTATTGTTGTGGTGAGGTTTAGATCCCTAGAGCGTGTGGCTCAAGAGGATATGTTTTTTTTTAGGTGGAGCATGTCCATCAATTCTGGGTTGGACCTGGTCGTATGTCAGGCAGAGATCACCTCTGAGCAGGTGGTATGCAATTGAGTACAGCTGGAGTTCCTTCAGTCGAGCTACATAGGGCATCTGTTTGAGGCCAGTGATCCTCTTGGTGAGGGACTTCTGTGGTCTTTCCAGCTGTTGCAGGTGTCTTGTAAGGTACATCCCAAATGGGGTGTTGTACTACAGCGTATTCTGTGTGGAGACATGCGTGAATGGGCATACCTTCGCTGAAGGTTGTGCATCAGGGCCGGCAACTCGGCATGTACAAATGTACTGCCAATCATTATTGGACCGGAGTTCCGCTGTGGCGACCCCTAACCAGGAAAAGCCGAAAGACACAACAACTCTATGATGGGTCTTATGAGTGATGACTAGAGGGGCACAATGACCTCTTTTGATTTGGATGCAAACCTTTTTGTGATTAAGTGGGCCACATAGGATTTTCCAACCACTTTGGCAATGTGATTATCAAAGGAGAGATTACTATCTACTTGAGTCCCCAGATCCCTTATTAAGTCTTCCATATTTAGGGGACTACCAACTATGTGGTAGTTCGTGGGTACTTTGTTTTTTCCAAAGGGGATGACTATGCATTTTTGGCATTTAGCTTAAGGCCATGATTTTGACACCAGGTATCTGTCTCAATGAGACCCTTTTGGAGGATGTCGGTGTCAGCTGGAGAGTCAGTTATAGCCCCAAGTTTGCAGTCATCTGCGAACTTGGTCAGCCATAGTCCTCCTGTGCTTGCCTGTACCTCTGAGAAGTATATGCCAAACAGGAGGGGTCCTAGGACTGAGCCCTGGGGAGCGCCACTTGTAACCAGTTTAGAGTCGGACTGAGCTCCCGCAACTCTCACCGTGTGGGTTCTGTCCGTGAGCCAGTTGCCAACCCATCTTGTGACGTAGGGGTTTATGTTCAGGCTGTTGAGCTTGTCTATAATACCAGAATGGGGAATGGTGTCGAAGGCCTTTGCGAGGTCGAGTTAGGCTGTGTGTACCACCTTTCCCTCGTCTATAGCCTTGGCAACTGTCTCAAACAAGTCCACCAGGTTTAGGAGGCATAATCTGTCCTTAAAGCCGAACTGGGTAAGGTCTAGTGTTTGGAGGTTCCCAATGTCTCTGTTAATGAATTCCATGATGATGCGCATCATAGCCTTGCAGACCAAGCTAGTCAAGCTTATAGGGCGATAGTTCCCGGGGTCTGTTGTGGCTCCACCTTTGTGGAGAGGAATAACCATTGCTGTACACCACTCTATGGGTACGTAGCCTGTGGAGAGGCTGAGTCTGAACAGTGTGTGTGTTTAGGTGAGGGGTTAGTTCGTCTTTGAGCTCGTGTAGGACGCAGCCTGGGACACTGTCTGGTCCCATTGATGTTGTGATTTTGGCTTTGAAGAGGGCTGTTTTAACTGGAGTGTCTGTGATTTCAGGGTCTCTACATTCTTCTGGTAATGGTTATGGGCCCTGAGGTGAGAGGGAGGTGAAGTTTGCAGTGAACCTGTCTGCCAGGATGTTGGCAATAGCGGTCGGTTCAGTGTACTTTGTGCCATTCTGCACCAGCTCTGAGCAGATCTGAGCATTGCCACTTAGATTCTTGAGATAGCTAAAGAATGCCTTGTGGTTATCTTTGGAGTCCTTGGCAATTTTTCTTTCGAAGCTAGCCTTGGATGATTTTATGAGAGATCGTAGTTTCCTGCTGATACTGATCAGGGATGTCTTCCCTTCTTGGGATTTTACTCTCTTCTGTACTAGTTTCCTCCTTCTATTGTATAACTTGTTTATGGCAGGCGTCCTCAAGACTGGGTTCCTTTTCTTGAATTGAGTTAGTCTTGGTTTAGCTTGGTATAGTATGATCCATGCATTCATGTAGGTGCCCATAGAATGCATTAGTAAAGGAATTTGCAGTTTGGACAGCGTTATCCTTTAGCATGGGGGCTTTGAAACTTTCCACCTCAATCTTAAGTAACGTGAAGTTTGCTTTTGAAAAGTTTTTCATGGTGGTTTCCTTGACCGGGGGTGGGAGCTGAATGTGGATATCCAGAGTGATTTGTTTATGGTCAGATCAAACCAGCAAGAGGTTGACCTCTGGTGTGGATCACTGGTCGCCCATGTTGGTGATGACCAGGTCCAATCTGTCACCTCTGGTGGGAGTGTTGACCAACTGATCCAGGGCATTTAAGTTTATAAATTCTAGGAAATATTGGGCAAGGGAGTTGGTACTTGAGTAGTTCTCCCAGTTAATGTTTGAGTAATTGAAATCACCCAATATTAGGGTGTTTGGTAGGACCTTTATGTTTCCCAGTGTTTCCAGAAACGTGGAATGGGGGGGGGGTCCTGGGACATGGTGGGCGATCTGTAGCAAGCTACAATTTGAATTGCAGTTTTGCCCATTGTTAGTTGCACGTGGATGATCTCTGAAGCATCGTGCTGTGCCACTAACCTAGAGGTGTGGGTATCCTTGATGAATATGGATAGGCCCCCGCCTTTTGTATTTCAGTCCGGGTTCTGTGGCCGAAATGTATGGTATGAGTTGTAGCCTGGTAGTGCTGGGGTACTCTCTGGAGCCTTAAACCAGGTTTCTATTACCGCACATATATCAATTTTCTCCATACTGAGGAGTGCCTCGAGTGCGTGCATTTTGAGGTTTAGACTTATGGCGTTGAGTAGCATTACTCTCAGTTTTTTGTTACTTGTGTTATATGGTGGTGGGTTTGTCTTTTGAGTCTTGCCTAAAAAAGGCACTATGGGGGTGGCAAGAACCTTGGCCAGTATTCAAAAGCCTAATGTTTACAGGTGCAAGCAGTCTCTAGCGAAGCAGCATGGCTTGTTGAGCATGTCATCCCAGGCGGACAGACACTGGATCCCCTTTGAATGACAGCAGAAACTAAGCCAATTGTTGAAATTGATAATTTTTTCTTTATACTGTGGTATCATTCTTGGTGAGGGCAGGATGCAACTCAGGGTCAGGGTCACACCAGCCTGGGCCACGTGATCAGAGAGCTCTTCCATGTCTCTTTTCATGTAGTCCAGGGAGGTATGGCTCAGGTCATTCACACCAACATGGACAATGTCAGAGTCGTATTTGTACTTGTGTTATATGGCAGATCCTGGCACCCGACAGGCAGCTAACAGTAACCTTTTCCTTGTTCACCCTAGTGAGTGGGACGTCAGTATGCCTGACTATAGAGTCACCTATTACTAGCATGTTGAGTATGTTATTTTGCCTTAACGGCTGTGACTGCATGGCACACTGGTTTAGTGAAGTACGTGTTTCATGGTTTGTGTTGGGGGGGTGGAGGTTGCTTGGATGTCTGCTTTGGGGGTCTCTGTTGCTTTTGCAGATTTTTATTTAGATATTTAGAGTTTGTAGATTTGGATAAATTAGGCAGCCCTTGTGTGTGAGCAAATACATCTTGTGAGGTAATGTATGAAGACTGCCTCAGCCAAATTAAAAAGGGGGATTCAGTCCTGCATCTGGGCCACAAATGGAGTCACCAGCAATATTTTTGTGTTCTTCTTAATTCTGAGAAGGATTTTGGAAATTGGAGGAAGGGGATGGTGTGTGTGTGTGTGTGTGTGTGTGTGTGTGTGTGTGTGTGTGTGTGTATATATATATATATATATATATATATATATATATATATAGGGTCTCTATCACAACATTGAACATCCAAAACATCGACCGCCATAAGGTTGAACTTGGAAGTTCGAAATGTGATATGATCGAAAGCTCAGAACAACGATTTTTTCCCCAGGGGAAAAAAAAAAAAAAAAAAAAAAAAAAAAAAAAAAAAATCGCTGTTTCGAGAAACACATACACAACACATGCACACCACAAACCATTTCTAATGTGGGGGGCTGTGCCCCCCACACCCCACCTACTTAAATATACCAACTCCAAAATCGCACCACAGTTGAGGAAACAGCGAAGTCGTGGAAACAGCCCACCGACTAAAGAAGTCAATGTTCCGCCGCTTTGATATTTTCAGCTTTTGATCTTCCGAGTTATATATATACATACATACACACACACAAACATATATATATATATATATATATATATATATATATATATATATATATATATACACATATATAGAGAGAGAGAGAAAAACGTTCCCTTCCAAGGAAAAGGCATGGCATCTGTTTTCATATGTGAAGGCATGGCACTCTGGAACAGAGCAGTATTATCTGATGATTGTGTGTGGAGGTAAATAGATCAACCTGGGGAATACTCTATTAATGAGCAATGTTCAAAAATACACATCTGTTCAGCATCCACTCACCTGGGTTTACTCTGGACCTGCTTAAAAGACCTGCCATAGTGTTCTTTTATGATGGGATATAAACAGCCTTAAGAAAAAAGTTGTGTTGAACTGCAGTTTTCCATCTAAACAAGGCTAGCCAGCAGAAACAGCAAGGCTTGGTGCCTCCATGCCTGTTTATGAACACATTACTTTGGTGCTGTCTATGTAGATCTGAAGAGGACCTGGTGTTGAGGTTGTGCAAGAACTGAAGAGCTATGATAATGATAATGGCTGTCATTTCATTTACTTTTATCTGGTCCTTTCTCTCTATGGATGACCAAATTCTCTGGACCCTGAAGCTCTTAAAGCAATTTCCTCACTTCAGATCTGAAGCATTCAGTAATAGTTCCTGGCAAGGGGAAGGAACCTTTAATACCACTTGAGTGGAATCTTGCTGATTCTCCAAAGAAATTCCTTATTGATGATGGGCAAGACAGGAACTGTAAAGCTTAACAGATGGCAGTGCCGAGTCCAAACTTACTTGAGACATCATTGAATCTTTTTCATGTGGAATCTGGTATAAGGTACCACTGAAAATGTTGATGCTATGTATCCCAGGGCATTCAATACCTCTCTTGCGGAGGTCACATTCAGTGGAAGACGGATTACAAAGTACTCTGAGGGAAATTGAACTTTGTCTGGAAGGAAGGAAGGCTGCAATGGAAAGAGTACTGAATCTGTATCCTAGAAAAATCAGATCTTGGGATGGGTTTACACAAGACGTTTTGATGTTCAAAAATAACTCCAGAATGTGCATAGAAAATTCATTGCAAAGTATAAATCCCTTAACTGAATCTCTTCTGGAGTCTAATTCAGGAGATAATCCACACAAGGAAAAACTGAATTCCTCAAAGTATGCAATAGGAAATGACACGTGCAAGGCACTTAGTGGATACCCTTGAGGCTACTGAAAGACCAAAGAGTAAAGCCGAAAAATTAAAGTGATATGAAGAGACACAGATCCTTAAGATTATTCTGTATTCTGGGTGAAAAGGAATGTGAAGGCAAGCATTTTTCAAATCCAAAGTCACCAAAAAGGTTGGGGGAAGGATCACTGAAAGTAAGGATGGCAGTGTCAACACCCTGAAACTCTGAATTCTGTGACAGGTGTTGAGTGAAGAGAGATTCAAAACAGGTCTCCAATTGCCTTTCTTTCTGTGAACTAAATCTATTCTGGAATAAAATCATTTTCCTAACATAAGGAGGCACAAATTATATTGCCCCTGGGTAAACAGGTCTTGAAGAAGAGGGATAATGAGGTGAATCTGGTTTCATGGAGGCTGGAAGAACCTGAGAAACATGGAGGAGCAATCAAAGACATTCTGCATCCTTTTTGAACAATGGACAGAACTCATTTGCCCGAGATTATGGCTTGCCAGGTTGGGAAGGACAGAGATAGCTTTTGAGAAAGGAACCGGGCAAAGGCTATGGTAGACCGAGATGGTAGGGGTTAATAGTCATAAAGAGGCTGGTGTTTCAGGAAAGGACGGTTTAATCCCTTGAAATTCTGTTGAGATTTTTCCCAGAATGTCCTTCTGTTGTTTTTTACCATTTTGAGATACTTTTTTTGGTCTTCACTAAAAGCCAGCTTAAGCAGGGTAGTGTCTCTGAAACCTTGGAACAGGAGAAAGGAAGATTTGCTTAAAATCTTGCATGACCTTACCTTATTTTTGTAAAGTTTTGAAAAGCTCAATAGCTAGCTGCAGAATCAAAAATATACTGCTTATCTAGAAAGAGTCCAGAAGCTTAACTTTGACATCCTCAGGTAAGGGATGAAATCTAAGCCAGGAGTATCTACAAAGAACAAATTCAGAGGCACTGCTCTAGAAGAGGCATCAGCAACATCATAAATGCATTTAATGGAATGCATAGCAACTTGAGAAACAGGTTGAGAAGAAACAAGGGAGAAGATCTAGGGTCGGATTGAGATTCAGGTAAATCTGAAAGGACATTGCTCAAATTTCCCAAAACAGACAAAAGATATCTGATCATATGGGTTTAGTAACTGATAGCCTGAAAAGATAGTGTGACTGAGGTGTACCATATCTATCAATAGCTCTGCTATCTTTGCCAACAGAGGCACGATATTAGACTAGGGAAGCAATTCTTTTCAGTTGAAAGGGAAATAACAGCTGGATTTGAGGAGATGTTCTTATACAAGAATTTTCCTGAGTCTGGAACTATGTAAAATCTGTCAAGTTTCTTTACGGCAGGTAGTGGAGACTCAGGATTAAGACAGGTAGTAGAGAAATTGTCCAGCAAAGCCTCCAAAACAGATGGAGTGTCAGAGGGTTAGGCACTCCATCTCCAAAACAGCACAGTATCTTTTCTGAGCATCAGATAACTGGGAACCTTCCCAATCAAAATGTTGGATCTTTTTAATGACTGTGTCCCAAAGGAATGTTCTGCAACAGGAGAATCATGAGAAAAGAGGTTCTCATCATTAGCGGCATAAGTCAATGGGGAATGGATGGGGAATCCACCTCAGAGTCTGAGTACTTCTTCGGCTTTTCCCGGCTAGGGGTTGCCACAGCGGAACTCCAGTCTGCTAATGATTGTGATAGATTTTTTTACGGGTGCCGAGGTGCCAGCTCAACGTCCAACCTTCAGCCAAGGCACGCCCATTCTACGCATGTCTTTCGAATGCCACTTGACCGCGGGGAGGACATGCAGACTCCACACAGAAGGTGCTCCAGACGAGAATCGAACGGGAGAACCTCCTGCTTTGAGACAACAATGCTACTGCTGCACCACCGTGGCTTCAAGGTTTTAAACACATAACAGCCTTGAAATCACCATTTGTAAAATCCTGCCATTCCCTCTGTGGATCCCTAGGTGTATAAGAGGAATTGATATGAACAGTCCTCTGTTTCTTAGTAAGCAGGATGTCTGCTTGCACAAAAGCATTTCCCAAAAAGAAGTTCTAGTGTGTTAGGAAGGGGGATGGCAGAGTGGGAAGGTGAAGAAGAATGAAAGAAGACAACAGAGACACCAAGTTATGGTAAGTACATAACTAACAAATCTGATGTTGTCGCCTTCATTCCTCCTCATGTATGGGTAGAATCCTCAGCTATACAATTTCTAGGTGGTCTTAAGGATGTGCTGGAGCACTGCCAAACTAAATAAAGCCCTGCTCTGGGCGGCAAGATCCAATTTATAATGTCACACAAACGTGAGAGCCTTAGACCAAGTGGCTGCAGCGCAGATATCATCTAAAGATGCCCTGGAAGAAAAGGCAGATGAAGTGGACATAGACGTGGTGGAGTGTGCCTTTGGAGGACAAGGTAATTGTAATCCAGTTTTAGTATAAATCCATTTTTAGTATAAATGAGGATGATACAGTGTGTAGTCCATTTAGCAAGTGTAACCTTTGAGACTGTCTGACCTAGGCGGCTAGCAGAGGAGGAGACAAATAACTGATCTGACTTTCAAAAAGGTTTAGTCCTGTGTAAATAAAAATGTAATTATCTATGGACATCTAACGAGTGCATCAGTCATTCTACATCATTGCAGAAATAGGCAAAAAAGACTGGAATTGGTTAACACTGGCTTCGGTAGCTACTTTGGGCATAAAGGAAGGGCTTGTACAAAGGGACACTTTATCCTTATGGAAAATTATGTAAGGTGACTAAGACAAGTCTTGAACTTCCAATACTCTGAGGCGATAGGAACAAGAAAAACTGTTTTCCATGAAAGAAACGTTATATCACAGTCCCCATCTGACTGAAAGGGTTTTTGAGTTAAACTCTGTAAAACCACAGTGAGATCCCATGGTGGAAAGGGGTCTTTTACCACAGGTCTGAGGAGAAAAAGTACAGTTTTGTACCTACCATAAATGTAGATGTTCGAGGATTCCATTGCTGCAGTCCTGACTATTGGGTATAGTCCGCGTCCCAGTCGGCCCGAATACCAGAGTATAAGGCTGACGTCGGTCATGGCGCCTTAGACTGACGTCAGTACGTCAGGGTACTAATGCGCATGACCGACGTCATATCCTCAGTCTTTTCTTGCCCCAGATGTCAGAAGACCCAAAAAGACAAGTCCCAAAAAACCTGCACCAAAAACATGTACAATATATACAACAATATATACAAAAATATAAGCATGTAAACTCACCTACACAACCACCCCTAAACACAGAGGGGAAGGAGGGAGGGTAAATTGGACTGCAGCAATGGAATCCTCGAACATCTACATTTATGGTAGGTACAAAACTGTACTATGTTCTTCGCCTTCCATTGCTGCAGTCCTGACTATTGGGTAGAATCCCAAAGCAGAGGTAAGGGAGGCTGGCAACTTATAAAGAAGTAGGAGCTGATAACATGCCTTGCAAAACAGCTGTGGCAAAACCAGCCCTAGACTTAGAGTAGATAGGAAGATGATAATGCTTAGAGAAAGTATGCACTGAACTCCAAGTAGCTGCTTCCAAAATATCCTTAGTTGCCACCCCCCTTAGAAATGCTGTTGAAGTGGCAGTAGCCCTAGTGGAATGAGGCCTAATCCCAGCTGGAATCTCCTTGCCATGATGGGAATAACAAAATGCAATGCAAAAGCCAATCCACCTGGAAATAGTTTGTTTTGACACAGGCTTGCCCTGTGAACTCAAAGCAAAAGAGACAAACAACTGCTGAGACTGCCTAAAATCCTTAGTCCTGCTTAAATAATATCTCAATTGCCTGTGTACATCTAAAGTGTGCAAAATCTTTTCCCCTTTATTTTGGGGGTCTGCATAAAAGTAGGCAAATGAATAGTTTGGTTTAAAGCCACACTAGAAACCACCTTAGGCATAAAGGAAGGATTAGTACGTAATGATACCCTATCCTTATGGAAAATCAAAAAGGGCTCTACTGCCATAAGGGCCTGCAACTCAGACACCCGTCTTGCAGAAGTAATAGCCAACAGAAAAGCAGTCTTCCATGACAAGTATTTCAATTCAGCAGTAGCCGCAGGCTCAAAAGGTTGTAGAGTAAGTTTTTCCAACACAAAATTGAGATCCCAAGCAGGAGTAGGAGCTCTACGTGGGGGTCTTATATTCTTTGCCCCTCTAAGAAACTGCTTGAACAAAGGATGCGAAAACAAAGGTGGGTCACAATCATAGTGAGCTGAAATGGCTGCAGCATGAATCTTAATGGAAGAGAAGGACAAACCTTTGTCCAATAACTCAGTAAGATATTGAAGAGCCACACTCAAATTAGGCTCAGAAATCTCCAAATTCTTTGCTGTACTCCAAAATAAAAATCTCTTCCATTTTTCTGACACCTTCCTTGTACTAGGTCTTCTAGCTTCCATAATCACATTTAAAACTTGTTGAGGAAGTTGAGACCTACTGTGCTTCAAGAGAGAATATGCCAGGCTGTTAGGTGAAGAGAGTGAAGCTTGACATTGAGCAGATGACCATCCTTCTGAGATAACAGATGAGGAATCAGAGGTAAAGGCCATGGAGGCTTCTTTACCAGACTCCGTAGTAGTGGATACCAGTGTTGCCGAGGCCAATCTGGAGCTATCAAAATCATCCTTGGCCTGTCTTGTCTGACCTTTAATAATACCTTTGGAAGAAGAGGCAGAGGTGGAAAGGCATAGACATGAAGGTTTTTCCAACTGAAAGACAGAGCATCCACTTTCCAAGCCGTGTGATGAAACCCCTTTGTGCAATACTTTGGCAGCTGGTGGTTTAGTGGAGAAGCGAACAGATCTATGTCTGGAGTTCCCCATGACACTGTCAATTTCTGAAATACATGAAGATCCAGTTTCCACTCGTGGGGATCCATGATTTGTCTGCTTAACACATCTGCTAGGGAGTTCTGTGCTCCTGGCAGAAACCTTGCCTGAAGAGTTAGTTGCAGGCTTAACGCAGTCTCCCATAAAATCATTGCTTGCCTGCATAGAGGATAAGAATGTGTTCCCCCTTGCTTGTTGATGTACCACATGACAGTTGTGTTGTCTGTTAGAATCAACACCTGCCCTGGAAGAAGTAACTCCTTGAAAGCCATCAATGCAAACTGGACTGCTAACATCTCCTTCATGTTGATATGTAGATGCTGTAGTCTGGCAGGCCACTTGTCTTGTATCCACTTTCCATTTAGATGAGCTCCCCAAGCAATGTCCGAGGCATCTGTCGTTAAAATCTGACTCGCCTCTGGCCGGGTCACAGAGAGTCCCTTGTTTAGGTGACATTCCTGAGCCCACCACAAGAATTCCTTTTGAAGGCAAGGTATTATTTGAATGACAGTGTCCAAATCCTGGCAGTGCTGTGTCCATACATTTTGAGATACCATTGCAGCTTCCTCATATGCAGTTTGGCATTGGGAAGCACCAGAATACAAGATGCCATGAACCCTAATGCTTGAAGGACTGTCCTTGCAGTCAGCACGGACTGATGAGATAGTTGATGGAAGTAAAGTGACAGACTCTTTTGTTTGTCCGGGGTTAAAAAGGCCATCTGGGCTGCTGTATTCAGTCTCACACCCAGAAAGCACATGTCTTGAGAGGGTACTAGACTGGACTTTATTTCGTTCACAGAATACCCTAGGCATCTTAGCACTGCTATGACATATTCCAGATGCTGTAGAAGGTCTTCCTTTTCTTGAGCCAGAATCAGGCAGTCGTCCAAGTAAGGATAGATTTGAATTCCTTGAAGCCTGAAGTAAGCTATCACTGGAGCCAGAACCTTTGTGAATACTCTGGGGGCAGTAGATAAGCCAAAGGGCAATGCAGAGAACTGATAATGAAAATCTCCAGTTCGAAACCGCAGATACTTTCTGCAACCTAGCCTTATAGGCACATGAAGGTAAGCTTCCTTGAGATCTAAAGTTACCATCCAGTGATCTTTGCCCAGCAGAGGTAAAAGTTGTTGTAACGTCAACATCTTGAACTTGGGAATGTCCAGATAAGTGTTGAGGATAGATAAATCCAAAATTGGTCTCCACGTGTTCCCCTTCTTTGGTACTAGGAACAGGCGAGAATAAAATCCTAAGCCCCTTTCTGATACAGGGACTGGCTGAATGGCCCCTATCTGGAGTAACTGAGAAACTTGCTTGTGAGCCTCTTTTCTTTGTGGAGGAGGAACGTCTGGCATGCCTTTGAAAGGGGCATTGTGTGGAAATAAAATCTGTAACCGTGATGAATGATATCCAGCACCCATCTGTCTTGAGTGATTAAATCCCAATTTTCTTTGAAAAGAGACAGTCTTCCTCCCAAAGGAGCTGCCAGACGAGAATCCACTGGCAGCTGAAAAGGCAGGTCATTGGGTCTGCTTACGAAGGACTGACCCCTGCCCTCACCAGAAGTCTGAGCAGGTGAACTCCCTGATCTAGGCCTAAAAGAACCTTGAGCCCTGCCCCTACCACGTCTAGACCTACTCCTAGACTGGGAATCATAAGCAGGATATGTCCACCCCTTAGCAGGCCAATTTCTACTAAACTTCGGAGGCTGCACCTGCAAAAAATCTTTAACAGTCTGCATAGACTTAGCTTTGTCCTCCATTTTCTTTAAAACTGCTTCCACAGGCGGTCCAAACAACACATCAGACTGTAAAGGAGCATCCAAAATCCTTGTCTTAACATGCTCAGCTAAATTCTGATCCTTCAACCAGGCATGTCTGCGAAGAACAGAACTAGTAGCAGCCACCCTCGAGGAGGCCTGAACAGCATCAAAACCACACTGCAAAGAATGCTTACCCACTTGTTCAGACACATGAACCAAATCCAGCAATTCTTTACACTCAATACCTTCCGCCAAAGCATCCACCTTAGATTTCAATTGTGAAAGGAGATAATTTTGATATTTTAGCATGTGAAACTGACAATTCAACGCCTCATGGCTAGAGTGGAAGAAGTATACACTTTCTTACCCCACCTATCCAAAGCCCTTGCCTCTTTATCAGAGGGTACAGGATTTTTAACCACAGAAGCTTTAACACCTTTAGGCCCCTGAGAAACAGTTTCTGGGTCCGCCCTAGGACTCTTAAACAAATACTTATGAGCTTCGGGCACCCTATAATACCTATCAGGCTTAACAGGAGCAGGAGGCAAGGAGTCAGGGTTCAGGGAAGCCTCTGCAAAACATCCTCCACCACATTCAACACAGGAGGAATAGCTAAGGGCCTATGCTGGGGTAAAACAAGAATTCCCTAAGCCTTTTCCTGAATCAGAGTAATCCTGGCCTTCCCATTTAAAGTGCTCCCTCATGGAGTGTAGAGTCTCTGAAAATGAAAAATCCTCAGGAGGAGAAGCTGTAGGAGTGGAATCATCCACATCAGAATCAGAATAAGTAGGATACTCCTGTAAGTCTTCCACAGAAGACTCTGAAGCCTGTGAACACTGTTCAAAACTATCAAACTCCTGTTCCACCCTAGGCCTCTTATCAGGCGGGGGCATAGAACCTCTAATCATAGTAATCAAATCTTCTGCCATTTTAAGCATATGTTTCTTAGGCACAGAGCCCGAAATGCTAGGAGAAGCCCCCACAGAAGCTGAACTTGGCCTACCTCTAAAAGAAGCTTTGGCAACAGAAGGAGAGGCCCTAACTACCTTGGGAAGAGAGGGAAGAACAGTTACCTGAGAAGCCCCCTCAGCCTGGCCTACCTCCTGAGAGGGCACATCCTGTAACAACAAAGTATCTGCCTGAGACTCCATGGAAACTCCTGGCAAAACCTCTGGCTCCACTGAGCCTTCTAAAGAACCGATGACCGGGACTGCCGGTTCATCAACCCTAGGCTTCACTGTTTTGTCCTTGCGCTTCTTGGATGAAGCGGGCGTCGGAGCATCCGACGGCATATTATAATTGCAACGCTTTCCAAACACTAACCTAGCACAATCTAGCCTCCTCTTAATAGTGCGTTTGTTAAATCTAGCACAAGAGCGGCAACCAACAACGTCGTGCTCAGGCCCTAAACAAGGTATACACAATGTATGATAATCCCTATGCGGTATCTGCTTCCCACAAGAAATACAGTTATTCACTTTTTCTGACATCCGTTAAATACTGAGGCAAGAAAAACCAAAATGTTCCCCAACGGGTACTTAGCCAACTCTGTTTCGGTCTGAAACTCCGGTTTCGGAAATATCTCAGAACGCCAACCTGCACTCGCAAAATTGCTTCTGCATCGGACCATGCGGCAAAAAAGACAGAGGATATGACGTCGGTCATGCGCATTAGTACCCTGACGTACTGACGTCAGTCTAAGGCGCCATGACCGACGTCAGCCTTATACTCTGGTATTCGGGCCGACTGGGACGCGGACTATACCCAATAGTCAAGACTGCAGCAATGGAAGACGAAGAACATCCCCCTTTTCAAGAATGTCTTACACAGTTTGGAAGTTGCACAGGAGTTGAGAGATTGCCAGAGTGAGAATTAGAAATAGCCACCAACTGGAGTTTGATGGTGGAGAAACTGGCCCCTTCCTTGAAAAGTGATGCAAAGAAATGCAAAACATCTTAGAGGGAGAACGTCCAGAAAGGATTACAACATGGGCAGGACCACTCGTCTCCAGAGCAGTGATATGCAATCTGGCCTGCACGCGAGTCCACATGCCTCCCTGTAATGCACTCCCCCACCCCAACTAGGAAGCGTCCGTGATCACCATGGCAGAGAGAATTGGAAGTAGGAAAGTTTAGGTCATCCGACAGAAGCCACCAGTGAAGATGCCTTCTGCAAACTGGAGTCAGCCTGATGGGAACAGACAGGGGCTGGTAGAGAATAGACCACTGAGCAGCTAGAGTCCATTGAAGGACATTCAAATGATCTTGCAAGAACTAGTGGAATGGCAGCTGCCATAGATCCTAGAGCTTGAAGAACTAGACTTGCCAGTGGAGAAGCCAGACAACACTATTCGGACGTGATCTCTCAATATTTGAATGTGATGGGTGGGGAGAGTGGCAATCTGACTGGCAGTCATTGGAGCTACCTTGGATACAAAGTGTGCACGGGAGAAAGATTTGACTTTGAAAGGTTTACAGTGATCCCCAGATGGTTGGCAAGATTGAAGAAGAAGTCGTCCCTGGCCAGTAGTAACTGATGTCTGGTTGTGGCAGTAAAGAGCCAGTCATCCAGGTAAGGGAACACTTGGAATCCCTGCAGCCTGAATACTGCCATGTATCTGGTAAAAACCCCAGGGGATGTGGTAAGTCCATAGGGCAGAGACCTGAATTGAAAATACTGGCTCCCATCCGGAAGCACAGATGACTCTTGGAGCACCTGTCTATTTTGATGTGATAGCACATGTCTTCAAGTCCACAGAGCACATCCAATCATCCTTCCATAGTTGCAGGAGAATGGACTGAACCATCACCATTCGGAACTTTGTTTTCTCTATGAGCAAATTTAATTTGCTTGGATCCAGAATGGATTGCAGGTCCCTGGTTTTCTTGGTCACTAAAAAGAAGTGAGAGTAAGTTCAAAATCTTCTTTGTTGTAACCTCTTGAATGACTTTTCTTTTGCAGCAGATTTAGAATTTCTGCTACTGCGGACTCCATCTGACTGGGTGGAATGTCAGGCAGCCTCTGACTCCTCTGGAGGAAGAAGAAAGGGGATAGTGTAGACTCTGGATATAAATTTTCAGCACCCACTTGTTTTGTGGTATTTCGGTCAAGGCAGTAGGGTGCAGAGAGCGAAACGACCCCCGACTGCCTCCAGAGTTGAGCAGTCGGGCAGCGCTTCAGAAGTGCTAAAAGGGCCTCTCAGAGAAGGACTCCCTGAAGGCCTGATTCTGCGGACCCCCTCTGCCTCTGGGGCGGCATCTTCCACTGAAACTTCCACCTCTGCCCCTGGAGGAAGAATCTCCACAATGATCTTGAGAAGACCCCTGGGATTTAAGTCACCAGGTTTTCTGTCCACTGCACTGATTTCTAGAAAAGGTACACTGTGGAGTGGAGAACTTGACCCGACAACAGACAAGGTCTTCCCTTCTTGTTTGCTGCTAGTGAGGGTCTCTGACCGATAGACCGAAGAGTGAGGATCCATCAAAAGGGGTGTTAAAGGATGCCTTAAAGGGCTCCACGAAATCACAAAGCCTCCATGCATGTCGCCGAATAGCAATGCCTAAGCCAGCTGCCCTAGAGGCTCCTTCCATGGTGTGTGAAATCAGCCTCATGGAAAAGTTGGACAAGGACAAAAGAGTAGGCAGTCGGGGGGGGGGAGACCTTCTTGGAGTCCTCCAGTGACATGGTCTCCTCCAGAGAGTCTGACAGTTCTTTAACCAGGTCCCTCTACAGAAGAGTAAAATGCACCAGGTAGTTCAATGCTCTCAGCGAGAAGGTAGCAGAGGCATAAATGCACTTACCAAACCTATCCTTCGCTCTGGATTCCCTGTTCAGTGGATGGACAGTGGAACTCTGTTCTGCCAGCTCCTTTTTGGTTGCTGCTGCCACAACCATGGCATCCACTGGAATAACCTTACTCCAATAAGGTTTATCTTTTGGGGGGAGATAAAAATTTGTCAGGAAGCTTGGGGAAAGGTTCGACAGAGTCTGGCTCCTTCCAGACCTGGCTGAACACTCAATCCACTAACTGGTCTGCCGAGGGAACCACTCAGGATGTAGATGGGCCCATCCCGAAGGCCTCCAAAAATACAGACTCCTCGGAAGAGAGAGGTTGGGCTGACCAGCCACCTCTCTACCACAGAATCTCTAAGATATCTCAGAAGGAAACATCCTCCGGTAGTGATCTGGGGGATCCCACCCCTTCAAAGTCTGTATCATCAGTGACTGACTACACATCCTCTTATGAGCAACCTCCTCTGTCAGGTGCTCATGGGAGGTCTTAGAAGTGGAGGGAACTTCCTCTAGGGGAATAGTTTGGAAACCAGTCTGGACGGGCTAACTCAGGACAGGAATAACAGGCTCAAATCTCTGATCCAATGAAAGTTGGAGAGAGGGTTTGTGGCTTAAGATGACTGGATCCCTATGAGAAGAGAAGGCCCTTTCCACCACCTGGAATGCCAAAGGACCCAGGGAATTCCTCCACAAACTCCACTGGAGCGAAAGTTACGCAAGAAGATGGGGTCAGGCTCCCTAGGCAGAATCGGACCCATGCTGTCCAGCGCTGAAGCACCTAGAGGAAAAAATGGAAGGCCTTCCCCAAAGGGAATTTATTGCCCAGCAAAGGAACTACACCAAGCCAACTGTCAATCCTCAAAAACCTTAGAAGAATGTACTCTTTGGTGGAAGTAAGGCTCTGAAGGGCTTGGCGCTAAAGCTCATCTTTTAGTCAGCTCAGCTTGAGCTGGCTGACAGTTTAGATATGTGGAAGGTGCACTGAAGCTTTTGCAGCTGGTTGGCTACTATATGCTTGGCAGGATATAACCCTTGTAGCCAAAGTAACTGCAGCAGTGATCAACATCATGAACATCAGACGTTGTCCTTCTATAATCAACAAAAAAATTATCTTACGATTTAGAAAGAATGAGTAACTGAACCTGTTTACCACAAAAATACTGCAAGGGAGGAAAAAGCAAGAAATCTCTCTTCCACAGGAGGCTTTCAAAAATGGCACAAAAAGAGAAGGGTGCTACTGTAAAACACCATGAAATGCTACATATCCCAGGAGATATAAATGAAAGTAAAATAAGCTGCAAGCATCTGGTAGGCAAATCAACGTAAAGGTAAAAGAGCAGGATGAAGTGAATGTGTTGTATAAAAAAATGCTACACAAAAATCTTTCTAACTGAATGGAACTGTTAATGGACTACATAGACTTAAATGCTATACATGTCAGTCTGGACATATGGGTAGGAACTTCCCCATGTTCTGTGATTCTGTATAGAATAAACAAAATGTTTCAGTAAATGTATAGATAAAACATGTTTTGGTCAAGGCTTACTGTTGTGAAGCCTACATAAAACAAGTTTAATTCTATGTATAATAGCGGTGCAGATTTTGGGGCGGCTGCAGTGGTGTAGAGGTTAGCGTTGCCACCTCACAGCAAGAGGTTCTTCGGTTCGATTCTCAGCAGGGGTGCCTTCTGTGCTGAGTCTGCATGTCCTCCCTGTGGTCGCGTGCGTTTCCTCCGGGTGCCCCGGTTTCCTACCACATCTCAAAGACATGCTGTAGGTGGACTGGACACATTAAATTGGCCCTAGATGTGCGTGTGTGTGCACGCATGTGTGTGCCTTCTGTGGAAGGTTGGGCGCAGGGCTGGCAACTCAACACTGTAAAACTCCACTGTCAATCATTCTGCAGACCACTGTTCCGCTGTGGCAACCCCTAACCGGGAAAAGCAGAAAGAAGAATGGTGGTGTAGATTTTATGGGGTGTATTTACAAAGGAAATAAGGAGAAAGTGAGAAAAATGAAAAAGCTATAAACAGGGGTCGGAATAATGGTGTAGTGTTGTACTGCAGTGGTTTTCAACCTTTTTACACTTCGAGACCAGTGAAAACAGGAGAATTATTTCAGGGACTGCTATGGCAGAAATAAAAAAAACATTTATAAGGAACCAATTAAAACAATCGCTGTTTGAGCGTTGTATGCCAACACAGAAATCTCACCAATTGAGAAAGATACAGATACATAGTGTGACAATAAAAATCAAGTATACCAAGTGAGAAATGCTGATAAATCATTGCCATCCTGCACTATCAACCATGGAATACAGTCTACTCCAACCACCAAGCTGCCAAACAACTGAGTTTCAGGTGCATTTCACTAGGAATTCACACACACAAATACCTCGTAGCGTATTCCATCAGGGCAAAGCCTGAACAATAGGGATATATTTTAAATATTGCTGTCATAAATTTAGAAAGTTGCCACAATAAAAGGTCTTGTGTTACCATGCATTTTCTGAAGGGTATAAAGTCAAACTGAAATGCCTGTCATTATTTAGTGAATTCAATCCTCATCAAATTTCCACAAAAATTGTATTCAAATTCCACTTGCACAGAGTTCAGAAAGAACAGATTTTTGCAAAGATGATGCCCACTGCAGCTGGACGCAAAGGGTGTCCTTGAAGAACACCCTTAAAAATAAGTATTTTTATGTTAAAAGTAAATAAGACAGTCCCCAGACCAGCAGGCCCCGTCCAAACCAGCGAGGGGGTCCCCTCACAGCTGGTGGGCCCTAGGCAACTGCTTTGGTCACCTACTGCTGGATCCGGCTCTGCAGACTGGCAGGAAATATCTGAAGGACTGGACCCAGTCTGCAGACCAGCGGTTGAAAAACACTGTTGTAGAGGGTATACAAACAGTGTTGAACCCTTTAGGGTTGTATCCTTGAGGTCATGATTCAGAAATGAGAATGCCTTCAGGAAAATGGATGGTCTGAACAGTTCAGAAGTGGGTAATAATGAAAACACTGACAGGGTGATGTTAATTATGTCCTTGACTGGAGGACTATGAGAAAAGTACAGTTGTGTACCTACCATAAATGTAGATGTTCGAGTATATTCACTGTTGCAGTCATTACACTTGGGTTATCCTGCAGGCAGGCTACCCGCAGTCGGCCTGAATTCCAAAGTCCTGGTCCGACGTCGGTTGCTGTCGCCTCTTCCCTGACGTCAGTGCGCCAGTGGTATTCACGATGCAGCCGACGACATTTTCTTCAGTTTTTCTTGCCCCAGATGTCAGGTGCCCCCAAAAGGGTAGGCTAAAAACATAGCTTATAAAAGGCATACAGTAAAATAAACAATACCTTCATCTGCAAGCAAATACACCACATAGGTTGTATAGAATAGAGAAGTACAGATATGTTCCAGCAAAGATAGGGGGATAGTGAGTGGGTAACCTGGACTGCAACAGTGAATACACTCGAACATCTACATTTATGGTAGGTACACAATTGTACTATGTTCATCGTGTTTCACTGTTGCAGTCATTACACTTGGGTTGAATCCCAAAGCTGAGGTTGGGCGGCTGGGTCTAAATAGAATTAGGACTGGCTATGACACCCTGCAGAACTGTAGTGGCAAAGCCTGCTCTGGATTTAGAGTAAAGAGGTAAGTGGTAGTACTTGGTAAAAGTGTGCACTGAACTCCAAGTTGCAGCCTCCAAAATTTCCTTGGTTGGTACTCCTCTGCGAAAGGCGGCTGATGTGGCTGCTGCCCTGGTCGAATGTGGCCTAATGTCCTTAGGCACTGATTTGCCATGCTGTGCATAGCAGAAACAAATGCAGTGTCCTATCCATTTTGAAATAGTCTGCTTTGAGATAGCCTTTCCTTGTGATCCTGCAGCATATGCCACAAAAAAGTTGCTCAGTCTTTCTGAAAGCTTTAGTTTTGTCCAAGTAGAAGCGTAGCTGCTTGTGTATGCCTGTGTATGTCCAAAGAATGCAGAAGTCTCTCCCCTTTATTCTGGGGATTTGGATAAAATGTAGGCAAATGAATGGTTTGATTAAGAGCCACACTGGATACTACCTTTGGCATAAATGTTGGGTTTGTCCTTAGAGAAACCCTGTCCGTATGGAAAATGATAAAAGGCTACACTGCCATTAATGCCTGTAACTCTGAGACTCTTCCTGCTGAAGTTATTGCCAGGAGCAGAGCTGTTTTCCATGATAAGAATTTTATCTCAGCTGCATTGGCTGGCTCAAAAGGAGGCAGTGTGAGCTTTTCCAAGACAAAATTGAGGTCCCATGTAGGTATCGGTGCTCTATCCTTGGGGGTCTTATGTTTTTGGCCCCTGTGAGGTACTGCCTTAGCAGTGGATGTGAAAAAATAGGAGGTTCTGTATTGTAATGAGCTGAAATGGCAGAGGCATAGATCTTAATTGATGAGAAGGATAGGCCTTTGTCCAACATCTCAGTTAGGTATTGTAAAATCTGAGGAATATTTGGAACAAGCGGTTCAATTCGTTGCGCCTGATTCCAAGCACAGAATCTTTTCCATTTGTCTGCATAAGATTTTCTGGTGCTGGGCCTCCTGGCTTCCAAAATGACATCCATAACTGCTTTAGAGAGATGTGTGTTCTGAGTGGTTATATTATTCGCCATGCAGCCAGATTTAAGATTCTGAGTTGGCTGTGCAGGATCTGATTGTTTTGTTGGGTCAGACGATGAGGAATTTGAGGTAAAGCCAGGCTGGGCCTTGAGACAAGCTCTTTGGGACTGGGTACCAGTGCTGGCATGGCCAATCTGGGGCAATCAGAATAATTTTTGGCTTCTCTTGGCTGACCTTTAGGAGTACCTTGGGACGGAGAGGCAGTGGAGGAAAGGCATAAACTTGTCAGGGTTTTCCAGCTGAATAATAGAGCATCCACCTTCCATGCTTGTGTGTGATAAGTCCTTGTGCAGAATTTCTGTAGTAGGCAGTTGTGAGGAGAGGCAAATAGAACTATGTCTGGGCATACCCATTTCCTTGGTATCATGCTGAAGACTTGTGGATCTAGTTTCCACTCGTGAGGGTCCATGAGGTTTCTGCTTAGTTCGTCTGCCAGAGTATTTGTCTTTCCTGGCAGGAATTGTGCCTGCAGATGTACTTGATAGGTCAATGCTGTGTTCCACAAAGTCATGGCTTGCCTGCAGAGGGGGTAGGAATGTGTGCCCCCTTGCTGGTTTATGTACCACATGACTGTAGTATTGTCCGTCTTTAGCAATAGTTGTCCTGGATGGAGTAGATCCTTGAAGGTTGTCAGGGCATTCTGTACAGCTAGCATCTCTTTTTGATTGATATGAAGATGCATTTGGCTTGCAGGCCACGTGCCCTGAATACATATTCCCGCTATGTGTGCCCCCCAGGCATAATCCGATGCATCTGTTGTTAGTGTCTGCCTGGCTGTGGGTAAAGTGAATGGCTGTCCCTTGTTGTAGTGACAGGCCAGTGCCCACCATCGAAACTCTTGTTGCAGGCAGGGAATGAGAGTAATTGTTTCCAGGCTGTGGCAATGTTGAGTCCAAACACTTTTTAGATACCATTGTAGCTTCCTCATGTGCAGTCTTGCATATGGAATTAGCAGGATGCAGGATGCCATGAAGCCCAAAGCCTGCAGAATTTTTCTTGCAGGTAACTGGGTTTTTGTTGCCATCATTTGGAAGTAATGAGTCAGTTGCCTTTGTCTGGCGTGAGATAAGCCATCTGGGCAGTTGTATTTAAGCTTGCACCCAGGAATATTATCTCTTGAGAGGGCACTAGTTTTGTCTTCTTTTCATTTACTGTGTACCCTAGGCAAATTAGTAATCTTTTTACAAACGCCAGATGCTTTAGTAGAATGTCCTTGCTCTCTGCTTGAATAAGGCAGTCGTCCAAGTAGGGATATATTTGAATTCCTTTTTGTCTGCAAAATGCAATTATTGGTGTCAGGCATTTTGTGAAGACCTTGGGAGCAGTTAATAAGCCAAAGGGCAGTACAGAGAATTGGTAGTGCATTGAGCCAGCTATGAATCTGAGGTATCTTCTGCAAGATTGTCTGATTGGGACATGCAGGTATGCCTCTGAGGTCCAAAGTTACGAGCCAAGCCTTCTTGCCCAGCATGGGTAGAAGTTGCTGCAGTGTCAACATTTTGAATTTTGGAACGTCCAGAAAAGACAGGTCCAGTATTGGTCTCCAGGTTTTTTGCTTTCTGGGTACCAAGAAAAGTCTTGAGTAAAATCCTTGCCCCTGCTCTTGCTGTGGTACTCTTTGAATAGCCCTCATGTCCATGAGGGATGAAATTTGCTTTTGTGCCTCTACCCATTGATTGTGTGGCAGGTCTGGCATACCTTTTGCCCTTGGGAGGGTGTGAAAGTGGAACCTGTAGCCCTGAGAAACAATATTCAGTACCCAATTTGTCCTGGGTGATCATGTGCCAATTCTGTGAGAAAAGTGCTAGTTTTCCCCCTAAGGGTGCTGCCAAAAGGTAAGTGCTTGGCATTGGTAGTGGGAAGTCATTCGGACTGTTTCCTATATGGTAGTGATTTGTCTTCGCCGCCTTTGGAGGCTGAAGCACCCCATTGTTTAGGCCTGTATGAGCCTTGGGGCTGAGATCTGTCTCTAGGGTATCTGTATCTGCCTCTTTGTGGCCTGTCTGACACTGGAAAGGACAAATTTTTAGTAGGCCAGTTCCTACTAAATCTGGGTGGCTGAACCTGTAAGAAATCCTTTACTGTCTGCATGGATTTCACTTTATTCTCCATTTTCTTTAACACGTCTTCTGCCTTAACACCAAACAAAGTATCATGCTGTTATGGAGCATCCAATAATTTTGCTTTAACATGATCAGGCAGGCTCTGTTCCTTTAACCAAGCATGTCTTCGAATGACAGAGCCTGTAACTGCAGCCCTGCAAGAAGCCTCTAGTGAATCAAAACCACATTGCAAAGTATGCTTTCCCACTTGTTCAGCTGCATGCAATAAATCCTGCATTTCCTTGTTTTCAGGACATTCAGAGTTTGTCAGCATTTTCTGTTTTAGCAGATACATTAGGTATTGCTGATATTTAAGCATGTGAAACTGGCAGTTTAAAGCCCGTACAGCTAAAGTAGCAGAGGTGTAAACTTTTTTCCAGGGTTTTTTGCAGTGCAAGCCTTGACCCCTTTGGGACCCTGAGATATAGTTTCTGGGTCAGCAGCAGGGTTTTTATAAAGAAATTTATGTTAATCTGGAACCCTGTAGTACCTATCTGGCTTATATGGTGCAGGGGGTAAAGAATCAGGAGAGAGATTGGACTCAGAAAATACAGCATCTACAATGTCTAGCACAGGAGGAATAGCAAGGGGCCTGTGCTGAGGTAATAAAAGGAAGTCTCTGAGCCTTTTCTTGGATTCTGAACAATATTGGCTCTCCCAGTGGAAATGCTCCCTCATGGTGTGCAGGGTTTCCCCAAAACAGTAGTCCTCAGGAGGAGAGGCTGAAGGGATAGGTTCTTCAGCATCAGAGTCCTCATAGGGAGGAAGAGAATATCCCTGTTCTGAAGAGGAATCAGATGAAATAGAAACCTGGTCAGAGGAATCATAGTCAGTGTCTTGCCTAGGCCTTTTATCAGGAGGGGGATGGGAACTCCTGATCAAAGTAATTAGGTCCTCGGCCATTTTAAGCATCTGTTTCTTAGGCATGGATGACTGCCCAGGAGAATGCTGTACTTGTTTCTTTGTCTTTAAAGGTGTTTTAGACTTTGCCTTGGCTGCTGAAGTGGTCTTGATAGTAAGCTGTGTAGGCCTGAAAACACCCTCAGAAGCCAATGCCTGCTCAGCGGCTCTGGACCCATCTGAGGGAATAGTTTCCGTAGGCCCAATACCTTGAGTTTCCAGAGGTCTAGTTGTCTCTACATGGGAGTTGAAGGTGGCCTGTGGCTCTGAGGTAGCAGGTGTCAGAGGCTGCGAAAGCGCCTGAGAACCGGCGAACCAGCGACTGGCCTAGAAGAGGCTTTTTTGTCGGTTTTGGACCTCGGATGCCTGTTCTTTTCTTTATCCTTGCGCTTTTTATGAACTCCGGTCGTCAGTTGTTCTGACGGCATTATATAGTTAAACCTTCGGCCAAAGTAATGTAAAGCAAAATCGAACCGATGATTAATAGTGCGTTGGTTAAATCTAGCACAAAACTGACAACTAGCAACATCGTGGTCAGGGCGTAGGCAAGGAATACAGTAAGAATGAAAATCCTTATGAGGTATTTGCTTCCCACAAGAAATACAATTGTTAACTTTTACTGACATTGGTCTGGAGCAAGAAAAAGTTTCCCCAACGGGGCACTTAGCTTTATTGAAGACTTCAGATCTGAAATTCAATTTCGAAAATCTAAGTAGTCGGCCAACCTGCACTTGCGAACTGCTTTTGCTTTGGGCACCGCGCGGCAAGAAAGACTGAAGAAAATGGCATCAGCTGCATCTTGTATACCACTGGCACACTGACGTCAGGGAAGAGGTGACAGCAACCAATGCCGGACCAGGACTTTGGAATTCAGGCCGACTGCGGGTAGCCTGCCAGCAGGATAACCCAAGTGTAATGACTGCAACAGTGAAACACGATCAGTAAATGCAAAAGGAATAGATATTTGTCCATGAGACAAAATATGTCAAGGAAGGTCTTTGATAAAGGAAACACAGGGAGTACGGATTTGGGAAATGGACAATGTCACTAGTAATATCCCTTACTCTGAATTAGCCAGCCTCGGAGATATGACTTTGGATGATACTTTTGTCCAGCTAGAGATCTCTGCATTTGTTTGCTGGGGCATGGGATGTAGTGAAAATTAATGAGTCCACTAAAGTGGAATCCAAAAAAGTTGAAATTGTTATCTGGTTGGAGGAAGTTACCAGGCAATTGAACTACCAAATTCATATATGCACATGCATATACGTAAATGTATACAAAAAAAAAAAAAGCTGTCAGTGGAAAGAACACACAATTAATCTGCCTGAAAGGTAATCCCTTTTGTGCCTCCTCACTACTAACACCACAAAATTATAAAGCAGCCTATGCCACAGAGTACAGAATTAGTCTGCAAACAATAGTTTTACTTTCAGCAGCTGCTCATCTGTTCACATTACACACAGTCTGCATTATCTTTCCACTGTAGCCCACCATTTCACTTTCTAATCCAAGCCAATTCTCCAGTTAAACCAGACAGATTTGCGTGTAACCTATGATGCATCAAATTCTTCCCCAAGTTAGGTGGTGCTCTGGCATGTTTGATGAAAGCATACAAAGATGTGCAACACTTGTTAAACATCAAAGGAAGGCAGGCATGCCAAATCCCCCAGCCTGGTCTTTTAGCATGGGCAAGCAAGCCTAATCCCCAGACTCATTCATATTACAGGCAGGCATATCTAATCCATTAGGGTCATCTTACATGACAGAAATATTTACCTAATCCCCAGCCTGATCTCATGTAAAGGACAGGCACTGCTAATCCCCCATATTCAACTCTCATTACAATCAGGCACATTTCATCATACAGTCTGATCTCGCATCATAGGCAGTCATGCCTAATCCTCCAGCCTGTACTCACATTACAAGTATGCCTAATCCTCTAACCTAGTCTCACATCAGAGGTAGTCATGCCTAAGCCCACATCCAGATCTCACATTACAGGCAGGTGTGCTTAACCCCCCCACGGTGGTCTCACTACAGGCAGGCATGCCTAATCCTTGAAGGCTATTTACTGAGGTACCAGAAGCACCATTAAAAGTTGAGTTTGCTTCCAGTGACTGCCTCCTGAGTGTATTTGTTGGATATTACATGTTGCTGTGTGTTTGGATGTCTAATCCTCAGTCTGGTCTCTTATCATGGACAGGCATGTCTCACATCAGACTGGTTTCACATTACAGGGTGGAGTGCCTAAATCCCCAACCTGGTCTCACATTACAGGCTGGTATCCCTAATCTCCCAAACTTGGTTTAACAGCATAGGCAGGCATACTTTATGCCAGATTGTCTCACATTATAGGCAGGTAGGTATGCCCAATTTTTCTGCATGGTCTCATGTCAGAGACAGGCAGGCAGACCTGCTCCCCCCAGCCTAATCTCAGATAACAGGAAGGGTGCCCAATCCCCAAACCTCATTTCACATAACAGGAAGGCATGACTAATCCGACTACTGGGTCTCATATTAAGGGTAGGCATGCCTAATCCCCCTGTATGTTCTCTCATCACAAACAAATAGGCCTACTTCCTCAACATGGTGTCACATTACAGGCAAGCAGGACTAATTCCACAGCTGGTTTCGCATCAAACACAAGAAGGCCTAATCCCCTAGTCTTTTTTTTTTTTTTTTTTTTTTTAAAAAGAAACATTTTTATTAGAGCATCACTTATGACATAGGCAATCATATATTTATATAAATATAAACAAACCATATTAACATATTTTTAGTTGCAAACATTATACATCACTTATAATCTATCCAGTCATTGCCAGACATTACTTAGCACAATCAAATCCCGCTTTCTTTTAAAACTCATTCCTCCTCCAAAATGTCATTCTGCATGTAATGTTCCCACAATTCACATTTTTTCTATGTAATTTCCTCCTACCCTTTTCTAAAGATCCCATTTCCAGTTGTTTTATCTCCATTATTATATTTACTACTTATAGTACAGCTGGTTTAGACTTTCATTTCCATTTTCTTGTAATTGTTTTTTTGTCAACCAGTATAATTAGACTCAGCACTGCCTATGTCAAGGCAATCCCGATTCCATATCATAGCTCAAAAAAATCATTTACTTAGTTATACCAATTTGTTCACCCATAATTTCTGCCAAGAGTAGTCTGTAGAGAATTTTTAAAGACTGCCAACTCATTACACTCCCAGAAAATATGTTCCCAGTTACCTCTTTTTCCCAATCGTACCTCCAACATTTGCCATCTGCCCGAGGAAAATTTATTCCGAGTCTACTTGGGGTATAAAAATACCTATGTAAACACTTTCAAGCAAAGATCCTAAATCTTCTAGACTTTGTTGCATATTTGGGAGTCATCATACATCCTCCATTTTTTATTTGTGAATTGCTTATCCAGTCTCTCTTCTCAATCCTTTATAACATCCTCTCATTTATTCTTATAGTTATCATGCAATATTTTATATGCTCTACTAATTATCTTTTTCAACAGCAGCTTCTGTTCTATATTATACTAAAAACTTTACAAGTGCTGGTCTTTTGCTTAGGATACCCCTATTTCTTTCTCTTTGCCTATACTCCGATATCAATCCTTGATAGTAAAGGCAGTCTCTAGCCTGCAGTCCAAGTAAATTCCTGGCCTCTTCCCATTTTATTTCCTTTCCTTCTAATTATTTGCTCCCAATACCTTGGTTCCTTTCCCAGTTTTCTACAATAAATTCAAGTCATCTTTTGCCTTTTGTCTATATCCTTAATTGCAGTCATCCCAATGTGCAGAATTTCCTTTCTTCATTCTCGAATTGGCTTAGTTTTTAGTATATTTTCTGCTACTTTATGAATATGATATTCTTTAGGGTTATTGTTATTCTCCTTAAGAGGAGGAGGGGGAAGGCATGCCCGAAGGCAGGAAGAGAGGAGGAAGGTTAGGAGTGTAGTACTGAGGGTAGGAACTTTGAATGTTGGCAGTATGACTGGTATAGGGAGAGAGCTAGCTGATATGATGGAGAGAAAGAAGGTTGATATATTGTGCGTGCAAGAGACCAGATGGAAGGGAAGTAAGGCCAAGTGTATAGGCAGGTTCAAATTGTTCTATCATGGTGTGGATGGCAGAAGAAATGGGGTAGGGGTTATCCTAACGGAACAGTATGCCAAGAGTGTTTTGGAGGTGAAGAGAGTGTCTGATAGAGTGATGTTTATGAAGCTTGAAATTGATGGTGTAGTGATGAATGTTGTTAGTGCATATGCTCCACAAGTTCGGTGTGCGATGGATGAGAAAGAAAAATTTTGGAGTGAGTTGGATGAAGTGGTGAGTGTACCCAAGGGTGAGAGACTAGTGATTGGAGCGGACTTCAATGGGCATGTTGGTGAAGTGAACAGAGGGGATGAGGAAGTGATTGGTAGATATGGTATTAAGGAGAGGAATGCAGAAGGTCAGATGATTGTGGATTTTGCGAAAAGGATAGACATGGCTGTGGTGAATACGTATTTTAAGAGGGAGGAGCACAGGGTGACGTACAAGAGTGGAGGAAGATGCACACAGGTGGATTATATCCTATGTAGGAGGGCCAGTCTGAAGGAGATTGGAGACTGTAAAGTGGTGACTGGGGAAAGTGTAGTTAAGCAGCATAGAATGGTGGTCTGCAGGATGATGTTGGTGATCAAGAAGCGGAGGGGGAGTGTGAAAGCAGTGCCAAGGATTAAATGGTGGAAGTTAAAAAAGCATGATTGTGAGGTGGAGTTCAGGGAAGTGTTAAGACAGGCACTGGGAGGCAATAAAGAGTTTCCGAATAGCTGGGTAACTAAGCAGAGCTAGTAAGGGAGACTGCTAGGAAGGCGCTTGGTGTGACATCTGGACAGAGGAAGGAGGACAAGGAGACATGGTGGTGGAATGAGGAAGTACAGGACAGTATACAGAGGAAGGGGCTGGCGAAGAATAAGTGGGATTGTCAAAGAGATGAAGAAAGTAGACATGAGTATAAGGAGATGAGGCGCATGGCAAAGAGAGAGGTGGCTAAGGATAAGGCATATAGAGAGTTGTATGAATGGTTGGACACTAAGGAGGGAGAAAAAGACCTGTACCGATTGGCTAGACAGAGGGATAGAGCTGGGAAAGATGTGCAGCAGGTAAGGGTGATAAAGGACAGTGAGGGAAACATACTCACAAGTGAGGAGAGTGTGTTGAGTAGATGGAAAGAGTATTTTGAAGGGCTGATGAATGAAGAGAATGAGAGAGAGAGAAGGATGATGTGGGGATAGTGAATCAGGAAGTAAGCAGATTAGCAAGGAGGAAGTAAGGACAGCTTTGAAGAGGATGAAGAATGGAAAGGCTGTTGGCCCAGATGACATACCAGTGGAAGCATGGAGATGCTTAGGAGAAATGGCAGTGGAATTTTTAACCAGATTGTTTAATGAAATTTTGGAAAGTCAGAGGATGCCTGAGGAGTGTAGAAAGAGTGTTTTGGTACCTATCTTTAAGAATAAGGGTGATATGCAGAGCTGTAGTAACTACAGAGGGATAAAACTGATCAGTCACAGCTTGACATTACAGGAAAGAGTAGTGGAAGCTAGGTTAAGAAGGGAGGTGATGATTAGTGACCAGCAGTATGGTTTCATGCCAGGAAAGAGCACTACAGATGCAATATTTGCTCTGAGAGTGTTGTTGGAGAAATACAGAGAGGGTCAGAAGGAGTTGCATTGTGTCTTTGTGGACTTAGAGAAAGCATATGACAGGGTGCCTAGAGAAGAGTTGTGGTATTGTATGAGGAAGTCAGGAGTGGCAGAGAAGTATGTAAGAGTGGTACAGGATATGTACAAGGGTAGTGTGACATTGGTGAGGACTGCGGTGGGAGTGACAGATACATTTAAGGTGGAGGTGGGATTACATCAAGGATCAGCTCTGAGCCTTTTCTTATTTGCAGTGGTGATGGACAGGTTGACAGATGAGATTAGACAGGAGGCCCCGTGGACTATGATGTTTGCAGATGACATTGTGATATGTAGTGAGAGTAGGGACCAGGTTGAAGAGACCCTGAAGAGGTGGAGATATGCTTTAGAGAGGAGAGGAATGAAGGTCAGCAGGGCTAAAACAGAATATATGTGTGTAAATGAGAGGGAGGGTAGAGGAATGGTGAGGATGCAGGGAGTAGAGTTGGTAAAGGTGATAGCAGAGTAATGGTGAGTGTGGAAGAGAGGTAAAGGAGAGTACAGGCAGTGTGGAATGGGTGGAGAAGAGTGTCAGTAGTGATTTGTGACAGACTGGTACCACTAAGAGTGAAAGGGAAGGTCTACAAGAGGGTAGTGAGACCAGCTATGTTATATGGGTTGGAGACGGTAGCATTGTCGAAAAGACAGGAGTCAGAGCTGGATGTGGCAGAATTAAAGATGTTAAGATTTGCACTGGGTGTGACTAAGATGGACAAGATTAGGAATCAGTATATTAGAGGGTCAGCTCAGGTTGGACAGTTTGGAGACAAAGCAAGAGAGGCGAGATTGCATTGGTTTGGACATGTGCTGAGGAAGGATGCTGGGTATATTTGGAAAAGGATGCTTAGGATGGAGCTGCCAGGTAAGAGGAAAGAGGAAGGCCTAAGATGAGGTTTATGGATGTGGTGAGAGAGGACATGCAGGCGGTTGGTGTGAAAGAGCATGATGCAGAGGACAGGAAGAAATGGAAACAGACGATCTGCTGTAGCAACCCCTAACGGGAACAGCCAAAAGAAGATGATGATGTTATTCTCCTTAAAGCCCTGCATCCAAAATCCCAGTCTATCCTTGTTTCTAGACTCTTGCCGTCTTCCCCTCAGAGATAAAATTCTTCGGTTCTTTAATTGCTATCCATAACTTCTCCAACGGCTGAAAAAATATGCCTGTCTTGTTTATAAAACTAAAAGGAGTAAAAATATTTTGACTGCTTGTACCTTGCTACCCATATCCATAAAGCAGAGCTTCCAATTTTTCATTTTTCAGTTATCTTTTGTTTAGTCTCTGCCACATATCCTTAGCTGCCACATCAGATTCTTTTAATCCATACTCCTAAGTACTTCATTTTATCACATCCCCATAAATATGGATATTGCTGAACCCATTCGTGTGTGGGTGCATATTTTACTGCTATTGACTTTGTTTTAGCTTCATTAATTTCATATCCTGAAAAGACTTGAAACCGTCTCAAAATGTACCACAACACAGAGATGCTCTTTTCTGGTTTTATCAGGTATACAATAATAACATCAGCAAATAAAGCCAGCTTTTTTTGACATACCAATTATATCCTTAAATTTCTGAGTCCCTTATATTCTTTGCCAATGGTTCTAAATTTAATCAAATAATAAATGTGAAAGAGGACACCCCTGCCTGGTTCCTCTGCTCAAACAGAAATTATCAGAGAGGAACCCACCCACTTTAATTTTCGCCTCTGATCCCTCATATCATCCTATCAACCTTATAATTTTATCAGGGAAAGCAAACGCTTTCATTGCCCTGCTTAAAATCACAGCTTACTCTGTTGGATGCTTTCCCTGCATCAAGATATACCAATAACAATGGTATTTTCTTACATTCTGCTTGTCTTTGGATCATCATTATTCTCTTAATGTTGTTAAATGTTAGTCTCCCCTCTACAAAATCCCAATGATCCATATCTATCAATTTTAACATCACCTTTGCCATTCTTTTAGACATTATAGACATGAACACTTTATAATCATGGTTTAGAATTGAAATGGACCTATATGAAGCTGGATCTGCTGGATCTTTACCCTCTTTAGGTATTACAGCCACCACTGGTTTCTTCCAGGATGTTGGTGCTTCTCCTCCTATTAAAACACTGTTAAACAAAAACTTCCAGATCTTTATCACTTTTCCCACCTAACTTCCAAACTTCTACAGGAACACCATCTATTCCTGTGGACCTTCCTGTAGATGGGCTATACATCACCATTTTTATCTAGTCTTCTCATATCATAATTGTTAAGTAATTGAGGCTCATCTGCCTCTAACATTGACATCTTTACTTCTTCCATAAATATTTCCATTTGCACCTTTTTAAATTTCCATATCTCTCTGCTTTATATAGATTTTCATAAAATTTCCAAAATATTTATAGTACCTCTACAGTATCTCTTATCTTCCTTGTTATAGGCTCCCTAAGCTTGGCGACAACCCTTTTTACTTTCTGTTGCCTGGGTCATTGTGCTAAAAGATTTTCTGCTCTGGAGTTATCAAAAACTAGTTGCTTAACAGCAGTCCTTCTAAACTCATGCACATTATCGAGGTGATCCCTTACTTTCTGTTTAGCATTCTGCAATTGAGCCTCCTCTTGTTCTGTGAGATTCCCCTTATTCTGCAAAACTTTACCCTTGTCAATCCCTCTAAATAATGCTTCTAACTTCTTAACCAGAACACTCTTTTATTTCTACCCTATTTTAAACTCCACTTTAATTTTACCCCAGTCTCTAGTTATACTTCCAGAAGCAATTTCTATCTTTTCTAACACCCAAATAATTTCCACTACACATTCCATAAATTCCTCTCTTTTCAACAGATAGTTGAGAAAGCCCTAGTATCTTATTTTAATTTCATTATCTTGCATTTTTTTTATTTGTGTGATCTGAAATAGTTAACTTTCAATTAAATGCATATGTTCCCATGAAATATGTTTTGTCTATGCTAGCCTAGTTTTTGTATCTAGGGGAATAATATGTAAATTCACTCCGGACTCCTACTACTGAATTCACATCTTCTATGCTAAATATTTTCATAAATGTCTTCAAAAATCTGTCCTTTTGGCTATATTTTTCCTTCTGCCCCAGTACATCTTCTCATCCCAGTCCCCACCTATACGTAATATTCCCTGCAGAAAGCAGATTATTTCTCCAAGAATTTTCTTAAGCTCCATTATAGCACAATTCGGTGGAATATAAATACATGCCAGTGTAATCCTCTTCCCTTGCCAGTAGCACCTTAGTACTGCAAATATATCACTACTATCATTTTCATCCTCTTCTAGCACTATTTAAGCTCCTCTTGCAATTACTGTAAGTACTGCCCTTTTCCTTTGTCCCAGATAGTCTACTAACCATCCTGAAAACCTTTCTTTATCAACTTCACATACTCAGTTCTTCCCAAATGTGTCTCCTGTAGGATAGCTATTTGCACTCTGCATTTTTAATATAGTTCACTACTCTCTTTTTTGTATACATCTGTGAGACCATTTACATTTAAAGATAATGAAGAAAGTGTTGTTAAAGAAGTTATTATTCCTACCTGTTATGTGTAACAGCTTTTTTAAAAATATTTAGTTCCAGCTTTTGTGTTACATGTATACAATAATGTTTGGTAGGCTAATCTTTTATACATTTGCGTTTTGTTATATCCATTCATACTTATGTCACATCTTACAAAACATTTTTAGTGAAAGCCCTCAAAAACACAAAACTATGTACATCTCCAAATATTGAAGTTTAACTCTCCTAAGAAGAACAACTGTTCCGGACTGACAGCCACACTAACAAAAAAGAAGTTATGTACTCACCATAACGTTCCACGTGAGTTGTTCCATCTTGCCTTCATTCTTCACTGATGGGTTCGGAGCCAATCCTCGGCTCCGACACGGCCGACTGGCAAGCTCAAAGTTCTCCAGTAGCTCGAGCCCCAACCCTTATCCCACAATGCACTGCTGGAATTACCTCAGATCTTGTTTGCTGTGTACCATATAGAAGCACAATAATTATTCTGCCTAGGAATGAAGACACATTGAAAAACCAGGATGAAGATTGCCTCCAAGTCAACTGCCAGCCAGGAGGGGGAAGGAGGGAGGGACGTGAGAATGAAGGCGAGATGGAACAACTCACATGGAATGTTATGGTGAGTACATAACTTCTTTATGTGAAGTTGTTCAATCTCGCCATTCATTCTTCACTGATGGGTAGTGTACCTAGCTCCCTGATCTTGGGTGGCTCACAGAAGTACACTCTTCAGAACCGTACAGCCAAATGAAGCCCTGTCCCTGGAGGCCTTATCCACTTTGTAATGAGTTATAAAAGTGTGAGGTTTAGACCATGTGGCTGCTGCACAGATGTTGTCCAAAGGTAATTTGGCTTGAAAGGCTGAAGAGGTAGAAACTGCTCTGGTTGAATGAGCCTTTACCTTACTAGACAAGGGCATGTTATGACAAGAATATGTGTAGGTGATGCAATCCGATAGCCACTTAGGGTTGTTTTGGTAACTGGTTTACCTTTCCTGGCCTCAGAAAAAGACACAAAGAGCTGATATGATTTCTTAATGTCTTTTGCTCTGTCTAAATAAAATCTAAGTTGTCTATGAACATAGAGTTTGTGCAAAATATATTCCAATTTGTTGGTATGATTAGGGAGGAAAACGGGCAACTCAGTGACTTGACTAATATTAATCTCAGAACATACTTTAGGCAAAAAGGATGGATTTGTCCTGCGAGATACTCTATCAGTATGGAAGACCATATAAGGGGGCGTGATGGACAGGGCTTGGAGCTGTAACACTCAGAGGGCTGAAGTGATGGCTACTAAGAAGATAGTTTTCCATGACAGAAATTTTAGATCGCAAGATGATGCAGGCTCAAAAGGAGGAAGAATGATGCGAGATAACATAAAATTAAAATTCCAGGGGGAGTAATGTGTCTTCACTGGAGGCCTCGTGTGAAAAGAACCTTTTGGAAAAGCCTTAGACAACTGGTGAGCCATAATATTCAAACCATCGATTCCTAGATGGAAATTAGATATAGCAGCTAATTGCACTCGCACTGTAGCAGCCACTGCTCCTTTGTTGAAGATTTCTGTCAAGAATTGTAAGATAGAACACAATGATGCTTGGTAAGCATCAATGTTGTGGGAAGAAGCCCAAATGGAAAATCTCTTCCACTTACTACGATACAATTTTCTAGTGGAAGGTTTATGGAAAGCCAACAAAATTTGACTAGTGTCATGGGAAAGATTATAAAGCCTGGATATGCAGAGAATTGGAGCAGCCAAGTGGTTAGCTTCAATGTCTGCAAGGATGGATGAAGATCCCCTGACAGATGTGTCAACAAGTCCAGAACTGGGTCCAGGATACATGGATCTTCCAGAATGTGATGGTAAAGAAACGGAAACCAAATCTACCAAAGCCAATGAGGGGCTATAAGGATGATCGTCCATCCTAGCGACTTTGCTTTCTGTAAGAATTTGGGTATCAGGGGAATTGGTGGAAATGCGTAGAGGAGACCCGGGGACCAATCGTGGAATCTTAGAACTTTCAATACCTCTGCAGCTGGTGCTCTGTTCTTCGATATCAGGGACATGATGTGTTGGCGAAGAATACAAATTCTTTCTGGTGGAAGACGAAGAGTGGTGGTTGATGCATCTAATTCTGTCCCTATAAAAATGATATGCTGCGATGGTAACAAGGCAGACTTTTTGAAGTTAACTGTAATGCCTAGCCGATTGCAGAGTGTCAGAGTAGCCTCTCTCGCTTGAAGAAGTTGATGCCTGATGGTGGAAGTAAGGAGCCAATCGTCCAAATACAGAAACAACTGGAATCCTAGATGCCTCAGGTGAGCTGCGACTACTGCCATGCACTTGGTGAACACTCTGGGGGCTGTAGTGAGACCAAAAGGCAGAGCTCAGAATTGATAATGATTGGCTCCCAGTGGGAAACACAGGTGATCTCTGGATGGCCTGGCCATCTTTATGTGGTAGTATGCATCCTTGAGATTGATAGAGCACATCCAATTGTCCTTCCCTAGAAATGGGAGTATGGACTTTAGCATGACCATTCGGAACTTCTCTTTTCCCACAAACTGGTTGAGTCTGCTGAGTTCCAAAATGGGTCTCCAGTCCCCTGTTTTCTTTGGAACCAAAAAGAATCTTGAGTAAGTTCCGAATCCTGCTTGGTCTGCCGAGACTGGCTGGATGACTCTTTTTTCTAGCAATCGGCGTACCTCTATTGCTGCTTGTCCCATGTGACTGGGTGGAATGTCCGGGATTTTGATGACGGTAAGGGACTGGGTGGGTGGAGAACGGTAGGAAATACCCTCTGGAAATGATACTTTGTACCAAACTGTCGTTTGTTATATTTAGCCAGGCTTTTGGGTACAATGACAAGAGACACCCGACTGCCTCCAGAGTAGGACAGCCGGGCCTCCCTTCAGGAGTGCTGGTAGGACTGACCAGAGAAGTGATCTGTCACCCTGGTGTTGTGGACCCCCCTGCCGCGAGGGCGGCATCTTCCATTGAAACCTCCTCCTCTGCCTCTGGAGGAGGGCTCTCCACATGTGTCTTGAAAGGCTCCTTGGGCTTTCCGGAACCACATCTTTCCTCCCCTCTGACCTTTAGGAAAGGGTCGAGTGGGGGGTGTAAAAACAGACTCCGACAGCAAAGTCTTTCCTTCTTGCTCACACCTGGTGAAAGTCTTCTTCACTTTTAACCCGAACAAAAATGAGCCGTCAAATGAGGTATTAGTAAAGGAAGATTTGAAGGGTTCCGCGAAAGAACAGAGTCGCATCCAGGCATGTCTACGAAGAGCGATTCCTGTACCTGCAGCTCTACTCGAACCATCAGCTGCATAAGATACGAGACGCATGGATGAGTTGACTATCGAACTGATGGTAGAGAGCCGAGTGGAAATCTTGTCATATACACTCGTAGCTACAGCACCCTGAAGAGTATCTCCCAACTCCTTAAGGAGATCTCTCTGCAGTCTGGTAAAATGTGTCAAGTAGTTCAATGATCTGAGTGAGAAAGTCGCTGAACTGAATATGCGTTTCCCATATCTATCCATGATCCAAATTCTCTGTTAAAAGGATGGACAGATGAGGAAATCTCAAACATTTCCTTTTTGGTGACTGCTGCCACCACCGCCATGGCATCAACAGGGACTCCCTTAGTCAAAAAGGACTTATCCACAGGTGCAGAAATAAACTTATTAGGCCTCCTAGGAACAGGTTCCATAGATTCTGGTGACTCCCACACCCTACGAGAGACCATGTCCATAAGCTCATCATAGGGCAGAGATACCCAAGAGGTGGAAGGTTGAGACCCGAATGCCTTCAGGAGAACCGACTCGTCCTCAGTAGGGCTCTTGGACTGCCAATCACCCCTCTGCCTAAGAATTTCAAGAAACTCCACAAAGGAGATGTCCTCAGAGGGGGATCTAGGGAACCCTTCTGATTCATCCAAGTCGGTGTCCGATGTGAGAGACTCTTGAGGGGAGTCCAAATGCCTCTTCTTGCATAATCTCTTCCTGGGTACCTCTTCAGGAGGAACTTCTGGAGAGGTCTCAGAAGAGCAGGGAGCACCCTGTGGGGCTACCTGAGGTTCAGGGTCTCTACGCTTGGGATGACCGGAGGAGACAGAAACTGACAGGCACTTTAGGGGAAGAAGAGGCCAGTCCTTGAGATGAGGAAGTCTTAGGAGACAACACTCGCCTCATGGATTCGAATATACCTCGGCTCCAATGAGGAGTCGACAGATCCGATGGAGCCTCGATCTCCTCCTGCACCAAAGCCGTGGGGTCCGAGCCCGAGGTAGGAGCCAAGCTCACCTGAGCAGAGGCCCCGAGAGGAACAGTCATCACCAAGTCAGTGCGGCTATCCTCCCTGGACCTGACCGGAGAGTGTCGGCTTCTACAGTCCCCGGTTGGTGCAGAGAACATCCGAGCAGATGGAGCCGATGATACTGGAGTAGGTGTCAGCTCCATGGGATCCACAATAATCAGGTTGGCCTCCTCCAGAACAGAGAACAGATGGAGCCGATTGGAGCAGTATGGATGGAGGTTTTTTGGCAACTGGTTCCAGAGCAGTGTCCCGGTTTTGAAAAGAACAGACTGTTGGCTCCAAAGGCAGTGGAGCCGAAGTCACCACACTTTCTGACCTTTTTCTTTTTTTACACCTAGATTCAGAAGAAGATTTGGATGATTTGCTGGCCCCATCCTGGTCAGACAATGCCTCAGAAAAAGGGTGTTTGATAATACCCCTATCAATTAACTTCCTCTTCCTTTCTGCAAGCACTCTGGTGGAAAAGGAGTGACAGATACTGCATGACTCTTGCAGGTGCACCTCACCCAAGCAGTTGCCGCGGCAAACTAGATCGGAGGCAATTCCAGCAGTGCATTGTGGGATAAGGGGTTGGGTCTCGAGCTACTGGAGAACTTTGAGCTTGCTAGTCGGCTGTGTCGGAACCCATCAGTGAAGAATGAACGGCGAGATTGAACAACTTCACATCTTGGATTAACCTATAAATAAGGTTATCCATGCTAAGACGCGTGATACAGCCTATGCTTCTACTTAAGTGCTGTTTTATCTTTATTCCTCTCCAAGAGTGGGAAAACACTTGAATGTTTTCAGAAAACATTATCTCCCAGCCAATGAAAGAAATAAGTATTCCGAGAACCAGATACACAGTTGCCTCTACAAACACTCATTTGTTAGAGGAACACTTTTTGTTATAGTCAGTGTTTTTTTATTTGCTTCTTCTTAAGTTTTTACTAGATCAAGCCAAGGGCTTTAATCTAGTCATCCCCCCATACAAGAGTAAGCAAAAGCCCATCAATTTTTCTTTTTATGTTCTTTGACCAGACTATTCTTATTTTTTTACACTGATATTTTACATATATTACTTAAAACTGAACAAGGAGAAAGGAAGAAAGAAGGGGAAAAAAACAGGGGCGCATGTTTATTTTATTATTACTATCACACTCGAAAATAACTGAGAAAGCTTTCCTTTACTGCATGCAGATTACGTCATTCATTACACTGTTAAGAACATCTTTTTTTACTTACAGTTAACTCTTTCTTTTCCTCTTCCTCTCTCCTAAATATTCTTCCAAATGTTAATGATATGAAGGTGGGCATATGCTTTGAAGTCCACTACAAGTTTAACAAAGTCAAAAAAGTCCAATATTTCCAGGTTTTCTTGTTCTGTGTATTTCACAAATATAATTAATGCTTTGTAATCCTACATTTGTCAGTTTCCGAGTTGCTGGTTTTCTTCCTTTTGTTCTCCATTTCCCAAATCCAGTCTCCGCTTCATTTCTATCATACTCATGGTTCTTCTAGTCAGCTCTTGTGATTTTTTTGGGTCTCTCAAGCATTTTCGTCTGAAACATTAGAAAATGTTTCACTGGCACATTTTCTCTATAGGCTACATTACCAGAAGAACAAGAGGCAAATCTCCTTCTGTTTCATAGCTCACTTTTTTGTTAGACAAACTTTTGTATTTCGTCCTTAGCATTTTCTACATTAAAAATTATTTTGACCCTTCAGGAAAGAATATTCTGAAATAGCTGGATACAGCAGCTTGAATATCATGACCGCCTCTCAATATTACCTGATTACTGGAATAAATTTACTCCTCTTCTACCTGATGCACAGTGAGTAATCATTTTTTACAAACACTCTACTGTCCCCCACTTTATTATTTTGCCCTTCTGCCACAGTTTTGTCATAATCGACTCTTTCTCTTGGTAGGATTGCATCTTTACTATAAAATATCTAGGTTGCGTTGCTATGGCCAGGCTTGGAGCATACATACAATGTGCCCTTTCAATTAACAGCTCCAGCTATGGAGTAACAGCCCAGTTGCTTATTTATGCTTTCATAAAAGTAATACAGTCTGTTCCTTCCAGCTTTGCTGATTTGCAGAAAATCTCAGGTTTATCCTACATGCTCTGTGCTCTAATTATATTATTTTTGAAGCAGTTCTTCTTGAGCAGTCTCATATTCAGCCAGCCTTTTCAACCTCTGATTTTTTTGCAGTTTTTATCACCTCATATGAATATCTATTTAAAGCTTCTTCCATTTTTCCAGCATTTTTGCTGTTCAAGTTCATATACTCCTTTAGTGTTTCATTTATTTTAATCAGCTCTGAGTGCATCTGAATTATTTTTCCTTTAGGTTACTGGAAGTCATGTCTTGCACCAAAGCTGGAACTTGCACTGCTTTTTTTGCTGAACAGCTGCAGAATTCTTCCCAGTCAGTGTTTTCTCCCCATCGTTTGTGATTGATTTTCTTTCAGGTTTGTTGAATTCCTTTTTTGTTGGCATCTAGGAAGTGCACTTACAAGTCAGTTACTAAAATTTACCCAAAAAGACAAATTCACTGGCTGCCTCTTCTGAATTTGTTTTCACATTGTGAGAGCTGAAATTGAGCGGTTAGTGTACAGTCATCTTGGAAGTCCATTTAATCCCCTAGTCTTGTCTCATATAACAAGCTAAAGTGTATAATACCTCTAAGCCCTGTTATACAATGCAGTAAGACCTGTGTAATCTCCAACATTGTCTAGAATCACAGGCAATCATGTCTAATCCCCTAGTCTACTCTCACATCACATTCATTTGTAACTAATCCCTCAGTCTAGACTCACCTCACATGCAGGAATGCCTAACTTGCTTCACAGATAGGAATGCCTAATTCCCTAAATGTCACATTGCATGCATGTATTTGTTCCAAATCCCCAGTCTAGTCTCATAGGGTAGCAGAAATGCCTAATCTCAAATGCAGGCTCACAGTGTAGGCAGGTGGACATGTCTACTTCCCTTGCATGCTTTCACGTGCATGTCTAAATCCCTAGCATTGTCTCTGATAACAGGTAAACGGGCAAACCTAATCCCCCTGCCTTGTCTCATATGAAAATCAGAATGAGATAAAAATTTAAGTGACAGATAATTGTTTTGTTGTATTTTGATACTCACAAGTACAGAACAGCAATCACCGTAGTAACTTGGCCAGATAGGCCCCATGCAACCTCCAAGTTCCCGGATAGTCAGTTTAGTTTTGCTGATAATGATGTCTGTCAGATTGGTGCCAACCTAAATGGGGGAGAAAGAACAGTAATGAATGCTTTCCAAGCAGGAGGCAGGACTTCTGTTCCACCGTACTACAATCTAACACACTTAATTCAAACGTTGATGGCTGAGCATGCAGAGTAAAAGTAAGGACTGCAGTCCCTGCATCTATGTCAGAAAACTAAATGTAGAAACATTTTCAAATGAAATACCTGAAAAACGGCCATTTGTCCTTCACCAAACATTATGCTTCTCCCTTCACCAAATACTGAATGAGAATATGAACTTGCCAAAAATTAACTGCTTGGTATGAACACAGCAGGGAAGGAGTTTATAACATGACATTCTGTAAATTGCAACACTGCTGCCATCCCCCAAAAATGCTTGAAAAGGAATGATTCATGGAATAATAAGTAATTCTCCACACAATGGAGGTGGTGGCAATGGATATAAGTGAGGAACAAGGGCGATGATGAGTTAAGATGCCACTCCATCCAAACTTCATAGCATTTTCAGGATCATAACTTACACAAATACAAAAAAGCTTCCTTACTTGTACACTTCTGTGTTATCAGTAATAACTACACCTTGCACAAGAATAAAGGTTATCCAATTTTTTCACTATTACACAAAAATGTCAAAGCTAACACTCACAAAGACATCTGTATATTTAGTATGTGCTGCGCATCCTCATGAAAGAGGTACCTAAAAGGTATCAAGACTAAATCACCAAAGCAATTAGATGAAGTTTGATATTTGGGTGCATCAAACTACCCTTGTCTTGTATGAGTAAGATCAGTCTGTGAGGAAGCCTGAGGTAATTAGCCTTGACAAATTCCATAAGAAAGAAGCAATTTTGCGTAGGTGAAAATGGAGTCACCACAATGATTTCTGGAGAGTCCTTCTGCATCTTCAAAATTACCCTGAATATCAATGGAAAGTGTGGAAGGACACAAAGGAATACTTCCCAGTCATGTAATCGAAAATGAATCTTTTCCAGGCTTGCTTTCAAGGAGCCCAGGAGTAGAATCTGTTCAGTTGTCTGTTTTGAAAGGAGGCAAACTGATATGTTTGAAAGTATTCCCTACAGCTGGATCAGTTCCTAGAAGACCACCCTCATTCAATTTATATTTGTGAGGGTCTGCTCTGGTTCTGTTTAGCTTGTGCCACTATATTTTGTTCTGATGGTATGCAAGATGCTTGGTGAGTTAAGGAATGCTGTAGATCTAACTCCCAAGCCATCACAGCTAGCCTGCAGAGATGGTAATATCTTGTGCCCCCTGTTTGTTTATGTATCTTATAAGAGTGGTGTTGTCTGCAATTACATGTAGAGGTCCTGGGGACCACAGATGATAAAAAGAATTCAAGGCATGAATCACAACCAACACCTCTTTGATATTTATGCATTTTGGTCTGTCTGAAGAATTCCACAGGCCTTGTACCTTTATCCCCATGGAAACTGTGACTCCAAGCAAAATCTGAGGCATCTGGGGTTACGAGGAGAGAAGGGGACATCTGGATGTGTTTCTATTTGATATCTTCACCTGTGCATTTTTTTTTTTTTTTTTTTTTTTACAAAGAAGTCCAAATCTGGAATCTGAAATTCTAGAGAATGCAAATGTTGGCTCCATATTTTTTGGAGCTCCCTGTATTTTTCTGGTATGCAACTTTGTGAGAGGAATCATGAGAATTATAGAAGCTATGAACCCTAGGAACTTGAGTTCTCTTGCAAAAGTCTGCGATTGATTGAAGAAGCTCAGGAAAAATTTTCCAGATAAAAAGCCACCTTCTGTGTCAAAAAGTTTTCTTTTTTTTCTACAGGTGCCTAGAAAACACACAGAAAGGCAATCTTGTGTAAGAAATTTCCTGAAGCCTGTGGTTATGGGAACGTGATAAGCATCCTTTAGATCTAAGTTTGCCATAAAACTCCCTTGATGAATGAGAGATAACAGAGTCTGAAGTATCAACATCTTGAATTTTGGCAAAAGCTCCTTCTTTGGCCTGGAATATAAGTTGCCATTTTATCTATTGATGCTGGTTCTATATCTCCTAGGATAAGTGCTGAAAAAAACCGAGGGAAAAAAATGCTTGCTTCAGAGAATGGGTAAGATCTCCCCTGAAAGAAGATATATGCAACAAGTGCCAACCATCCTGAACCACTTCTGCACCCAGGAATCCCAAACAATCTATTACCAAAGAGGAATGTAAAAAGCCAGTTTCTGGGACTTATTTCAACAGGCTGGGGTGGGGGGCAATGCCATCATAGTCATTCTATAGTATTAGACTGTCTCTGCTTTGGAAAAGGTCCTTGTTTATTATTATCCCTCTCCTGACATCTTTTTTTTTTTTCCAATTTAGGGTTTTTGTTCTGATTTTCAAAAGGAAAACAGGATTTAGTTGATTGACTCCATTGATTAATATCCTTATTTCATCAAATAATTTGAGGAACTGAGAAGCAGATAAGCCAAAACAAAACCTCCCTATCTAATGCTGAATTTAAAATTTCAGACTTGACATCAGAAAACGTCTGTTTACATGCCCAGGCATATCTCCTTAGCACTGTAGTAGTGGCCTTAGACACAGTATATACACAGTCATACACATTCTTTAAGGCATGTTTTGATACTTGAGAAATGTTAGAAACAATGGTATTAAAACGAACTACCATCCAAAAAAAAAAGTAGTGTAGCAGATAATTCCCTCAAACTGTCTGCACAATACAAAAGAAACTTCCACATATATGCCTGATAGTTAAGAAGCCTATATGTCAAAGTGGTAGAAGAAAAAAGAAGTTATGTACTCACCATAATGTTCCATTTATGTTGCCCATTTTCATTCTTCCTCAACAATTGTGTTCAGATCTGAATCAGCTGCTTTTTACAGCTAGTGACTACTGGAAACTCTCAAGCACCTCCCTTACCCATAATGCTCTAGTCCTCTACCATACCTCAGATCTGCTGGACTTTTAGCTTCATAGAAAATTAGAAACAATTATAAAATGAAAACACAAAAGCAGGAACATTGGTTCCTTTATTATCTTTTTGTTCTTCCAAAAGTCACAAACCCAATGGTAGGGGTCAGAGAGAGGTTAGTTCAGGAGGAATGAAAATGGACAACACAAATGGAACATTATGGTGAGTACATAACTTCTTTATCTGATGCTGTCAATTTTCATTCATTCTTCAAAAACTGGGACTGAGTTCCCAGGTACCTGAATGCCCGAATGGACTCTAACGAAGGATATTCCAGAGCACTGTTGAGACAAAGGCGCTCTTTCTCTTGAGACCAGATCTAATTTGTAATGAGTAATAAAGGTATGAGGATTAGCCCAAGGTGCAGCTGCACATATATCATCCATGGAAGAACTGGATAAAAATACTGATGAAGTTGCCATGGACCTGGTTCTTTCAAAGGTTTTGGCAAAGACAAACCCAAACTGTTATAGATAAAGAAAATGCAATCAGTTAACCATTCAGCTAAAGTTTGATTCTGCAAGGGAGACAAATATTTGATCTGTTTTTCTGAAATTCTTTGCTCTGTGCAAATAGAAAAATAGATGTCTGTGAACATCCAACAAATGGAATATGTATTCTCCTTTGTTTGTGAAATTTGGAAAGAAAACTGGAAGTTCAATAGATTGGTTGATGTTGGATTCTGACACCGCCTTAGGAAAAGAGGATGGGTTGGTTCATAATGCTCCCCTACCTCGATGGAAAATTAAATAAGGAGGGTTAGAAGACAAGGTTTTAAGTTCAGAGACATTTCAAGCAGAGGTTATAGCTACCAAAAAGATAGTTTTCCAGGTTAAAAATTTTAGTTCACACTTTGATGGTTCAAATAGAGATTGTGTCAAAGCTTGTAAAACTAAATTAAAATCCCATGGCAGAGTTGGATCTTTAAAAGGGGGTCTCAGAAGAAAGGTACCTCTTTTAAAAGCCCTACAAAGTTTTGAAGAAGCTAAGGTGGAATTATTAACACCTATATGAAAATGAGAAATGGCAGCTAGTTGTAATTTAATAGTCGAGGATCGAGCCCCTCCATTAAAAACTGCAATGAAAAACTCAAGAACTGTATGTACTGGTGTGAAAAAGGGTCAGTGCCTTTCTGTTGTGTCCAAAATTAGAAGTTATGTACCTACCATAACGTTCCATGTTAGTTGTCTTCTTCTCGCCTTCTTTCCTGCTGGATGGGTTCGGAGCCAATCCTCAGCTCCGACTCGGCCACTCTAAAAGCTCGAGAGCTAGTTCCACCGGCTCGAGGCTCCCCTATGTCCCACAATGCTAGGCGGTAACTCCTCAGATCTCGTTTGAAAGCTAGGCCCAGCAAGGAAATTCCATAAAAGGAACAAAAGAAAACTCCTCTAGGTCTGTCCAGGCTAGGGGGAAGGAGGGTGGGACGCAAGAAAGAAGGCGAGAAGAAGACAACTAACATGGAACGTTATGGCAGGTACATAACTTCTAAATGTTAAGTTGTCTATCTCGCCTTCATTCTTGCTGGATGGGACCGCGTCCCTAGCACCTTATCCCGGGTGGCCTATCAGAACAGACTCTTGAGTACAGTGGAACCAAAGTTGGCTCGGTCTCTAGAGGCCAAGTCCAACTTATAATGAGAAATGAAGGTATGGGGAGAAGCCCAAGTAGCTGCAGAACAAATCGAATCAATAGGCAGCCTATCTTGGAAAGCTATAGAAGTGGATAAAGCTCTAGTTGAATGAGCCCTAGGTTTGGATGGCAATTGTTGATGTCTGATCTCATACACAAGGGTAATCAACAAAGTAAGCCATCTAGAGAGAGATACTTTAGAAATTGGAAGGCCCATTCTACCTTCTGCATAAGAAACAAACAGTTGATCAGACTTCCTGAATTGTTTGGTCCTGTCTAAATAGTACCTAAGTTGGCGATGAACATCTAAAAAGTGTAACTTTTGTTCTGACCTATTGGAATAATTAGGAAAGAACACAGGAAGTTCAATGGTTTGATTCAAATTTGCCAGTGAAGTTACCTTGGGCAAAAAGGATGGGTTAGTACGTAAGGACACCCTATCCTTATGAAACACAAGATAAGGGGGTCGACTACACAGAGCATGGAGTTCAGAGACTCTTCTAGCTGAAGTGATAGCTACTAAAAAGAGTGTTTTCCAAGATAGTAACTTTATTGAACATGAAGCCGCAGGTTCAAAGGGGGGAAGAATTAAGGACGCCAGAGCCAAGTTGAGATCCCATTGAGGAGGAGGATCCCTGATTGGTGGTTTGAGGAGAAAAACTCCCTTTAAAAAGGCTTTGCAGAGTTTGTGAGACATAATGGAGGACTCTGAGACTCCAACATGAAAGTTCGAAATTGCTGCCAACTGAACTTTGATGGTAGACAGGGACGAACCTGAGTGGAAAAGTTCGGCTAGAAAGTCTAGAACTGATTGAATGGAAGCAGTGAAAGGATCTATATTCTTTGACTGCGCCCAATAGGAAAAACGTTTCCACTTGCTATGATAAATCTTCCGAGTGGAAGACTTATGAGAGGCTATCAAAATATCTCTAACTGAGATATCAGAGGAAGCCTGGCTAGAGTTGGAATTGGAGGAACCACGCTGTGAGGTTCAGAGAAGGGAGGGAGTGGTGCAACTGACCCGACTGATGGATCAAGAGGTCTGGAACTGGGTCCAGATGCCAAGGTTGCTCCAACAGATAACGGTGGAGAAATGGGAACCAAATCTGTCGAGGCCAGTAAGGGGCAATGAGGATCATGGAAGCTTTCTGAGCGATGGCTTTCTGTATTAGCTGAGATATCAGTGGGAAGGGAGGAAAAGCATACAGAAGTCCCCGGGGTCAATAGTGTACTAGAGCGTCTCTGCTGGGGTGGCCTGGTTGGGGAAAGAGGGTGAAAAATCGTCGCACTTGCTGTTTTGGGGAGTAGCGAAAAGGTCACAGCAAGGCCGGCCCCACTTTCGAAAAACTTTCTCCAACACTGAATTCTTCAGAGACCACTCGTGAGGCATGAGAATAGCTCTGCTCAATTTGTCCGCAATCACATTGGACTTCCCGGGAATGTGCGTTGCTAACAGAAACCGCTGAGAAGAAATCGCCCATTGCCACAGTCTGAGTAACTCTCGACATAGGGGGTAAGATCTGGTTCCGCCTTGTTTGTTGATGTACCACACTACAGACATATTGTCTGTCTGAATTGCTATAGTTCCCTTGGGAAGAGAGTCTTGTAAGGCTTGCAACGCTAGAAGCACTGCTCTCATCTCTAGGACATTTATGTGCAAGTGGCACTCGAAAGGTTGCCACATGCCTTGGACCGTCCTGCCCTGGTAATGCCCCCCCCCACCCAATCAGGGAGGTGTCCGTTGTCACTGTAGCAACCGGAGGGGAAGGGACGAAAGGTCTCCCTAGGTGGAGCTGGGGAGATGTGATCCACCAAGAGAGATGATTCTTGCACGATTGAGTTATCCGAATAGGATGGGACATTGGAAGTCATTGGAAAGACCATTGTGTGAAGAGCATCCATTGTAAAATTCTCATATGGAAGCGAGCTAATGGTAGAAGAGGGATGGCCGCCGCCATAATCCCTAAAACCTTCAGGATCAATCTGGCTTTGACTTTGTTGCTCTGCAAGACAAGAGAGACCTGTCTGTGTATGTCTGCTATTCTCTGCTCTGTGAGTCTGGCTGACATGTTGACTGTGTCTAGATTTGCGCCTATAAAGGTAATAACACAACAGGGCGACAAGACAGACTTTTCGTAATTTATTGAAATGCCTAGTGTCTGACATGTGTGAAAGGTGTAGTCTCTGGCAAGAAGCAAAAGATGCTTGGTGGGGGCTGTAAGGAGCCAGTCGTCTAAATAAGGAAACACCTGGAATCCTTGTCGTCTCAGATGAGAGGCGACCACTGCCATGCATTTGGTAAACACTCGGGGGGGCTGTAGTGAGACCAAAGGGCAGGGCTCTGAATTGGAAATGACTGGTTCACAGCCTGAAGCGGAGGAACCTCCTGGAGCGTCGACTCATTCTGATGTGATAGTACGCATCCTGGAGATCTATCGAGCACATCCAGTTGTCCCGCCCCAAAAGGGGTAGAATGGACAGCAGCGTGACCATCCGGAACTTTGTTTTCTTGACAAACTTGTTCAAGTTGCTGAGATCCAAAATGGGTCTCCAGTCCCCTGTTTTCTTTGGAACCAAAAAGAATTTGGAGTAGATTCCGGATCCTATTTGGTCTGCTGGAACTGGTTGAATGGCTCTTTTTGCGAGCAGCTTTGAAATTTCTAATGCTGCTTGCTCCCTTTGACTGGGTGGAACGTCTGTTAGAGATTTTTTTGGATTGCTTCGGAATGAAAAGGAATGGGATTCTGTAGCCTTCGGAAATGACAGACTGTACCCACTTGTTTTGAGTTAGGGATAGCCAGGCTTCTGGGTACAGCGATAATCTTCCCCTGACTGCCTCCGAAGGTGGACAGTCGGGCAACACCTCAGGGATGCTGAAAGGGCTTGTTGGAAAAGGATTCTCGACTGCCCTGATTCTGCGGGCCCCCTCTGCCTCTAGGACGGCGTCTACCATTATTGTTCCCCCCTCTGCCTCTAGAGGGGAATCGACTCTGTGCGTCAGGCAAATCTCCCTGAGACTGTTTGCGGAACCACATCTTTCCCCCTTTCTGGCCTTTGGGGTAAGGCCTAGAAGGAGCAGAAAAATGGACTCCGACGGCAGAGAGAGTTTTGCCATCAGTCTCGCACCTAGTCAGGGTTTCCTTCACTTGAGGACCAAAAAGGGATGATCCATCAAAGGGGGAATTAGTGAAGGACGCCTTTAAAGGGTCCGCAAAGTTACATAGCCGCATCCAGGCGTGCCGACGCAAGGCTACACCTGTACCTGCCGCTCTACTTGCTCCATCCGCCGCATATGAAAGGAGGCGCATGGAGGAGTTAGTTATAGAATTAAGGGTTGCCAGCTGAGAGTTCATCCTATCCTGAAAACCCGCAGCTGTTGGGTCCTTTAACATTTCGCTTGCTTCCTTGAGCAAATCCCTCTGAAGACGAGTGAAATGACACAGGTAATTCAGCGAGCGCATAGTAAAGGTCGCTGACGAGAACATCCGCTTCCCGTACCTGTCCATCGACCTAGACTCCTTGTTAGGAGGATGAACAGGCACCGAAGGATCAGCTAACTCCTTCTTGGTGGCCACAGCCACCACCATAGCATCAACAGAGACGCCTTTGGTTAAAAATTCCTTGTCCTTGGGGGCAGTGATAAATTTTGATGGTCTTCTGGGGATGGGTTCCACTGAGTCAGGAGCCGCCCAGGCCTTCTTTGCCACCACTTGCATAAGGGGGTCAAAGGGAGGGGACACCCAGGAGGTGGAAGGGCGAGAGCCAAATGCCTCAAGATACACAGATTCATCCTCTGAAGGGTTGAGGGCTGGCCAATTCCCCCTCTGTTTTAAGATTTCGAGGATGTCTGCAAAGGAGACATCTTCAGAGGGGGAATGAGGGGAACCTTCAGAATCCTCTAAATCAGTGTCAGAGGTGACAGACTCAGGGGAGTCAATGTGCTTCCTCTTGCACTGCCTCTTCCTAGGGGGCTCTCCTGCCGGGTCAGGAGAGGCCTCGGAAGAGGAGGAGATCCCCACTGGGGAAACTTGAGGAGCTGGCTCTCTATGGTCGGGGATGAGAGAGTGAGTAGAAATCACCGGAGGTACCGTGGAGGGAGGGGCGGAAGGAGCCGACTGTGGAGTTGAACCTGGTTCTAACACGCTCCTCATGACCTCGAAGGCACCCCCGTCAGGCAGAGCTGGAGGTCTCCGCTCCGAAAAGCTGAAGACCTCCCCCGGCACCGACAGTGATGGCTCCGAGGCCGATGTCGGAGCCGAACTCACCAGCGCTGAAGCACCGAGAGGGAGAGCGGGGTCAGACAAGGGTCCGATGCCACTCGCCCCCTCGGAGCCGACGAGGGAAGTCCGGCGCCGAGATTCTTCCAAGGAAGACATCAGAGCAGACGACGGCACCGAAGACAAAGGTATCGGTTCCGACGCCACCACATTCTCGGGTCCAAGCCACCCCGGCTCCGAACTTAGAAGAGTCAGAGGAGGAACATTTTGAGTAATGGGAATAGTTCTCGACTGTTGAGCCGGACTTTGAAGCATCTAGACCAGTGCCTCGGACTTAAGAAGTTGACTCACTACTCTCTGAAGGTCATGATCCGATAGTCTGGAAGACCTAGAGGAGTGAGATCTATGGCTCTGTTCAGACAGCAAAGGTGATGCTGGAGCCGAATGAACGGAGCCGATAGATGGAGATCGGGACCTTTTCCTGGATGTCGGTTCCGACAATTTGATCGGAGCCGACTCAGTTATGTTTTCCTTGGCTCCGGCCGGAGCCGAGGAAATAGTAGGGGCATGCGTTTGAGATTCATCGTCTCCGGACGGAGCCGATGTTCGAACAGCCTTTGGACCCCCAGAAGACGGCTCAGAGACTGGAGCCAAAGGTCTGGAAGGCTTAGAGGGTTTCCCCGAGGATTGAGTCGAGGGACCCTCAGGCTTCAATAAACCCCTTAAAATGAGTTTATTTTTGTGCTCCTGCAGGACTCTAGGGCTGAAGCCATGGCAAACAGCACATGAGTCCTGCAGGTGCAAAGGCCCCAGGCAGTATACACAAGAAGTGTGACCGTCTGTCAGAGACATCTTCTGACAGCACGAGTCACACTTCTTGAAGCCTGAGACCTTCGATTCTTTGGACATGTCCAAAAAAGAAGTCAAAGTGTAACCACAAACACACACACACACACACTGATTACACTTGCAATATTTTTAAATTAAAAATTAGTAATTAACTTAAAATTAAGACCCTACAAAACACAGCCACTCCAACTACTAAGGTAGGGAGAGAATGGGCCTAAAGCCCAAGGGAATAAAATTAGCAAGTTTAGGAAAAAAACTGGGGAAACTTGACTATAAAGGGGAGTAAACTACTTAACTTTGAAAACTATGAGGAAAGCTAACTTAAAAAGGGGGTCTATCTAAGATACAACTCAATATTTCAACTAACCTGACGAGCCGGTTGAAAAAGCACCTCGATTGCTGTAGCGGCAAATGAGATCTGGGGAGTTACCGCCTAGCATTGTGGGATATAGGGGAGCCTCGAGCCGGCGGAACTAGCTCTCGAGCTTTTAGAGTGGCCGAGTCGGAGCCGAATATCGGCTCCGAACCCATCCAGCAAGAATGAAGGCAAGATAGACAACTTAACATCACAAATCTTTTCTGTTTACTTCTGGAAATCTTCCTAGTGGAAGCTTTATGGCAAGATAAAAGAATGTGATGGACAGGGGAGGACAGCCTAGGTTGTTTACCTATCAATGGAAGTGGAGAAACCATGCAGTCAGCTTTAGGCCTAAAATGTCCAGATGAATCACATCTGACGGATGACAAAGGAAGTCTGGAACTGGATCCAGAATCCATGGAGGGTGAACTAGATGAGGCCAAAGGAAGGGGAGCCAAATCTGATGAGGGCAATAAGGGGCAATGGAGATGACATTTCTCTTCAATTGAAGAATGCTTTCTGGAGAGACTTGGGGATTAGAGTAAACACAAAGGAGACCAGCGGACCAATCGTGGAGGACAGATTCTCTCAGTGATTCCGCCAGCAGGGGAATTAGGGCAAAGAACCTGCTGCACTTGTTGAAGGGACATGCAAAGAGGCTGCAGCAAAATTTACCCCACTGGTGGAATATCTTTTCCACAACGTTCATGTTGAGAGACTACTCGTGAGGCAACAAAATGGACCTACTAAATTTGTCTATCACTGTGGATTTCCCCAGAATGTGCATTACTATCAGAAATTGATTGGATGAGATCACCCATTGACACACTCAGCGCTTCTCGACACAAGGGATAAAATCTGTTTCTTCCTTGTTTGTTGATGTACCATGCCACTAACATACTGTCCACTTGTACAGCAATAGTCCTGAAAGGGAGTAAGCCTTGAAAGGCCTGCAATGTTAGGAGTACTGCTCTCATTTCCAGGACACTGATATGCATGTTGGTCTCTGAGTGACCATGTGCCTTGGACTGGCTTTCCCAAGAAATGCCCCACACCCAATCTGGGAAGTGTCCGTGGTCACTATGGCTTTGGACTAAGGAAGAATGAAGGGAATGCCTTGTAATATCTGATCTGAGCGAATCCCCAGCAAGATATACTTTTTTGTACTTGAGTTATTCTGATCTGGGTAGACACAAACTGGTGTAACATGGACCACTAAGTTGCTAAAGTTCATTGAAGAATTCATGTATGGCATCTTGCTAATGTAACCAGAACTATCGCAGTGGACACTGACCCCAAGACTTGTAGAATCAATCAAGCTGATAGACAAGAATTTTGAATTATCTTTTTGACTTGAAATCAAATAGGTTATACCCTTGGTAAGGGAAGGGAGATTGTGATTGATACCGCATTGAACAAAACCCCTATGAATTGTAATGTTTGAGATGGTTCTAGCTGAGATTTGTTGTGATTTGACGGCAATTCCTACATGAGAGTAAGGCTGGAGTACATACTCTTGTGCATTTACCAGAAGATGCCTGGTCAGAGCAGTTATGAGCCAGTTGTCTAAGTACAGAAACACCCCAAATCCCCGCAGTCTCAAGTGAGCTGCTACTACTGCTGTGCATTTGGTGAACACCCTGGGGGCTGTGGTGAGACCAAAGGGCAGGGCTCTAAATTGATAATGACTGGCTCCCAGCCAGAAGGCAGATATCTCCAAGGATTGTCTTTTCATTTTTATGTGACAGTATGCATCCTGAAGACTTGTTGAGCACATCCAGTCATCCTTGTGCAGGAAGGGCAAAATGGACTGAACTGTGAGCATCTGGAACTTTGTAATTTGTTCAGATCGCTAAGATCCAAAATTGGTATCCAGTCCCCTGTTTTCTTTGGCACTAAAAAGAATCTTGAGTAAGTTCTGGACTCTTCCTGATCTAGGGGACCTCTTGGAGAACACTTTCTAGCAGCTTTTTTATTTCTAGAACTGCTGCTTTCCTCTGACTGGGTGGAACATTGGGGATTTTCTTTAGTGTTAACAGGGGTAAAAAAGGGTACTATATAACCTCTGGAAATAATCCACTGCACCCATGTATCTTTTGTAATGTCGAGCCAGGCACTCTGGTGCTGGGATAGATGACCCCCAATTGCCTCCAGAGGTGGGCAAGTGGGGCTCCTTTCAGGAGCACTAGCAGGGTCTGTCAGAGAAGGTATCTCTGCATCCCTGGTTCTGCGAGCCTCCCCTGACGCATGGGTGATGTTTTCTGTTAGAGTTCCCCTCTCTGCCCCTGGGGGAACCATCTCCAAGTAGACCATGGCAAGGACCCTGAGACTTTCTGAACCACATTTTTTGACCTCCCCATTGACTCCAAGAGAAGTTTTTTTGTAGAGTTAAAAATGTACACCCACAGGAGGCATGGTCTTAACATCTTGCTCACACATGGAGAGCATGTCTTTCACTTTAGGATCAAGCAAAGAACATCCGTCAAAGGACGACTTAAAGGACTCTGAAATCACACAGGCACATTCAGGCATGTCTCCTAATGGAAATGCCTGAACCCAGTACCTGTGAGGTACATTCAGCTGCAAGTGAAATGAGCCTCATGGATGAATTTGAGATGGATTTTAGGGTAGTCAACTGTGAGGGGACAGAGCTCTGTGCCTCAGAAGTAATGGTCTCAGAGAGGGATTTGGAAAGTTCTTTAATGAAGTCCCTCTGAAGTCTGGTAAAGGGTGCCAAATAATTCACTGACCTGAGTGCAAAGGTTGCTGAAGCATATACATGCTTCTCAAATTTGTCCAATGCCCTAGACTTCCTGTTAGGGGGATGGACAGATGAACTCTGTTCTGCAAATTCCTTCTTTGTGGCTGATGCTATGACCATGGCATCTACTGGTACTCCTTTGCTCCAAAATTCTCTTCCTTTCAGTGGTGCCAGGAATCAGATCATGTCTGGTCTCCTGGGGACCGGCTCAACTATGTCAGATTCCTTCCATGCCTGGCAAAAGATCAAATCAATGAGCTCATCAGCAGGCGGAGTCACCCAGGAGGTAAATGAGACAGAACCAAAGGCTTCCAGGAATAATGTTTCCTCTTAGGAAGGGTTATCGATAGACCAATCCCCCTTTTGCTTAAGTATCTCCATGATGTCTCCAAAGGAGGCGTCATCAAGTGGTGATCTTGGGGATCATTCCCCCTCATCAAAATCGGTATATTCTGTGTCAGACTCTTGAGGAGAATGTAAGTGCCTCCTCTTGCACTTAATCTTCCTAGGGATTTCCTTGGCGGGATGTTCCGGAGAAGTATCAGAAGATATAAGTATACCCTGCTGGGTAGACTGAAGACTTTGGACTGGCTGTACCTGTGGAGTACATTTTTGAGGCTCAAAGCACAAAGATATACGAGATGCAAAAGGAAGATCCAAAGGGGTGGAATCGTCCATCCTCTAAGTACAGAACACACTCTCCACCACCTCAAAGGCAGAAAGCTCTGGGAAGGAGGCCAACCGGGCTGAGAAGTCATGCTTTTAGACAGTGGGTTCCCTCTGACCTGAAGGCAGTCCACCCAAGGCAGAGGTCAGAGCGGAGCTGTCCAATGCTGAGGCTCTGAGGGGCAGAGATGGCTCCAACAACTTCAGAACAGATTCTAACATCTCAGATCTGACAATGCTACGGCTCCGAGAGTCATCTGGCTCTGACATACTTGGAGCAGATGCAATCAGAGAATGTATGCGCCAAACATGCAACAGTCTTTGGATGCAATACAGACTGTCTCAAAAGACAGATCCAAAGTCTCTGAAGCAAAGGGTCATATCAGAGAATGAGCCAAGATAGGTGGCGTAGCACTGGTAAAGGTCTCTGGACCTGAAGGGGTAGGGGCTTGGAGAACTCCCATCTGAATCTGTGCGAACAGAAACTTTCTCATTATTCCATCCACATCCGTTTCTGTCAGGCTCCTAGAAAATACGAGAAGAGGCCACTGAAGGAGACCTAGAATGATGGTGTCTCTCAAAAAAAGGTGATGGCAGCCTGGAAGGAACAGGGTCCAGAGAGGACGCAAACCAGGTCTGAGGGAGTGGTTTTGGATCCAAAGGTATTTGATCCGATGAAAAAGACCGGGCAGATGCAGACGGATCCAAAGACCAAGTTTTCGGATCCAATTGTTTCAATACTTTATGGGCTGGCCCCATGGCAGGATCAGGAGATGGAGTGGAGGATCCAGAAGAGGCTGTCTGCTTTCTGGACTCCTGTCCGACTTGGAGGTTTGAGCTCCAGATAATGATTCTGAGAAGGATGTAGGCAGAACACCTTTCAATAAGTTTATTTTTTCGATCAACTAATGCCTGTGGATTAAATACTTTGCAAATGGTACAGGACACCTTTAAGCATGCCAGGCCAAGCAATAAACGCAAGAGTTATAAGCATCCAACAAACTGATCTTATGTGCACTCTCTTTGCATTTTTGAAAAAAAAAAGGTTTTTCAGCCATCTTAAAACAAGGTAATATAATACTAAGAATTTTTTTTACTATAGAAAGAAAAGAAAGAAAAAACAGGAGAAAAAATTACCAACAATGGCAATTAAATTACACTAAGTAAAATGTAGGATAAGGAAGGAATAAATGTATATAGTAAAAAAAGGATACAAATAGTGAAAAAGAATAATCAGACTATTTACTTATCCGAGAAAACACAAACACTCAACAGCTCACAGTGACCACATCCATATGTGAAAGCAGCAAACGAGATCTGAGGTATGGTAGGGCACTAAAGCATTATGGGTAAGGGAGAAGTTCAAGAGTTTCCAGTTGCCATGAGCTATAAAAAGCAGCAGGGTCGCATCCGAACCCAACTGTTGAGGAACGAATGAAAATTGAGAACTTCAGATATATTTATTTTCTTACCAAATTTGGGCAATACCTTTCCATCTTTGTCAACAGAAGGACTGGTGGAAAAGTACAGTTTTGTACCTACCATAAATGTAGATGTTCGAAGATCCACATTGCTGCAGTCCTGACACTTGGGTAGTCCGCTGTCCCAGTCGGCCCGAATACCAAAGTATAAGGCTGACGTCGGTCAAGGCGCATTAGTCTGACGTCAGGACGCCAGGGTACAAATGCGCATGACCGACGTCATTTCCTCAGTCTTTTCTTGCCCCAGATGTCAGAAGACCCTAAAAAGATAAGGCCAAACCAAAAAACAACAACACACCAAACACCCCTGTACCAAATATATGTACAATATACACAAAGTCAGAAAGGTACAATCCCACCCACACAACCACCCCTAAACACAGAGGGAAGGAGGGAGGTAAATGACTGCAGCAATGTGGATCTTCGAACATCTACATTTATGGTAGGTACAAAACTGTACTATGTTCTTCATCTCACATTGCTGCAGTCCTGACACTTGGGTAGAATCCCAAAGCAGAGGTAAGGGAGGATGGCAAATCACAAAGAAGCAGGAGCTGACAACATGCCCTGTAAAATAGCAGTGGCAAAACCAGCCCTAGATTTAGAGTAGAGAGGAAGGTGGTAATGCTTAGAGAAGGTATGCACTGAACTCCAAGTAGCTGCCTCCAAAATATCCTTAGTTGCCACCCCCCTTAGAAATGCTGTTGAAGTGGCAGTAGCCCTAGTGGAATGAGGCCTAATCCCAGCTGGAATCTCCTTGCCATGATGGGAGTAACAGAAAGTAATGCAAAACCCAATCCACTTAGAAATAGTTTGTTTTGACACAGGCTTACCCTGAGAACTCAAAGCAAAAGAAACAAACAACTGCTGAGACTGCCTAAAATCCTTAGTCCTGCTTAAATAATAACGTAATTGCCTGTGTACATCTAAGGTGTGCAAAATCTTTTCCCTCTTATTTTGGGGATTTGCATAAAAGGTAGGCAAATGAATAGTTTGGTTTAAAGCCACACTAGAAACCACTTTAGGCATAAAGGAAGGATTAGTACATAAAGATACCCTATCCTTATGAAAAATCAGGAAAGGCTCAACCGCCATAAGGGCCTGCAATTCAGACACCCTTCTTGCAGAGGTAATGGCTAACAAAAAAAGCAGTCTTCCATGACAAATATTTCAATTCAGCAGTAGCTGCAGGCTCAAAAGGTTGTAGAGTGAGTTTCTCCAACACAAAATTGAGGTCCCAAGCAGGAGTAGGAGCTCTACGTGGGGTCTTATATTCTTTGCCCCTCTAAGAAATTGCTTGAACAAAGGATGAGAAAACAATGGTGGGTCACAATCATAGTGAGCTGAAATTGCTGCAGCATGAATCTTAATGGAAGAGAAAGACAAACCTTTGTCCAATAACTCAGTAAGATATTGAAGAGCCACACTCAAATTTGGCTCAGAAACATCCAAATCCTTTGCTGCACACCAAAATAAAAATCTCTTCCATTTTCCTGCGTACACTTTCCTTGTACTAGGTCTTCTGGCTTCCATAATCACATTCAAAACTTGAGGAAGCTGAGACCTGCTATGGTTCAAAACAGAATATACCAGGCTGTTAGATGAAGAGAGTGAAGCTTGACATTGAGTAGATGCCCGTCCTTCTGAGACAATAGGTGTGGAATCAAAGGTAAGGGCCATGGAGGCTTCCTTACCAGACTCCTCAGCAATGGGTACCAGTGCTGCCGAGGCCAATCTGGAGCTATTAAAATCATCCTTGGCTTGTCTTGTCTGACCTTTAGGAGTACCTTTGGGAGGAGAGGCAGAGGTGGAAAGGCATACACATGAAGATTTTCCCAACTGAAAGAAAGAACATCCACTTTCCAGGCTGTGTGATGAAACCTTTTCGTGCAAAACTTTGGCAGTTGGTGGTTCAGTGGAGAAGCGAACAGATCTATGTCTGGAGTTCCCCATGACACTGTCAATGTCTGAAATACATGAAGATCCAGTTTCCACTCGTGGGGATCCATGATTTGCCTGCTTAACACATCTGCTAAGGAGTTCTGTGCTCCTGGCAGAAACCTTGCTTGAAGATTCAGTTGCAAGCTTAACGCAGTCTCCCACAAAATCATTGCTTGCCTGCATAGAGGATAAGAATGTGTTCCCCCTTGTTTGTTGATGCACCACATGACAGTTGTGTTGTCTGTTAGAATCAACACCTGCCCTGGAAGAAGTAAATCCTTGAAAGCCAGTAATGCAAACTGGACTGCTAACATCTCCTTCATGTTGATATGTAGATGCTGCAGTCTGGCAGGCCACTTGTCTTGTATCCACTTTCCATTCAGATGAGCTCCCCAAGCTGTGTCTGAGGCATCTGTCGTTAGAATCTGACTCGCCTCTGGCCGGGTCACAGAGAGTCCCTTGTTTAGGTGACATTCCTGAGCCCACCACACAAATTCCTTTTGAATGCAAGGTATTATTTGAATGACAGTGTCCAAATCCTGGCAGTGCTGTGTCCATACATTTTTGAGATACCATTGTAGCTTCCTCATATGCAGTTTGGCATTGGGAAGTACCAGAATACAAGATGCCATGAACCCTAAGGCTTGAAGGACTGTCCTTGCAGTCAGCCCGGACTGATGAGATAGTTGATGGAAGTAAAGAGAAAGATTCTTTTGTTTGTCCGGGGTTAAGAACGCCATCTGGGTTGCTGTATTCAGTCTCACACCCAGAAAGCACATGTCTTGAGAGGGTACTAGCCTGGACTTTATTTCGCTCACAGAATACCCTAGGCATCTTAGCACTGCTATCACATATTCCAAATGCTGAAGAAGCACGTCCCTTCCTTGAGCCAGAATCAGGCAATCGTCCAAATAAGGATAGATTTGTATTCCTTTTAGCCTGAAGAAAGCTATCACTGGAGCCAGAACCTTTGTGAATACTCTGGGCAGTAGATAAGCCAAAGGGCAATGCAGAGAACTGATAATGAGAATTCCCAGCTCGAAACGCAGATACTTCCTGCAAATTAGTCTGATAGGAACATGAAGGTAAGCTTCCTTGAGATCCAAAGTTACCATCCAGTGATCTTTGCCCAGCAGAGGTAAAAGCTGTTGTAACGTCAACATTTTGAACTTGGGAATGTCCAGATAAGTGTTGAGGATAGACAGATCCAAAATTGGTCTCCACGTGTTCCCCTTTTTGGTACTAGGAACAGGCGAGAATAAAATCCTAGGCCCCTTTCTGGCACAGGAACCGGCTGAATGGCCCCTATTTGGAGCAACAGAGAAATTTGCTTGTGAGCCTCTTTCCTTTGTTGAGGAGGAATGTCTGGCATGCCTTTGAAAGGAGGCAAGGTATGGAAATAAAACCTGTAACCGTGGTGAATGATATCCAATACCCATCTGTCTTGGGTAATTAAACTCCAGTTTTCTTTGAAAAGTGCCAACCTTCCTCCCAAAGGTGCTGCCAGACGAGAAGATTCTGGCAGCTGAAAAGGCAGGTCATTGGGTCTGTTTACGAAAGGACTGACCCCTGCCCTCACCAGAAGACTGAGCAGGTGAACTCCTGTTCTAGGCCTAAAAGAACCTTGAGCTCTGCCCCTACCACGCCTAGACCTACCCCTAGACTGGGAATCATAAGCAGGATATGTCCACCCCTTGGTAGGCCAATTTCTACTAAACTTCGGAGGCTGAACCTGCAAAAAATCTTTAACAGTCTGCATAGACTTAGCCTTGTCTTCCATCTTCTTTAGAACTGCTTCCACAGGCGAACCAAACAACACATCAGATTGTAAAGGAGCATCTAAAATCCTTGTCTTCACATGCTCAGCTAAATTCTGATCCCTCAACCAGGCGTGCCTGCGAAGAACCGAACCAGTGGCAGCTACCCTCGAAGAGGCCTGCACAGCATCAAAACCACATTGCAAAGAATGCTTACCCACCTGTTCAGAAACATGAACTAAATCCTGCAACTCTTTACACTCAATACCTTCCGCCAAAGCATCTACCTTAGACTTTAATTGTGAAAGGAGATAATTTTGGTATTTCAACATGTGAAACTGGCAATTCAAAGCTCTCATGGCCAAAGTGGAAGAAGTATACACTTTCTTTCCCCATCTATCCAAAGCCCTTGCCTCTTTATCTGGAGGAACAGGATTTTTAACAACAGAAGCCTTAACACCTTTAGGCCCCTGTGAAACAGTTTCTGGGTCTGCCCTAGGACTCTTAAAAGATACTTATGAGCTTCAGGCACCCTATAATATCTATCCGGTTTAACTGGAGCAGGAGGCAAAGAATCAGGGTTCAGAGAAGCCTCTGCAAAAACATCCTCCACCACATCTAGAACAGGAGGTATAGCTAAAGGCCTATGCTGGGGTAGAAACAAAATTCCCTAAGCCTTTTCCTGGAATCAGAGAAATCCTGACCTTCCCATTTAAAATGCTCCCTCATGGAATGAAGAGTCTCTGAAAATGAAAAATCCTCAGGAGGAGAAGCAGAAGGAGTAGAATCATCTACATCAGAATCAGAGTAAGGGAATACTCCTGCAAGTCTTCAGCCGAAGACTCAGAAGCATCCGAACACTGCTCAAAACTCCCAAGCTCAGGTTCCACCCTAGGCCTCTTATCAGGAGGGGGCATAGAACCTCTAATCATTGTAATCAAATCTTCTGCCATCTTAAGCATATGCTTCTTAGGTACAGACCCTGAAGAACTAGGGGTAACACCTGAAACAAAACCTGGCCTGCCCCTGGGAGAAGCCTTGGAAACAGCAGGGGAGGGCCTAACCACCTTAGGAAGGGAGGGAAGAACAGCTACCTGAGAAGCCCCTTCCGCCTGGCCTACCTCCTGAGAGGTCACATCTTGCAGTAATAAAGTCTCTCCTGGGATTCCAAAGAAATTTCTGGCTGAACCTCTGGCTCCACCGAGCCCTCTAAAGAACCGACGTCCGGTACGGACGGTTCTTCCAGCCTAGGCTTTGCTGTTTTGTCCTTGCGCTTTTTTGACGAAGCGGGCGTCGGAGCATCCGACGGCATTTTATAATTACACCGCTTCCCAAAACTAACCTGGCACAATCTAATCTTCTCTTTATAGTGCGTTTGTTAAATCTAGCACAAGAGCGACAGCCAACAACGACGTGCTCAGGCCCTAAGCAAGGTATACACAAGGTATGGTAATCCCTATGAGGTATCTGTTTCCCACAAGAAATACAGTTATTCACTTTTTCTGACATCCGCTAAAATACTGAGACAAGAAAAAACCAAAATATTCCCCAACGGGGTACTTAGCCAACTTGGATTCGGTCTGAAACTCCGACTTCGGAAAATCTCAGAACGCCAACCTGCAGTTGCAAAACTGCTTCTGCATCGGACCATGCGGCAAAAAAGACTGAGGAAATGACGTCGGTCATGCGCATTTGTACCCTGACGTCAGACTAATGCGCCTTGACCGACGTCAGCCTTATACTTTGGTATTCGGGCCGACTGGGACAGCGGACTACCCAAGTGTCAGGACTGCAGCAATGTGAGATGAAGAACATCTAACAGTCTCTTCCCAAGCTGATGAAGATGCAGAAAAAGCTGCAGGATCTGATCCAAGGTGGAAGAAAGTACAGTTGTGTAAAATCTTACCATAACAATAGATGTCCTTCTTTTCACTGTTGCAGTATTCATCACAGAAGGGATCTACTACAAGGATAGCTCAATGTCTGGCCAGTATTTTAAAGTCTTTATATTTTATAGGCACAATACGTCACATGTATGCTCCCCACATAGGACACAGAGCATAAAGGTGACATACTAATGCGAATACTCAGAACTGAATTGCCCCAAGAGGAACAAAATACCCCTAGGGACTAAGAAAAACATGCACATCCAGAAGAAGAAAAGGGTCACAAGGAAAAGGAAGTGAGAGCCCCTCAGCCAGGAGGGAAACAAAACACAGGGGCAAGAGCTATGGGGGGGGGGGGGTACAAAGGTACAAATACTGCAACAGTGAAGAGGACATCTACCGTTATGGTAAGATTTTACCCAACTGTATTATGTCCTCCCATATCACTGCTGCAGTATTCTTCAAGGAAGGGAAAGTATAAAAGCTAGGAGTTACATTGTGAAGAGGAAGACACAGAAAAGCCCTCTGCAAACCCATGCAGGATAGCTCTGGTATAACTTGCCCTGAAAACAACATCCAATTTACCATGCTTAGTAAAAGTATGCTTGAAGTCCAAGTAGCAGCCTCAAGGATGGAGTTGGTATCCAAGCCCTTGAAAAATTCACCAGAAGAAGCAACCACCCTAGTAGACTGTCTTTACAGATGAAGAAAGGCATCTGCTATGAAATGAACAAAAGGAAATGCTTTAAAATCCCAGGAGGAGGCGCTTTGCTTAGAAACAGATAAACACAAAGTCCTAGTATGAAAAGAAACAAAAAGTTGCTCAGACTTGCAAATAATCTTCGTTTTATCCAAAAAAATATCTTGAGTTGTCTATGCAAGTCCAAAGTGTGAACAACCTTCTCGCTGGCAAACTGTAACGCAGAAAAAAAGGGAAGAAAGTTGAACAGACTTAAGGGGCAACTCATTAACAACCTTGTGCATAAAAGAAAGATTAGTATGAAGAGACACCCTCTCTCTGTAAAAATTTAAAAAAGGAGGAATGGACATATGAGACTGAAGTTCAGACACTCTATTGGATGAAGTAAGAGCCAACAGCATAACAGTCTTCCAAGTACAAAGCTGCAAGGAAGCTGAACAACCAGGTTTAAAAGGAGAGAGAGTTAATTTTTCCACTATCATCTGCTCAGCCTCCTGCCCCTCCAAACTTCTACTTAATACCCAAACAGCCTTCTCCAAAATTGAATCATGGATGCAATCGCATCACTTGGCCCTAAATGCCAACAAAACAAAGCTAATGATATTTACTCCCACTAAAACTTCCAAGTTCCACAAAGTCCAATTTTCCATCAAAAGCCACAATAACACTCCTCTTGAAATCGTTCCTAGTACCAAACTACTTGGCATTACCATCGATGAAAACCTAAAATTCGACTCCCACATCCTCTCAGCAATCAAAAAAACCCACCAGAAAATCGGCCTCCTCTACAGACACAACTACTACCTTACTCCATCTTCCCGTCATACCCTTGCATCTACCTTCCTTCTCCCCTCTCTCTTGTACGGTGCTCCCCTATTCTCCAACCTACAACTCGGACTCCGTGCTAAACTTGAGGCCTGTTCCAACAAAATCTGCAAATTTGCAACCAATAAAGAACTCTTCTCATCACTGTCACTCCCTACACACCCTAAACTGGCTAGAACTCCACAACCACCTAAAGTACCTACAACTTACAACAGCCCACAAACTCATCTTTAAACCAGCAGAATGCCCCTCTCTTGCTAAACCTCTAACACCCTACACACCTACCCATACCCTGAGACCCACAGGCCAAAACCTCCTGCATGTACACAAACTCATCCACCCAACTGGTAAACTACTACTATCCCACACTATAGCCATATTATGGAATAATCCCCCCACACCACTACGTAATATTCCTAACCACAACAATTTCAAATCCATACTTCTCTCCCATCTCTCCTCCAAATGGGAATGTCCTTCACATGCTCCCAACTAAAACTCCCACACTACTAACTCCACACCTAAATCATCATTTATTTGCCTACTTTAACTTAATTCAGAGATCTTGCTCAGAACACCTTTTCATAAATCTTTTGCATGCATGCCTCTGGCCTACCTTACTCATATTCTCAAACGTTGTTTGTTTTTCTTATCCATTGTACCCATAATATTGTTTTCCTCTGTAATATTGTTAATTTGTCTCTATTCGTATGTATTTGTATGTCTGTTTGGGGCTTTTCCCCTCGGGTCTCCACTGAAAAAGGGTAATTCTTACCCAGCTGGACCAACCCGGTTAACAAATGCAAATAAATAAATGAATAATAAATAAATAAGTACAAAACTGAAGTCCCAGGAAGGAAGAATAGGCTTTCTCATAGGTCTAATATGAAGGACACCTCTAAGAAACTGCTTGACCTCAAACTGAGAAGCCAAAGGGGGGGTTCAAGGGCAGACAAGCAGAGACTGCTAATAGGTGAGCTTTAACTGAAGAATATGCCCAGCCAGCATGGAATAGATCACACAAATAGGATACCCAATGGAACCCCCACTGAAAAGGGATCCTAATGGTAACAGTGGCAATAACAGAAAATCTTTTCCATTTAGAAATATATGACTTTCTGGTAGTGGGTCTCCTGGCCTCCTGCAGATCCCAAAGCATGTCCTCAGAAAAGAGGTGCCTAAAAAGAACCAAAACCCTATCAGAGTGTTATTCGAAGAGTGGACAGGTGAGGATGGATAAGAGATCCCTTGTCTTGTGTGAGAAAGATACACATGGTGAGGTAATTTGTGGTAAAATTTCAAACCAACACCACAAAGTGTAGAAAAACAAAAAAAAAATGCAGGATAAAACACCTCAAAACTCTGGAATCTTCAGCTATTCAGCCCTTTAATAGACAAGAACAACAAAAAACAGTTAGGTTTATAACAACACAAGAGAAGAAGTTTGGTCATTGCACCAGATGAAAAGCGCTTTACTTCATTTCCTCAGTGTGGCATTGTATTTTGTTTTTTTGTTCTCTTGTCTATTAAAGGGCTGAATAGCGGAGGTAATTTGTTGCGATTGCTCCTGGCCAGATGAAAAGAAGGGGGAACCAGTGCTGTCTGGGCCAAAAGGGGGTCCTCAACAAGACTTTAGGAAGAGTCCTGCTTGATCTTGTGCAGAACTCATGGCAGCAGAGGAAGGGGAGGAAAGGCAAACAGAAATATTCTCTTCAAAGGAAAAGACAGTGCATCTATCTTCCAAGACAGAGGACTTGGTACTCTCAAATAGAACACAAGAAGCTTTCTGTTCAGAGGGGAGGCAAGATCATCTAACTGAGGAACACCCCATCAAATGGCCTATGTCCAGAAACAGGTATACCGCATTGGACTGAAAATACACTTCACTGAAACTGAAATCAGTGGGATCACTTCACTGAAAACCCACTTCACTGAAAACTTATTTGACTGAAACCCATTTTGTTGAAAGTTATATATGGCCTTATCCCCACTGTAGTGCGATCCTGGAGTTAGTATATATATTGAGGGGGATGTGGGGGGCACAGCCCCCCACATTGGGGGGTTGTGGGGGGCGTAGCCCCCCACATATTATAAATATTTTAAACTATACACATTGATACTTACAAGTGCAATGAATAACTGTTTCCAGAAGAGAATATATAACCAACATACGTGGGGGACTTCACCCCCCAATGTGGAAGGCTGTGCCCCCCACATTCCCCCTTAATATATACTAACTCCAGGATCGCACTACAGTGGGGAAAAGGCCATATATAAAACTTTCAACTAAATGAGTTTCAGTCAAATGAGTTTTCAGTGACGTGGGCTTTCAGTGAAGTGGTCCTAGTAATTTCATTTTCAGTGAAGTGTATTTTCAGTCAAATGCAGCAGACCCCCAGAAACACATCTCTGTGAAGCATCTATTTGTAAGTCTGTGCTCTGGACCTTCTCATTGAGTGGCACTAGATTGTGCGCTAAAGGAATGTAAACCTACTTGATACCCGGATCCCATGCCTGAAGAGCTAATCTGTAAATGAGATACAACCTTGTACCCTCTCTTGCCTGCTGACAGCACTTCCCAGTGGTATTGCCCCTGAAGATATTCAGGGAGTGAGGAAGGAAAAGGCAATGAAAGGTCTTTAGAGCCAGAAGCAGAGCACTCATCTCCTTTATGTTGATACAGTCTGACCGCTGATAAAGACCCTGGACTTTCAGATGGCCACAAGAACCACCATACCCCAAATTTGAGGTGGTCTGTGAACAGTTGGTGGAAATGGAGCTTGAAAGGGTAGTCCCAGATTGAGAGAATGTTGCCAGATCTACCGCTGTAGCTTGCATTTGAGACAAGGAAGCAAAGGAACAGGGAACTCCAGAGGGTGGCAATGTTGAAATCACACGGATTTGAGGTACAACTGCAGCTTTCTCATATGGAGCCTGGCAAAAGGAAGCATGGGAATGGTGGATGCCATAAACTCCAGAACCCTAAGAAATTCCCTGATTGTGACAGGGGACAGAGGAAAAAGAGGTTGGAAGAAGGCTGTCGGAGACAAAAGTTTGGGAGCAGGAACACAGACCAACATGGAAATGGTCCAAATCCTGCAACTGAGAAAAATTATGAACTTGGGAAGGTGTAAGGACTGACTTCTTGAGACTGATGATGAATCCTAGACTTTGTAAAATACAAGTGGTAAAGGGGAGATCTTGCAGAAACCTGTTGGGAGAAGATGCCTGAATAAGCAGATTAACTAGAGAGGGGAATACCTGTATTCCTCAAAGCCTGTAAAAAGCAATGACAGGAGCGAAGCATTTGGTGCATAACCTTGATGCCAAAGGGCAAAGCACACAACTAAAAATGAGAGGAAGAAACTGAAACATGTAAACATTTCCAAAACAGAGGGAGAATGGAGATATGAAGACAGCCATCCTTGTGATCTAGAGAGACCAAAAAGGCCTGAAGGAGAAAAAACAAGGTCTGAATAGACAGCATCCTGAAAGAGAGGACCTTGAGAAATGTGCTGAGTAAAGAGAGGCCAAGAATTGGTCTCCACATCCCCTCTTTCTGAGGAGCCAAAAACATCCTGGAGTGAAAAACTCTTCCCACTTGGATGGGTGGAACAAGCTGAATGGTGCCATGATCCGAAAGAGTGCAAAACCTCTGTGAAAAGACAGAGTTGGTCTAGAGGAGGTTGGGCAATGCTTGAAAAGGGGACAAGGGACTTCCATACCATGAAATAACCCTGATGAATGACAAACAGGACCTAGGAGTCTGAGGTGATCAGCTGCAAAGTTGGGAGAGAAACAGAAAGGTAGACAGTCAAGTGGATCTAGCCACGGGGAGCAGGAGACAAAATGTCAAATAGAGACAGGCTTGTCCTGAAAGGAAGGCTTCTGAGATGTAGTCGTCTGAATGGATTTAGCAGGAGGAGTACACCTAGCCTATTTCCTACCTTAGGAAGGTTAACAATTCTGCCTATGGACAAAAGCAGATTTAGAAGATTAATTCCTCTGGGATTTAGGGATGGAGAGATAAAAATATGCTTGATTTCCTACATGGACTTACCCTTATTGAACAGGTAAGCTACAGCTGTCCAAAAAAAAAAGATTTTTATTATCCAGAAGAGCATCCAAAAGTTTGGCTTTAATATCATTAGGAAAAGCCTGAAGATGAAGCCAAAAATAATGCCTCATCACAGAATCAAAGGCAATAATCCAGAAAGAGGTATCAAATGCATTGTTACTGCATTTTATGGCATGATGAGCAGCCTAGTAATTGGACACAAGGACAGAAAGAGCTGAAGCTTTCTCTTCAGAATAAGGAAGATCAGTCACAACCTTAGCTGCCGGAGAAAGGAAAGCTAAAGCATACCTGGTTATGTGGGTTTGGTAATTAATAGCCCAAAATGACAAGGTTGCACAGTATACACTTTTCTACCCAACCTTTCCATAGCTCTACTATCCTTATCTGAAGGAAGGGGCTTAGAGAAGGGTAAAAATTTAGGAGACTTATTAGTTGAGACTGAAACCACAGAAGGATCAACAGAAGGACACTTGAAACTTGCAGTCCTCAGGCACCCTGTAGAAACCTATCAGGCATCTTAGGGGCCAAGAGCTGAGAGTCAGGAACTACAGAGGCAAAAGAAAAAAAAGTGTCCAAAAGAGCTGCCAAAACAGGAGGAACTGCACACCACTTAGGAAACTCTATTTGTATAAGCTCACAGTACCTCTTTTGGATAAAGAGACCTGGGAGTAATCCCATTTAAAGTACTCAATCATACAAGCAATATTATACCCAAAGGGTAATTCTTCCGAAGTGGAATCTAGGCTCAAAGAATCTTCTTCCTCTTTGCCACAGTCAGGAGGAGAAGGAATCTGAGAGGAGTAAGCTAGGGATTCCTCCACAGAATCCAAGTCCTCATCCAAGGAATCTGGTTCCCTTGTCTTCTTAATAGGAGTGAAAGACCAAAGAGCAGCAGTAAGTGAAACCCCCCTGAGGAGGCTTCAAGGCCATCAAGGCATTGAACAAGCCTTGGGTAAAATCCTGCCATTCACACTGGGGATCTATAGCAATAAAGCAAATATGTTTCATTTTTAGTTTTTCTTAAGAGGAATGTTCACCTTAACAACCATCGGCAGTTCAGTACTTTGGCAAGATTAGATGTGTATTACGAATTTCTCCCCTCAGAAATAATCAGCCATGGTCCCCCCTCAATTTCTGGAGCAGACATTTGGAAAGCCTCCAAGGATGTGAGAGAACTCGGATCCATTCCAGCCTCTGATGGGGTTGTGGGAGAGGAATCCAAGGCAAGCACTGGATGGTCTTCACGGCTTTCACTAGTCTCTAGAGAGTCATCCAGTGGAGGCTGGACAGCAACAGGATCCGGCCTAGACGTTTTGACCACCTTCTTAGAAGGCGTCTGTCCCTTGGGATGGGAGGATTCCACCCTAACACCCTGAACCAACAGTCTAAGACTCGGGTCTTGAAGTATACGACAAGAAAAAAAATAAGTGACTATGGGGGGACAAACACTTGAAAGACAGAGCACTGTGTATGGTCTTGAGAAGAACTAAGCAAAAAAAAAAAAAAAGACACTGGTCATTATGGGGAATCTGCCTCCCAAACTGAACTTTTCTCTTCTTGGATGACATGAACACAAACAACAAACTGGAAAAAATAAAGAAACCCCAAAGATGCACTTTACCATTGCTGGTCTTTTGCTTGGTAACCAGCACAGCAGAAATGTGCTCAGACCAATGTTTAATAATAGCATCTGGACTGGCAGAAAAGTGGTTCTGAATATTTGCATCCGTACATCACCTTTATGCCCTACGGCCTATGCAGAGAGCATGTGTGTGATGTACGATGCCTATAAGATCTTGGTAATGCTTTGGTATACTGGCTGGATGCTGAGCTATCCCTCACAGGAGATCCCTCCTGTGAAGAATACTGCAACAGTGATATAGAATGACATCAAATGTTTATCAGTTTGAGCAACTCTGTAAAGTCTATTTGCCTTTTTTGGGACTGCAGGTTGAGAATCGGGATTACTGTAGCCATCATTAAATACATTCTCCAAGACTGGCACGATAGGAGATATTAGGGTGAAATGAAGTATATCTACTTGTAACATGTCTCAATATCTCACCAATTCAGGGCACATCCACCTGTTCCCAGAAAATCACCTCACTCATCCTGGCTATTGTCTGATAAAAGGAAAATTTCTCCAAGGGAGGGTGTGATGACCACATTTCCTCTGAATTAGAAAAATGGGCTTGGGACTCTACAGAAGAAGCTCTCTATCGTCCATGTCAGAATCCTCAGACAAATTTTCCTCAGGAATTTCTTTGCTAACATTACTCTCAGGTAAGGATTTCTGAGCACCAGGATTACCAGCCTGTAATAATTACCTGGCTAAGGTAAGAAAAATCATCTTTTCTAGAAGACACCAAATATTGTTTCACCTTTTGTTTTTTCTTTGCAGGAAAAAACTTGGATAAAGACAGACTCAGAGAAGGCACTTCTGCATCTTGTAGAAGTCTCTTTCCCCAGCTACTCTGAGTTACATCTCCCGGACTGTCTCCCTAATCTAGAGAAGATGGTTACCCATGCCCAGATCAGACACTGGAACAGCAGATTAGGATGTGGCTGACCTCAGTTTGTGGTAGCTGAAAAGACTACACCAAAAGTAGTTATAAAGGTAATGACTGATCTGAGGAATGCCAAATGGCCTCTACAGAATCACCCGCTATCAACTTATGTGTTGACTTAGTCCACGGTGTTGGCAAGGACTCTGGTTAGATTTTTTTCTTTCTAAGCACAGTGGGAGATGGAACATCACGAAAGTAGGGCAACTATCCATCCTGTAACCGAGGAGGAGTTCTCAAAGCTGGTATGTACTGCTGGTATGAGTCAGTTGGAAATTAAGTTGTCAAAAAGTGTTCACAAGCAGCAAAACCACACTTACACTGAAGTACACAGTCACCTGTCAAGTAATGCACAAGTAGCACATTAAATCCCCATTAGAAACCCTTTAAAACCAAAAGTACACTGACAAAAAAACTCAGGTATGTTGACACAAATTGTATACAAACACCGACATATCCCATAATAATCTCTGCCCATTCAAAACACTTCCTAGCAGTAAACTTTTCAAAAACTATGTCAAAGTGTATACTTAAGAATACATTTTCTTACAAAATAGCATTCAAATTGAGCATTAAATATAGCGATCCCTGACAGGAAAAATACAGTTACGCAAGTCCTACTTCACTTGTAACAATAGATGTTCGAATTCCTCACTGCCTCTCGGTGGCATTGTGGGTCATCTGCCAAGGTAACCCAGTACTGGACAGCTTTCACAAACTCAGACTCTCTTCCTTTCCCTTCCTGTGATAGTTGACTGGCTGAACATATCCTGAGAGGGAAGCCTTCAGCTGTCACAGGAAATGAATGTTCAGGCTTTCTCATTTCCATAAATAAGGAAAGGAAAGCAGCTGAAGCCATACCAACTCCAACAACCAAATCAAAGAGTTGAAACCAAACTCAGTTATGCATAATCTGTGGGATGACAGGTGGGTGCTGCCACTAAGACAGTGAGGAATTTGAACATCTACTGTTACAGGTAAGTATGACTTATGCAGCTGTACTATATTCATAGGTTCATAGATTAGTACTAGGCTAACTGCCCCTGCGAGCCATTTTAAGCTTAGCCAATTAGCCCTGTGAGATTCAAACCCTGTACCTTGTGTTTGTAAGGCAAACACCTTAACCATTAGGCCACCCTCCCGACCCCTATTCATCATTCTCACTGCTTCAGTGGCATTTTGAACAGATTCCCAAAGCTTAACCTACCTGGGAGGTGGAAGGAAACGGATCCAGGAGCCCCTGGAGAATGGTCCTAGCAAAGTCTACTTTGGACCTTGAAAAATAATCTAGTTTGTAGTACTTTATAAGGGTATAAACAGAAGACCAGGTTGCTGCCTCCAGAATGCTTCAAGAGTCTACCCCTTTCCAATATGCCATCGAAGAGGAAAAGGCCCTTGTTGAGTGAGACTTAACCTTGCCAAGAAGCGATTTACCATGATGGGAAACAGAAAACAGCTGAGGACAGCCATTGCACAACAATTTGCTTAGAGAGAGGATGACATTTCTCAGCCCCATATAGGAGACAAACATTTGCTCAGCATTCCTCAAGGGCTTTGTCCTGTTAAGGTAGAGCCCGAACTGCCTGTGCACACCAGAGGAATGTAGAATCTTTTCTACCTTGTTTTTTGATCTATGATAGAACACTGAGACTGATGTCTTCATTCAAGATAAATTCAGAAACAACTTTAGGCATGAATGCTGGATTAGTGCATAAAACAACCCTGTCCTTGTGAAAAATCAGGAAGGGTTGGCCTACCATAAGATCTTGCAGCTCAGAGACTCACCTTACAGATGTCATAGAAATGAGAAAAACAGTCTTGCAGGTAATGAGCCATGAATCAACCTGAGAGGCTGGTTCAAAAGGAGGTAAGGTCAATTTGTCTTTCCTTTTTTTAAACAATAAATATCTGTATTAAATTATCAGTTATGACTTAGGCAATTATGCATTTATCTAAATTAAAAACAAACCATATTGACATGTTTTTAGTTACAATTATACATCACTTATAATCTATCCAGTCACTAAGTCAAACATTACGTAGCTCATTTAAATCCCACCTTGTTTTAAACCTCACTCCTCCTCTAAAATGTCTTTCTGCATGCATTCTTCACATAATTCCCATTTTTTTCTAAGTAATTTTCTCATACCCTTTTCTAAAGATCATGTTTCCAGTTATTTTATTGCTGATACTATATTCACTACTTCTAGTACTGTTGGTTTAGACTTTGATTTTCATTTTCTGGTAGTTGCTTTCTTTGGCAGCCACCATAATTAGACTTATCATGGCCTTACTATGTCCATGCAATTCCAATTCTGTATCATAGCTCAACAATCATTCCCTTAGTTATACCAATTTGCTCAGCCAGTATTTCTGATAGAGTAGTCTGCAGGAATTTTTAAAGTCTGCCAACTCATTACACTCACAAACCATATGCTCCCAAATACCTCTTTCTTCCCAATCACACCTCCAACATTTGCTGCCTACCTGAGGAAAAATTATTTGGAGTCTACTTGGGGTATAAAAATAACTAAGTAAATACTTGATGCAAAGATCCAAATTCTTCTAGACTTTGCTGCATATTTAGGAGTCATGCATATATCCCCCCATTGTTTCTTTGTGAATTGCTTATCCAGTCTCTCTTCCCAATCCTTTCTAAAGCCCTCTCACTGATTCTTATAGTTCTCATGCAATATTTTATATGCTCTAATTATCCATTTTTTAACAGTAGCTTCTGTTTTAGTTTCTACTAAAAACTCTACCAGTGCTGGTCTTTCACTTAGTATCCCCCATTTCTTTCTCTTTGCTTATACTCAGATATCAATCCTTGATAGGGAAGGCAATCTCTAGCCTGCAGTCCAAATAAATTCTTGGCCTCTTCCAATTCTATTACGTTCCATTTGCTCCCAATATTTTGGCTCCTTTGCCAGTTTTCTCCAAGAAAATCCAGCCCCCCTCTTGCCTACTGTATGTATCTATAATTGCAGTCATCACCATGGGCAGAAATTCCTTTCTCTATTCCCATGTTGGCCTAGTTCTTAGAATACTTTCCGCTACTTTATGAATATATTATGTATGGTTATTGTTATTCTCCTTAAGGATCTGCATCCAAAATGATCAGTCTTTCCTTGTTTCTTGAGCTTCCCTCCGTTTTGTCATCATCCCTTTCCACTTGGAATTATAGATTTCTGCTTATGCTATGTATCAGTGCCTTAACTGTATAGCTCTGAAATACCTCTTCAAACCAGGTAATCCCAAACCACCTTGTTCTATTGGAAGGATCATCTTATCCCACTTGACTCTAGCCATCTTAACCTCCCAAATAAAATCTTTCAACATTAAATGGTATCGACAACTTTTCCTCTGGGTGATAAAAATATGCCTGCGCTGTGTATAAAATGAAAGGGACTAGCAACATTTTGACTGCTTGCATCTTGCTATCTATATCCACAAAACAAAGCTTCCAATTTCTCAGTTTTTGTTTAGTCACTTCCCTCATATCCTTAGCTGCCATAACAATCATTTTAATCCATACTACTAGTTACTTCATTTTATCATGCGCCCATAAACATGGGTATTGCTGAACCAATTTGTGTGCGTGTACATAGTTTACAGCTATAGCCTTTGTTTCATTTCCATTAATTTTGTACCCCAAAATACTTGAAACTGGCTCAAAATGTTCCACAACACCAAAATGTCTTTTTCTGGTTTTATCAGGTATAAAATATCACCTGCAAATAAAGACAGCTATTCTTGACTACTATACTAATTATACCCTTGAAATTTTGAGCCCCTTATTTTCTTTGCCAGTGGTTCCAATATCGCAAACAATGGGGAAAGAGGACAGCCCTGACTGGTTCCTCTGCTCAGAGCTTATCAGAAAGGAACCCAGCCACTTTAATTTTTGCCTCTAATACATCATATATCCTCCTAATCAACCTTATAATTTTATCAAGGAATGCAAATGATTCCATTACCCTGCTCATAAAATTTCAGCATACTTTGTCGATGCTTTGTCTGCACCAAGACAAACCAACAATAGTGGCGTTTTATAGATAGGTTCATAGATTAATACTAGGTTAACTTCCTTTGTGGGCCATTTTAAGCTTAGCCAATTATCCCATGTGACACTCAAACCCTGCACCTTGCGACTGTAAGGTAAATACCATAACCATTATGCCAACTCCCCTCCCCATTATGTGAACCCTCCCACCCATTTTCTTACATTCTGCTTCCCTCTGGATTATCAATGTTCCCTTAATGTTGCCAAATGTTTGCCTCCCCTCCACAAAACCATTGATCCATGTCTATCAATTATGGCATCAACTTTGTTATTCTTTTAGCCATTATAGACAAAGATTTTATAATGATGGTAGAATTGAAATGAGCCAATATGAGGATGGGTTTGATAGGTTTTTACTATCTTTAGGCATTACAAGCACCACCACTTTCTTCCAGGATGTTGGTCCTTCTCCTCCTTTTAAAATACTGTTAAACAAAACCTTTCAGATCTTTATCGGTTTTTCCCTCCTAGCTTCCAAACTTCCACAGCAATACCATCTATTTCTGGAAATTTTCCTGTCGACTGGTTATACAATCACCATTTTTATCTCATCTCCTCCTATCCTGTTAGTTATTGAGCTTCATCTACCTGTAACCTTGACATATTTAATTCTTCCATAAATATTTCCATTTCTACCTTTTTTTGATTTTCGTAGGTCTATACTTTATACATATATTCATAACATTGCCAAAATATTTCTAGTAGCTCTACAGGATCTCTGGTTATCTTCCTTGTTATATGCTCCCTAAGCTGGGCAAAAACCCTTTCTTTTTGTTGCTTGTATCATTATGCTAAAATTTTTTGGACTCTGGAGTTATCAAAAAACAGTTGCGCAACAGCAGTCTTTCTTAACTCAGGCATATTATTGAGGTAATCCCTTATTTTCTGTTTAGTATTCTACAATTGCTCCTCCTCTTGTTGTGAGATTCCCCCTATTTTGCAATATTTTTACCTTTGTCAGTCCCTCTAAATAATTCCTGTTACTTCTTAACCATATCTCTCTTATTTCCACCCTATTTTTAAACCCCACTTTAATTTTATCCCATCCACTCCCTAGCTATATTTTTCAGAAGAAATTTGTATCCTTCCTAATAACTCCCAAATAATTTCCACCACCCATTTCTTAAATTCCTCTCTTTAACAGACATGTGGGAGAGCACCAGTGTCTCATTTGTATTTCACTACCTTGCATTTTTATTTTAGTTATTGGTGCATGAACCAAAATAGTTATTGGATGCATATCAAAACTTTCAATTAAATGCACATGCTCCTGTGAAATATGTTTGTCTAGCCAAGCCCAATTTCTGTACTTTTGGGAATAATATGTAAATTCACTCCAAACTTCTACTACTGAATTCACATCTTTCAGACAAAATATTTTCATAAGTTTCTTCAAAAATCTACCCTCTTTTGTTATATTTTCCCATCTGGGCTGTAAGATACAATCCTCAGTGCTGCAAATCAAATTCCAGTCCCCCTATAAGTAATATTCATTGTTGAAAGCTTATTATTTCTGCGAGACTTTTCTTAAGCTACATTATAACAGCTTTAGGTCCAATATAAATACATGCCTGTGTAATCCTACTCCCTTGCCAGTAGCCCCTTAGTACTACATATCTACCATTATCATCTTTTTTTTTTTCTCTTCTATCACTACTGGAGCTCCTCTTGCAATTAATATAAGTACTTCCCTTTTCCTTTGTCCCAGGTATTCCGCTGAATAACCAACCTGAAATTATTACTTTATCAAATTCACATGCTCAATTCTTTCAAAAATGAGTCTCCTGCAGCATAGCTATTTGCGTTCTATATTTTTAATACAGTTCACTACTCTTTGTGTGTGTGTGTGTGTGTGCGTATATATATATATATATATATATATATATATATATATATATATATATATATATGAGACCATTTACATTTAAAGATAAATACAGAAAGTGTTGCCATTATATTAAGAAATTATTATTCCCACTTGTTATGTGTAGCAGCTTTTTTATATGTCAAGCTTCAGCTTTTGTATTACATGCATACACTGTTTGGCAGGTTGATCTTTTATACAGTTTCTTGTCATATCCATTTGAACCTATGTCACATCTTACAAAAATCTGTTATGTACTCACTATAACTATGCATCTGTGTTGTCCATTTTCATTCTCCCTAAATTATTGGCCATCACATCTGGCCTCAGATCTGACTAGGCCACATTTATTAGACTCTCCGATCCAACTTTTGAGCACCTCCCTTTACCCATAATGTCCCGGTTAATCTGCTATATCTCAGATCGTGTTTGCTGCCTTCTAAGCTATAAGAGGAACTAACCCTAGGTTAAGAGAAAGCAGAATTAGTAGTAGAAGGGGGTTCAAATCTGGAAGAGACATTCCACAATAACCATATGGTCACTCCAGCAGTTAGTAGAAAGGGTTATGGAGGATGAAAATGAACAATGCAGATGGAGAGATTTTGTTAGTACATAATATCAGATGTTGTCCTTTTCATTCGTTCCTCAGTTACTGGGACAGAGTGCCCACCTAAGCAACCCTTGAGTGCCCTCATGGAAGGATGCTCCGGAGTACTGCAGAACCAAAGGCAGTCCTGCTCCTGGTAGTCAAATTCTGTTTGTAATGAGCAATAAAGGTACGAGCATTAGACTAGGTAGCTGCTGCATAAATATCAATAGAATTTCTAAACCAAAATGCAGAACATGTAGCCATGGACCTGGTGGAGTGTACTTTAGGAGGCCTAGGTAGGGGCAGGCCTTGTTGACTGTAAACAAAGGAAATGCAATCAGTAAGCCATTTGGCTGGGGTAATTTTAGAAACAGGTGAGCCCAATTTGTTTGGAAAAAGGAGACAAACAATTGCTCTGACTTTCTGAAATCTTTTTTCTATGGAGATAAAAACATAATTGCCTATGTACATCCAAACGATGGAGCATGTATTCTCCTTTGTTAGCAAAGTTGGGAAAGAAAACAGACAAATGAATTACTTGATTAATATTCATTTCAGAGACTATTTTAGTCTAAAAGGATGGATTGGTCCTGCAAGGTAACACTGTTGGTGAAAAAGGAGATAAAAAGATTTGGGAGAGACAGCCTGGAGTTAAGAAACTCATCTCGCAGATGTAATGGCCACTAGAAAGGCAGTTTTCAGTGGAGCTTTTCTCTCCAGGCCTCTGCTGAAAAATGGCCATCAGCTCAGTTGGACATAGCTGGTCAACAAATGTAAAATAAAATAAATAATAAATAAAAATTTCAAATCAGATTTAGCTGATAGTGCAAAGTGTTTCTGAGTTGACCCTTGCAGCACGACTGTTAAATTCCAGGGAGGGGTGGGGTCCTTCAATGGGGGGGCCTAAGCAAGAAAGTACTTTTGAGAAATGCCATGCACAATTTTGAAGCAGCTAATGAGGAAGCATTTTCACCTGAATGAAAATTAGATATGGCTGCCAACTGCAATTTGATAGTACAGAAATGATCTCCTTCTGGAAAAGTAGATGCTAAAAACTCTAGGACAGTAGCAGTAGGAGCAGTGAAGGGATTCAATTTTCTCTGTACAGCCAAACAGAGAATCTTTTCCATTTATTTTTGGAAATATTCCTAGTAGAGGCCTTGTGGGAAGACAGAAGTATCTGTCTGACGGAGGAAAAGCACCTGGGCTGTCCAACTATCAGTGGAATTGGAGAAACTATGCAGTCAACTTGAGGCCTATAATGTTTAGGTGATACACCCACATAGGATGAGAGAGAAAGTCTGGACTGGGGTCCAGTATCCATGGTGGATAGCGAAGGGGAGACCAAAGGAAGGGGAACCACACTTGATGAGGGCTGAAAGGGCAATGAGGATAACCATGCTCTTCAACCGGAGTGCCTTTTGTAAGAATTTGGGAATTACTGGTATTGAGGGGTAATCATAAAAGACACTGGAGGACCAAACATGGACTAGAGCATCTCTTGGTGATTGCCCAGAGTGGGAATTAAGGCTAAGAACCTGCTGCACTTGTTGTCGGGAGATGCAGAGGTCACAGCAAGGCTAACCATATCGATGGAAAATCCATTCCACCACTGACCGATTGAGAGACCACTAGTGAGGCACCAGAATGGACCTGCAGAGTTTTTCCACTAGTATTGCCGCCTCACAGCAAGAGGTTCTCCGGTTCGATCCTCGGCTGGGGTGCCTTCTGTGCGGAGTCTGCATGTCCTCCCTGTGGTCGCGTGGGTTTCCTCCGGGTGCTCCAGTTTCCTCCCACATCCCAAAGACATGCTGCAGGTGGATTGGGCACTCTAAATTGGCCCTAGGTGTGCATGTGAGTGTGCCTTCTGTGGAAGGTTGGACGCCGGGCTGGCAACTCGACACCGTAAAACTCCACTGCCAATTAATGTGCGGACAAGGTGATCCGCTGTGGCGACCCCTAACCGGGAAAAAGCCGAAAGAAGAAGATGTTGGATTTCCCTGGTATGTGCATTGCCATAAGAAAGAGTTTGGAGGAGATTGCCCATAACCACACTTTTGCTGCCTCTTGAAAAAGAGGATAAAATCAGGTCCCCCCCAGTTTGCTGATGTAACAAACCACAGACATGTTGTTGGTTTAAGTCACAATTGTCCCAAGAGGAAGGGTGTCCTGGAAAGCCTCCAACTCTAGGAAGACAGCTCTCATCTCTAGGACACTGATGTGTACATCAGTCTCCTCTGGGGACCGCCCATCTCAATAAATGCTATTCCACCCTAGTTGGGAGGGGTCTGTGGTTACTGTGGCTACTGAGGGTGGAAGTACAAAAGGACAGCCTTGGGAAACTTCATCTGAATTAATCCACCAATGTAGATGGTCTTTGCACACTCATGTCAGTTTGATAGGAAAAGGCAAGGGATGGCAAAGAACTGATCACTGGAAACCTAAGGTCCATTAAAGAATGCGCATATAAAAACAGGTCACAGGAGCTATGGCAGCTGCCACTGACCCTAGGGCCGGAAGAATACGTCTGGCTGGGGGAGAAGGGTGTGCGATAATTTGCTCCACTTGGCACATGATGGTCCTTACTCAATAAGATGGAAAAGAGGCTACCTGATTGACTGTGTTCAACTGAGCACTTATAAACTCCATGCTCTGAACAGGTTGAAGATGAGACTTACAGATGTTGACTGAGATACCTATAGACTGACATAGCTGGAGCACGTATTCCCTGGATTTCTCTATCAACTTAGAACTTCTGTACTTAATAGGAAGTAAAAACTTCAGTACTTGAAGATGTACATAATATTGTGTGTTATTATTAAATTAATAGGTTTTAGGTGTATGGGGGGGATGTTAGTTCTGTTTGAGGGCTTTCAAAAAAACTAAAAGTTATGTAAGATATGGCATAGGCTCAAATGGATATGACAAGAAACAACTGTAGAATAGACCAACCTGCTGAACAGTATATGTATGTAACATAAATGATGGAACTAGACATTTAACAAAAAAGCAGTTATACATAAAAGGTGGTAATAACTATATAAGAAAACAATGCTTTCTGCAATGTCTTTGAATCTGAATGGTCTTGCTGATAAATATAAAAAAGAAAGAGTGGTGAACTATATTTAAAAAAGTGCAAATAGTTACGCTACAGGAGACACACCTGGAAAGAACTGAACATATGATGGTTATTCAGTAGAATATTGGGGGCAAAGGAAAAGAGGATAACATATTCATTGCAAGAGGAGCTCCAATAGTGATACAAGAGGAAAAAAAGATAATGGAAGATATATAGTACTAAGGGGCTACTGGCAAGGGAGGAGGATTACACTAGCATGCATTTACATTCCACCTAGAACTGCTATAATGGAGCTTAAGAAAATTCTGGGAGAAATAATCAGCTTTCAGCAAGGAATATTACTTAGAAGTATTGAATAGAATTTGGTTTGTAACAGTGAAGATGTGTCTGGGGTGCCTAGAAGGGAAAATAAAGGGAGTAGATTTTTGAAAAAATGTATGAAAATGCTTGGTATGGAAGATGTGAATTCAGTACTTGGAGTTTGGAGTGAATTTACATATTTTTCTCCAGATACAAAAACTGGGATAGGTTACATAGAATTTATATCTCACAGGAACATGTACATTTAATTGAAGGTCTTGAAATGCACGCAGTAACTATTTCAGATCATGAACCAATAAAAACTACAATAAAAATACAAGGCAATGAAATAAAACGGACACTGGTGCTTTCCAACCTATCGGCTGAAAAGGGAGGAATTTAAGGAATGGGGTTTGGAATTAATTCAGGAGCAACTATAGAAGATAGAAATGTCTTCTGAAAACATAGCTAGGGAGTGGGATCAAATTAAAATGGAGTTCAAAACTAGAGTGGAAATAACGGAAAGGAAGATATGGGTAAAAAGCAACAATAACTTAGAGGGACTGACAAATGTTAAAGTACTGCAAAATAGGGGGACTCTGTCAGAACAAGAAAAGGCGTGATTGCTGAATGCTAAACAGAAAATAAAGGATTACCTCAGTAATATGTATGAGTTTAGAAAGACTGCTGCTAAGCAACTGCTTTTTGATAATGATCCTAGAGCACAAAAACTTTTAGCACAATGACTCAGGCAACAGAAAGTAGAAAGAGCTGTCACAAGCTTAGGAAGCTAACAAGAGTTTCTGTAGAAGTATTAGAAATATTTCAAAAATTTTATGAAAGTTTGTATAAAGCAAAGAAATAAAGAAATGTTTATGGAAGAATTAAATATGTCAAGGTTAGAGGTAGAAGATGCTCAATAACAGGATAGGAGGAGATGAGATAAAAATGGCTATGTATAAACAATCTACACGAAAGTTCCCAGGAATAGATGGTATTCCCATGGAAATTTGGAAGGTAGGAGGGAAAAACTGATAAACATCTGGAAGGTTTTAACAGTATTTTAAGAGGAGGAGAAGTATCAGCATCCTGGTAGAAGGTGGTGGTAGTTGTAATACCTAAAGAGCATAACGATCCATCAGCTCCAGCTTCATACAGGCCCATTTCAATACTAAACCATGGTTATAAAGTGTTTATGTCTATAATGGCTAAAAGAATGGAAAAAGTGATACCAAAATTGATGGATATGGATTGGTGTGATTCTGTGGAGGGCAAGCAAATATTTGACAATATTAACAGAACATTGATGATCCAGAGGGAAGCAGAATGTAAGAAAACACCACTGTTATTGGTGGGCATTGATGCAGACAAAGCATTTGACAGAGTAGACTGGCACTTAATAAGCAGGGCAATGGTAGCATTTGCCTTCCCTAATACAATTATAAGGCTGATTAGGAGTATTTATGAGGTATCGGAGGCACAAATGAAAGTAGCTGGGGTCCTCTCTGATTAACTTCTGCTTGAGTAGAGGAACCGGGCAGGGTTGTCCACTTTCCCCTTTGTTGTTTGCATTATATTTAGAACCACAGGCAAAGAAAATAAGGGACTCAGAAATTCAATGATATAATTGATATGGTAGTCAGGAAAAGCTGGCTCTATTTGCAGATGATATTTTATGCATGATAAAACCAGAAAGGGACATTACAGTGTTGTGGAATATTTTAAGACAGTTTCACATTTTCTCAGGATACAAAATTAATGAAGCTAAAACAAAGGCAATATTGGTAAATTATGTACCCACACACGAACTGGTCCAATACCATATTTAAGTGGACATGATAAAATGGAGTATTCAGGCGTATGGATTAGAAATGACTCTGTTGGGGCAGCTAAGGATATGTGGGAAGAGACTAAACAGAAGATAATACAAAAACTGAGCAACTGGAAGTTTTGTTATATGGACATGGATACCAAGATACAAGCCATTAAAATGTTTTTAATCCCTTTAGTCTTATACACAGATCAGGCATACTTTTATCAACCAGACGAGAAGCTGTGGATAGCAATTAAAAAAAGAATTGAAGGATTTTATCTGGGATAGGAAGACAGCGAGAGTCAAGTGGGATACGCTGATTCTTTTAATAGAACAAGGCGGACTAGGATTATCCAATTTGAGGGGGTATTTTGGAGCAACACAGTCAAGGCTTTTACACATAGCATAAGCAGAAAACTATAATTCAAAGTGGAAAGGAATGATGAATATACAGGGGAAGCTCAAGAAATAAGGAGAGATTAGAATTTTGGATGCAGACTCTTAAGGAAAACAAAAATCATACAGAGTATTACATTCATAAAATAGCAGAGAGTATTTTAAGAATTAAACCAGCACGAGAATGGAGAAAAAAGATTCTTATGATAGGGATGACTGTGGTTAGGGATATAGATAATAGGCAAGACAGGGCTGGAGAAAACTGGCAACGGAACCAAGGTATTAGGAGAAAATAACTAGAAAGGGAAAGGTAACAGAATGGGAAGAGGCTAAGTATTTATTTGGACTGCAGGTTAGAGATTGCCTTCCCTATCAAGGACTGACATCAGAGTATTGGCAAAGAGAAAGAAATAGGGGGGTTCTAAATGAAAGACCAGCACTGGCAGAGTCTTTAATAGAATCTAGAACAGAAGTGCTCATTAAAAAAGGAATAATTAGTAGATCATATAACATATTGCACAATAATTATAAGAAACAGAGGAGCTTAAAAAGGATTGGGAAGAGAGACTGGATAAGCAATTCACAAAGAGACAATGGGGGAATATATATAAATCTTCTAAATATGCAACAAATTCTAGAAGATTTAGGTTCTTTGCCTGGAAGTGTTTACATAGGTATTTTTACACCCCAAATAGACTCCAAAGAATTTTTCCTCAGGTGAATAGCAAATGTTGGAGGTGTGATGGACAAGAAAAAGGTGGCTGGGAACATATTTTTTGGGAGTGTAATGAGCTGGCCGACTTTAGGGTTTCTCTGTGAACCATTCTGTCAGAGATGCTGGGTGGTGGGATTGGACTGACTGGGGAGATTTTTTTTTTTTGAGCTGTGATACAGAATCGGAATTGCCTAGACAAAGTAAAGCCTTGCTGAGTCTAATTATGATGGCTGCCAAAAAGCAATTACTAGAAAATGGAAATCAAAGTCTAGACCAACTTTACTAGTAGTAGTAGTGAATACAGTGACAGAGATAAAACAACTGGAACTGGCATCTTTAGAAAAGGGACAGAGCAAACTACATAGAAAAAAATGGGAATTGTGGGAACAATATATGCAGAGAAGGAATGGGGTTTAAGAGGCAGGATTTGAATGAGCCATATACTGCTTTGCTGACAATGACTGGATAGATTATAAGTGATGTATAATGTTTGTAACTACAGTTGTTTCAATGGTGTCTGCAGAATGTTTGCAACTAAAAAGATGCCAATGTTTGTTTTTTCATTTATAAAAATGTAAGATTGCCTATGCCATACGTGATAATTTAATAAAGATGTTTATTGGGGAAAAAAGACACATGGTACAGCCTGTGCTTCTACTTCCACTAAATGCTTTCTGTTCTTGTCTTATCTTTATTCCTATCCCAGATTAGAAAAACACGAATGCTTTTAGAAAACGTCATCTCCTAGCCATTGAATGAAAGCCACTGAGAGAATAAATATTGTTTTTATTGTCCCTTATCAGATTGTCTCTATAGGGATATGAGAACTAGACACACAATTACCTCTACTACAAACATTCATTTATTTACTAGAATAACATTTTTATTATATTCAGTATTCTTTATTTTCTCCCTCTTAAAACTTGTTACTAGATCAAGCCAAGGAGCCTTAATCCAGTCATTCGCCTATGCAACAGTAAAGAAAAGCACATCAGCATTTCTTGTATCATGCTCTTTTGTCCAGACTTTTCTTCTTTTTTGACACTGCAGTTCCTACATTTCTTAAAACTGAAAAAAGAAAGAAGGAAAAAAAAACAGGGGCATATGACTAATTTAGTATCCCTGTTGCACTTGAAAATAACTGAAAAAGCTTTACTTTAAGCAGCGATTTCCAAACGTTTTCAATTCTCGGCTCCCTTGCTGAATCCAGGTTTTCACAAAGCACCCCTCCCCCATCAAATTCTAACAAGTATACTTTAAGAAATAGCTAATTATTATTTTTTTTTAATTAAAAGGGTTAGTTAGGTAAAAATAAATATGTATTTAAGATCACAAAAAATGAAATTGCAATTGAACAAATTAATAACACAGGTATTTAAGATCATAAAAAATGTAATTAAACAAATTCAACTAATTATCACTAGTGGGATGGATGAGCCTGTTGATCACTGCACATTTTCTCAAATCTTGGAATCAAACTGGACACAGCCACTTTCATTTCCTTCTCCACATTGATTTTCGTTCGATACTTAGTTTTTATAACAGCGACTGCCGAAAATCCAGCTTCGCACAAATAAGTTGCAAATGGAATTAAAATTCTGAGCTTTACCACTCAGAAGGGGATATTCATCTTTTACAGATATCCAAAATTCAGTTAATTCCATGCTGCTAAATTTTGCTTTCAACTTACTGTCACAAGATAACTCAAGATTTCCTTCTTCTGCAGCAGTAAATTCAGATGGCGCAGTGGCATTAAATGGATCTTGAATCCATGCACATTTTATCAATATTAACATTATGAAAATATTTCTCAAACCAGGTGATAAGCTGTGATAAGTGTTCAAAAATGGATTTCATACCGCGAGAAAAATCAAGTCCATTGGAGGTCAAAAACTGTTGCAACAAGGGGAAACATTCTTTGCCTCAGTCTTCATTCATTTTTCTTTGCCATAGTTTTATTTATTTATTTTTTTCTTACAAAAGCTGAAATTTTCTTAATTGACTTTAAAAGGTGCATGTTACTTCCCTACAGAGGGAGACATTCAGCGCATTCAGCTTTTCAAAAGTATCACTTAAGTATGCTAGTTTTACCAAAATACTTCATTCACAAAATTTTCGGTATACTTGTGGTCTTCCTCTAAGAAAAATATAAATTTCCTGTTGCAATTCAAACGTACGAGGCAAAACGTTACCACGAGAGAGTCATTGCGAAGTGCTGTAGTACAACAAAGAAGTGCGCTCAGATCCCATATCCTCACATAGTTTTTTGAAAAACCTTGCCTTCAATGGCAGAGTTTTTATAAAGTTTACTACACTCATTACATATTCTAAGTCCTGGTTCAATGTAGGACTCAGATATTTTGATGTGAGTGCTTCCCTGTGAATAATGCAATGGGTCCAAAGTGCATTAGGGGCTTTGCTTTAAAATAAGTACCTGCAATCCTCCATAACAGCCGGACAAAGGACGAGCACCATCCTTACAGACACCAACACACTTAGTCCACTCCAAATTATTTCCGGATATAAAAGCATCATGGATCTCAAACAAGTCTTGAGCCTTAGCACCAGCAGGGATACTTTTAAAAAAGAGAAGGTCTCCCACAATGTTATCACTATAAACCGTACATAGCAAATCAAGTGTGCGTCACTATTATCTGTGGCTTTATCCAGCTGCAACCCAAATTCCTTCCCTTTTATTTTTGTAATTAATTGATCACGGAGGTCCTCTGCTATATGCTGTATTCTGCAACTGATGGTGTTATTGGACAAAGGCACTTTTGAAAGCAGCTTCCCAGCAGACTCACCGATCATAATGTTCACCATATCTACAGCAGGCTTCTTACATTTTGCGATCCTATGTGCCACCTTGTAAGACGCTAGCAAAGCATTGCTTGGTATTGATGCCTGCTTATAAAAACTACCTTTTTGTTGATTTAACTCTTAACTTCCTGGTAAAGTAGTCACGAGATTTACTAGCCATGCTGGGATGAATGGTTTCTAGATGGCGTTTCAACTTACTTGGTAGCATGCACTCTGGTACCAAAACTTTCATACACAGTACACAGGCCTCTCTTTACCACTAACTTGTGTCGATGTAAAACCAAAGTCCAAATAACTGTTATATTCTCTATATTTGCGTTTCTTTACACTGTTGCCACTGGTTGATGGTGTGCCCTTTTTATTTCCACGCTTATTACGGTTTAAAAAATGATCCATTTTTAAACATACATAGGTAGGAGAAGACATACTTCAAAAACTTCACTTGACTTAAGCCACTCCCACTTTCTCCAGCCCTAAACAGCAAGTTTTCTTCCTGTATTACTAGCACATGCCTTACTGCAGACCCCCAAAAAACCTTCAGGTGTTAATCAACCACATGGCATGCACTATATGGAGGCATTTCCGATCCATTTTGCAAAAAGTGTGGGGAGAATTTTTGCTATAAGTTAAGTTTCCAGATGAGAAATACACAGTGAATTTTATTAATACTTACCATACAAATTAAATGGGCAGCTAAACTATCCTAGAGTACAAAAGAAAAAATTAATGCTAATGTATTTGAAACTCCCCCCTCTAAATGCATCCGAATGGTGATGGTTGATGTTTACTGATGCTTGTCATACACTCAGGCTGAGGTATATCAGTATGGTGGAGATCAGTGTCCGTTATTTTCAGTTACGTTAGGTTATGGTGGGTAAAATCATAGCACTAAAAATCACTATCCGAATGGAAGCTTTCCTTAATCACCCACCTTCTGTACTGCTCCCCATCCCCATGTTTTTGATTGGTTAGGTTAGTTAAGTAACATTAATGACGGTTTGTTGCACTGGATGCTCTGAAGTTAAACTTTGCTGTTTGCTTCCCAATTATTACATGTTTAGGTGCATCGTGACAATTCCTTGGGCCCTCAAGCTTCTCTTTACTCCTTGGAAAAAGCCACAAATAATCAAGCAAAGATTATGGAACAAAGCATCAGTATGTAGTCATGCTCAATAGACAGAATGATGCATGTTTATGCATGACAAATTAAGCTAACGCTACAGCTGTGAAAAAAAATCACGCAACCGTGCTCCCTCCACAGTTACTAAACATGAGCGCTCGTTACATGGTGCTAGCGATGCTCCTCCCTGCCAATAAACTGTCAAGCTTCAAGCACATCTCTCCAATCCTAAAAAACTTTCACAGTACTCTAATGCAATTCTACACTCCTCACCACCTCCGTGTGAATCCAGAGAGCCAGCAAGGCTCGAACTTCCCTTTAATGAAAGAGTAATTCTGCACATCCCAACAACACAGTGGGAGCAAAACTGACAAAGACCTACCTTCTCAAACGGCACAGTGACAAGTACGGGGAAGAACCAGTAATAGCCAAAGCAGTCCCCAAATCAGACTCAAACCTTTCACCACTGCTGGCATACTGTCAGATTCAGCTGCAACTCCCTCCCATGGTATAGTAGTTGGTGCCTTTCCTCCACGGATATTTATCCGATAAGCAAAGTGCAAATGTACATAAAATGCATTATAAAACACACACACAATTGTGGCCATGAATAAATGTCAAATCCCATTTGATAATGGATACAAACATTTCAGGGACAGAAGAAATGTCACATCTTGTCTAAATACAGGCACATTTTTCTTCTCCTTAAGAACTGTACATTCAACAAAATGCAGTACACACTCTGAAGGGCAATTTAAGTACAGAAGTGAATTGTGTGTGTGGAAGAGTGTTGAGGTGGTAAACATTTCTCATTTAAAAAAAATTAAATATTATTTACATGCTTCTTTTGCTATTGTAGGTTGCTAATCTTAGAGCAGCACTTTCAAACCCTCGCTGCTCACACTTTCTCAAACTTTGGATCCCTCCAGGTCAGAGTCTGTCTTTCACTATGAAACAGTAACACACAGCATGTTCTGGTACCACTTTGACTCCCTTGAGATGGTCATTTAAAAATTAACTGTCTAAGCTTTTTAGTTTGTGGTTTATTTTGTGGCTAAGCTTATTAGTTCGCGGTGCCACTGTGAGGGCACCACGGCGCACACTTTGGGAACCCATGCTTTATAGCATGCAGGTTATGTCATGCATTATAAAAATATTACTGTTAAGAACAAAATTTTGTTTTACTTATAGTTAACTCTTTCCTTCCTCTTCTCCTCTCCTAAATGTTCTTCCAAACATTAATGACATGAAGTAGGGTATAGGCTTTGGAGTACCTTACAAGTTTAACAAAGTCAAAGTGCAATATTTCCAGGTTTTCTTGTTCTGTCATGTTTCACAAATATAATTAATGCTTTCTAATCACACATTTGTTATTTTTGAGTTGCTTCCTGTTGATCTCCATCTCTCAAATTCAGTCTCTGCTTCATTTCCAAAGTAAGCCCGGTTCTTCTAGTCATCTCTTGCTTTTTTCTGTCTCAAGCATTTTTTTTTTAAAACGTGGGAAAAGGTTTCACTGGCATAGTCTCTCTGTGGGCTTTACTACCAGAAGAACAAGAAGCAGAATCCCCTTCTGTTTGATAGCTCACTTTTTGTTGGACAAACTTTTGTATTTCCTCCTTAGCATGTTCTGCAACAAAACATTATTTTTACCCTCCAGAAAATAATATTCTGAAAATAGGGGGGATAAATCATTTTGAATTTCATGGCTAAAATCTCAACATTCCCTGATTACTGGAATGAAATTTACTCCTCTGCTGCCTGGTGTATAGTGAGCAATCATTTTCCACAAACTTCCCAGTTTTAGTACTTTGTCCTTCTGCCTCAGTTTTGTCAGAATCAACTCTTTTGGCTGGTAAGATTGCATCTTTACTATTAAAGGTCGAGGTTGCTTTCTTATGGCCAGGTAAGGAGCATAAACACTATGTGCCCTTTTGATTAACAACTCCCACTATGTAATACCAGTCCAGTTGCTTATTTGTGCTTTCATAAAATTAATACAGTCTGTTTCTTCCAGCTTCTTTGATAGAGCAGAAAATCTCAGGTTTTCCCTACATGCTCTGTCCTCTAATTCTATTTTTTTGAAACAACTCTTCTTGAGCAGTCTCATACTCAGCCAGCCTTTTTTCATTTCAGTCTCTGATTTTTGCAGTTTTATTACCTCATCTGAACATCGGTTTAAAGCTTCTTCCATTTTTTTTCAGCCTTTTGTTATTTGAGTTGATATAATTATTCAGCATTTTCTTTATTTTAATTAGCTCCGAGTACAATTGAGTTTTTTTCATTTAGATTACTGGATGTCTTGACTTGCACCAAAGCTGAAGCTTGCACTGCTTTTTGCTGAACAGCTGTGGAATTATTTCAAGTCAGTGTTTTCTCCTCACCTTTTGTAATTAATTTTCTTTTGGGTTCTCTGAATTTCTTTTTTGCTGGAATCCAGGCAGTGCACATACTAGCCCAGTTATGGCGAACCTATGACATGTGTGTTAAAGGTGACATGCAATGACATTTTGGGTGACACACCAGCATTCAAACACCCGAGTTACCAAATGAACTGAATAAACAAAAACACAATAAATATGTGACCCTGCACTTATCTATTAAAACTCAGCAACAAAAAAGTCATTAATTGATGTTAATCAAATCAAATGCAGTGTGTTCCATATTTTTCAGTTCAATTCAAAATTACTATTTAAAGTAGGGTAATTTTTGGTGCTGCACTGTTTTAAGCACAATTATCTGGGTACATATCTTTTTCTCTATTGTATGTCACTGATTTTCTTTTACTTTTATAATGCATAGCACACATGATTGGACAGTATTTTTTTAAATAAATTAATTTGTTAAAAATTGTTTCTCTTTTGTTCAGGGGGTGGGAGACACGCCAGCAGGCTAAAGGTAGGCATTTTCCGAATTTTTGACATGCTGAGCCCAAAAGGTTCACTATCACTGTGCTAACCAATTACTGAAATTTACCCAAAAAGGCAAGGTCATTGGGTCTGTTTTCAGAATTTCTGTTTTCACACTGAGAGAAGTGAAATGAAGCTGTTACTCCGTGTGTAGCTATTTTGGAAGCTGTAAGGTCAATTTTTCAAAAACAAAGTTGAGATCCCAGGTAGGAAGAATTTGCTTTTGAGAGGGGTTTCATGTGCAGCACTCCTTTCATAAACTGACTGACCATTAAAAGAGTTGAAAGAGGGAGATCCGTGGGCAAACTAACCGCGATGGCTGCAAGACGCACTTTGATAGAAGCACATGACAAACCATCATTATGTAGCTCGCACAAATACTTCAAAACCGGAGGGGACAAAACACTTTCAGGACCCTCTTTTATTAGCTAGGCACCACCTAAAAAACCTCTTCCACTTGTAATTCTTGTCTCCTTAAATACCTGCTGTACATCCCTCTGGCAACAAGTGCCAAAAAGTTATCAAAATAGAATCATCCAGGCTGCCACAGTTACAAAACTGCTCTAAGCTGGAGTGTACTATTTGCCCCTGATGCTGTGTGAGCAAATCCAGAGTGTGAAGAAGCTTGTAGTAATTACCCTTGGCCAATTCCATCAAAAGGGAGAACCAACTCTGCCTGGGCAAAATGGGGGTTACCACAATGATTTTTGGTAATTCTATCTGAATCTTTAGAAGTACCTTGGGAATCAATGGAAAGGGTGGAAATGCAAACAGGAACATTCCTGACCACAGGAATGATGCATCTGTCTTCCAAGCATGGCTACAAGGATGACTTGAACAGAATGTTTTCATTTGCCTGCTTTAAAAAGGAGGCAAACATAGCTACCTGAGGTGTTCCCCACATCTGACTCAAGTCCAGGAAGACCTTTACATGGAACTTCCACTTATGAGATCTCTCTAGGACCTGTTTATTCTGTCTGCCACTGGGTTTTACCCTGACAATGCATGAGGCATGAAGAGTCACAGAATGCAGTAGAGACCGCTCCCAGGCCATCAATACCAACTGGCAAAGAAAGTATGACCTTGTACCCCTTTGCTTATTCAGGCACCAAATCACAGTAGTGTTGTCTGTGACCACTAGAAGGGGATCCAGAATCCATAACAGGGAAAAACTTTTAAAGCATGAATCACGGTCAACATTTCTTTTATGTTTATGTACTTTAGTGAGTCCTAAAGACCCCACAACGCTTGGACTAGAACTTCAACGGACACTGCTCCCCATGCAAAATATGAAGAGTCCATCTGGACAGATTGGCCTGGACTCTGACGAGAGAAAGGGAGCCCAGGATTCAGAGAAATTTGATCGCACCACCAGTGCAGTTCCTGTTCCACAAATCCCAATACCAGTACCTGGAAATCCAAGGAATGAAGGTGCTGGGTTCATCAGTTCTTCAAGTATCACTGAGTTTTTATGTGTAGTCTGACTTGGAGTATCACTAGGATCATGGATGTCATCAGGCCTTGAATTTTGAGGATTGCTGAGGGCACGTCTAGAAGACAGACATCTAAGAAAATGCCCTGAGAAGTCAGAACTTGTCTTCTGGCAGGAAGGTCATCCTTTTTACTGTATCTGACAAAAACCTGAGGAAAACAATTTGTTGAGAGGGTGCACGAAAAGACTTCAAAAGGTTCAATTTGAAGACCAGGTAGGAAAGGAGGGATGCAACATTGTCCAAGAACTCCAAGCACCTGATGCAGAAATTACACAAATCAGCAAGTCATCTAAATAAGGAAAAATGTGGATGCCCAGGGATCTGCAGTAGACAACTACTGAAGCCAGCCATTTTGTAAACATACAAGGGGCAGTAAGTAGATAGACCAAAGGTTAATGCAGAAAACTGATAATGTACGCCACACACAGCAAATTTAAAAAAAAATCCTGAAACTGGAAGCAACAGGAATATGATAAGAGTCCTTGAGCTCTAGATTCACCATGAAACAGAGGTCTGGAAGCAATGCTAGGACCAACTATAAGGTGAGCATTTTGAATTTTGGAACTTTTACAAAGGTGTTTAGAAAGGACAAATCTAGGACAGGTCTTCGGGAGTGCTCCCATTTTTGTACCAAAACAATTCTGGAGCAAAATCCTTTGCCTTTGTGTATTGCGGGCACTGGTTCTATGATCCCTGCTTCTACCATGTAATGGAGCACCCGAGGAAACAACTCTGGTCTGGTGGGTGAAGGGGGGTATCCCCATGAAAGGGGGAAATTTTTCTATCCACTGCCAAGTGCATTCCCTCCCAATTATTCTCAGAACCCATTTGTCTGACTACTTGAAACCAGACTGCAGGGTTGAAAGAGAGAGCCTGAAGGTAGAGAAGTAAGGGCAGGAAGGGTGTATGTATGCTGTGTGACACTGCATAGCCATTCTTTGCAGGGGATTGATTTTTTTTTGGGGGGGGGGTCTCTTTTTTGGCTTTGAAGAATTACCCTCCTGCCATTTCTTTTTGGATTCCTGACTTATTTGGCTCAAGTTTTTATTTATTCTGCTCCTTGAAGGAAGGCACATTGTTTGGGGAGAACCTGGGTACATGAAACATCCTAGCTACCCCATGGATTACTTTTCCTCTATCATCCAACCATTTAAGAATCTGTGTGATATAGCACCAAAGCACCAATTCAGCACTTAAAGGTACATTCAAGATTTCAGCTTTTAATCATCAGAGAAGTTCAGATTACATAACCAGGCATACCGACCCAACACATTACATCTGGCTGATGCCTGTAGGTGCGTTTGCAGTTGCATCCTACTGATGCCTCTAGGCATCAAATATTGCTTGTTCATAGTTGCATTAATAAATTTTAAAATCACGCTGCATACAATGTATTAAAAGGTTGCATAAAATCTTACACAATGGTTAACACAACCATGTTGATATTTTACCTCTGTCTAGTGCAAGTAAAGAGATATTAATTGCTATTCAAATATTTATATTGTCATAAATGCATGCTTTTCTAAATATCTCAACAATTATACCACACAGACAGAACTGCTCAGCCTCAAATGAAAACTCTCAGATGGATAATCAAAATGTTGCTGACAATATGTGTGTACCTTGCGGAGATATTATACGTTGTTTACAAAATATTACAAATTATACAGTAACTATGTTTACTGTGATTTATAAAATCCAGTTTAAAACCTAGAACCGAAAGAATACTACCACTATAAAAAATATGTTGTGCTGAAGAGTTTGCCATTTATACTTCTTTAGTAACACCTATGGTTCCAGAGATATGAACATTTGTTTGAAGTGTGAGGACATCATTTGATTCTAGCAAAAGCTTAGGCTCCTACCCATTGGAACTCACCGTGCAAATTTCTACAACTCTCTTGGAGGGAAAAATAACATTTCTCAAGACTGTATCTTTACATTCATGCACACCTCTCAAAGCACGTTTCGAAAACCATGCAAATCAGAAAATTTCATTGTACAAGTCTTTTACACTGCAGGTATGAATGCAGCAAAATCATCCAAAATATGCACACACTTAAATGTCTACATATAGCCTTCATAATACAACATTCTAAAGGTTAGATTATTAGAAAGAGACGTCATTTTACTCTAAAGATTTAACAATTTTCACTCTGTACTGGGGGCAATGAATTAGAAGAAGCTAAAGAATTTTTATTTAAGCAGCAGCAGGGGATACTGCATCTGGATCAATAGTCAAATACGAAGACAGACCTGTCATATCCGAGGAGACTATTTTCTCAGAGTCTTTTTAGGAACTACTAGATACTGATGTCCTTCAGACAGCTTTATAAACATCTTCTGAAGACCAGTAAATGAAGGGGGACAGCCACAGAATTGGGCATCTTGTCCTCTATAAGGCCATATGCCTTGCCTAGCTCTGGGATAGCTCCCTGCTGCTCTCAGACAAAAACCTCACTGAATCTACCAATCATCTAAGGAAAAGTGAACACTTGTTTGGACTTGAGCTCACCTTCCAAAGAATTAAGAGTCACTGGACTCAGTGACAGCCAGGAAATCACCACTGTGTCCTCAGACTCATAGCCAAACTAGCACTTGAGCGATGTATGAGAAAATAACCACTAGAATTACCTGTCTGGTCCAACAATATCCATATTTATGGGGACATGATAAAATGAAGTATTTAGGAGTATGGATTAGAAATGACTCTGTGGTGGCAGGTAAGGATATGTGGGAAGAGACTAAACAGAATATAATACAAAAATTGAGAAACTGGAAGTTTTGTTATATGGATATGGATACCAAGATACAAGCCATTAAAATATCTTCAGTCCCTTTAGTCTTATACACAGGTCAGGCATACTTTTATCAACTGGAGACGTTGTGGATAGCAATTAAAGAGTTGAAGGATTTTATCTGGGAAGGGAAGACAGTAAGGGTCAAGTGGGATAAACTGATTCTACCAACAGAACAAGGTGGACTAGGATTACCTAATTTGAGGGAGGTACTTTAGAGCAACATAGTTAAGGCTCTTATACATAGCACAGGCAGAAACCTATAATTCAAAGTGAAAAGGGATGATGCTAACGCATGGATGAAGCTCAAGAAATAAGGAGAGATTGGGATTTTGGATGCAGACTCTTAAGGAAAACAACCAAATTCGTACAGAGTATTATACTCATAAAATAGCAGTGAGTATTCTAAGAACCAAACCAGCACGAGAAAGGAGAAAACAGATTTTGCCGAGAGGGTTGACTGTGGTCAGGGTTACAGATAATAGGCGAGAGGGGGCTGGGATTTATTGGAGGAAACTGGCAAAGGAACCAAGGTATTAGGAGCAAATAAGAAAGGGAAAGGTAACAGAATGGGAAGAGGCCAAACATTTATTTGGACTGCAGGTTAGAGATTGCCTTCCCTATCAAGGATTAATATCAGAGTATAGGCAAAGAGAAAGAAATAGGGGGTTCCTAAATGAAAGACCAGCACAGGTAGAGTTTTTAACAGAATCTAGAATAGAAGCTGTGGTTAAACAAAAAATAATTAAAGCATATAAAATACTGCATGATAATTAAGTATCAGAGGAGCTTAGAAAGGATTGGAAAGGGAGGCTGGATAAGCAATTCACAAAGAGACAATAGACGGATATATGTAGATCTCCCAAATATGCAACAAAGTCTAGAAGCTTTAGGATCTTTGCATGGAAGAAAGAAAGAAAGAAATTACTAGAAAGTGGAAATCAAAGTCTAGACCAACTTTACTAGAAGTAGTGAATATAGTGACAGAGATAACATAACTGGAAATGGCACCTTTAGAAAAGAGACGCAGCAAACTACATAGAAAAAAATGGGAATTGTGGCAACAGTATATGCAGAGCAGGAATTAGGTTTAAGAAGCAGTATTTGAATGAGCTATATAATGCTTAACTGACAATGACTGGAAAGTTTATAAGTGATTTATAATGTTTACAACTACAGTTATTTCAATGGTGTCTGTGATGTAAACTGTTTGCAACTAAAGTGATATAATTTTCTATGTTCTTCATTTACACAAATGTAAGATTGCCTTTGTCATATGTCGAACTTAAAAAAAAAAGATGTTGGAAAAAAAAAGAATCAACTGTCTGTAGAACACTCTTAGCCAAGGAAACTACATCAGCTTTATAACCAACTATAGTCTGATTATCAAATGTATGATGAAGCTTATGTGTCTTTTTCTTGTGATCTTCACTAGATATAATATCCAGGATCAGAGTATTATGTCTGACAAGAGTCTCTTACTCCATACTACTCCTGCACATAAAGGATTTGGCTCTCCTACACTTCCGTCAGGTACTGGAACAACCTGGAGGATGTGTATAAGCCCTGTTGCATAGTGGCTGGTAAAGCTATATTAGAGGGAGATAGGGCAAAGGGTAAGAAGTCTGTGGGCAGAGCAGTGCCTCCAACAGAATTACTAATCATAGGCTGAGGCATATTTTTACTTTTTTTTTTTAGGTGCAACCAGATTTGATGGGGGGGGGGGGGCAATCACCAGCCAGAATAACAAACGGTTAGTAACTGGATAATCATAGTAAGCTTCTAGCAATATGCATGTCCCCACACAACTCTGCCAAGCTGTCCTATTATCCCAAAAACAGTTTGATATTTATTCAGAATTCTTTTACAACTGACAGAAGTTAAAAAAAATTCCAGTACACAAAGTCCAAACACCAAAGCAACTAGTGTGCCAAACTAGTGTACAAAAATTAGATTCACACAATTTAACCACATTAAACTGCTCCAAAATGATGTTTAATAGCAATTTACGCAATATTTTCTTCTAAGACAGAAGAAAATTTCCACAGTAGGTAAATATAAATACTTTTGTCCCATTTACACACCCCTCTTTACCTTTCTAGAAATAACAGGCAACTCTCTAGCCACTACTGATACTTACTTGTCTTATACTTGTTTTCTACTAAACAAAAACATTATTTTTACAAACATCTCCCATTTGTTAATTAACCCCTTCTTTCCAAGATTAACGACTCCTTATGTTTATGCATCTAGCTGTCTGCCTATGTGCACTATTCCACCTACTACTCAATACTCCTATGCCTCCTTTTTTATACCACTGTTCAACCCCCATCCTGTCATTCCAGCTACTCCAAATACAGTCTCTTACTGTCTTCTTCAATTACCTCTGTTCTCTCTTCCCACTCCAAGTTATTAATTATTCCAATCACAACTCTACCATTAGGTTTCTCTTCAGTCTTCCATTTTGCTTTATCCACTTTAGTATTATGTCTTTCCACTCTCTTTCTTGTATCCAAAAAATACCCCAATAATTTGGGGAATATGCTCACTTCATTTCCAAACACTTTCTTCAGTACATCCTTTATATTCTTCTTAGCTTCCTACAATCCCAGAAAACATGCTTCCATGTTCCTCTTCGCCACACCTCCAACATTCTCGACCCCAGGAAAAATGTATAGTTAATCTATCTGGTGTATAAAAATATTTATGTAGACACTTCCATGCAAATATTCTAAACCTTCTTGCCTTGCTAACATATTTGGGAAGTATAATAATCCTGATCCATTCCTCTTCAACATCAATCCTTAAATTATTTTCCCACTGTATTTTCTATCTTTCACTATCCCTTTCACATCCTTCTCTAACCCAGTTCTTCCCAAATCTCAGTAACTTGCTCATTTCTCTTCCCTCCATTCTTTGCACCTCTATCCCTTGAATTATCCAATACATTTCTCTAACTACCCTTATATCCTTCTTCACCCTCTTTCCTCTATCTACCAATGCCTATTTTCATTCTTAGCTATCACGAGTGATATTCCTCTTAAATCTCCTCCCAGTGTTTTACTCCATACTCTCAATATCTGAGGTAAAGATTTAACAGTCTGTCTTCTTTTCCATCTCCATAAACTGTTACTATTTAGCGGGTCCTGTGATGAGCCCCCTGTTGTGATTGCGATTCTTCTTTCTTAACTTCTTTCCAAGGGACCATACCCTCCCCTTTACATCTGCTGAGTCTAATTTGTCCAATCTAAGCATCAGGCTTTCCCATGGCATTCCAATAACATGGTAATTGCATGTCCAGCTCTTCTCCATTCAGTCTTCTGTGTCCACACCATTTTCTTCCAATCGGTGTTGTAATCTACATCTACTAATCTTAGTATTTTAGCAACTAAAGTTGCTTGTAAGCTACATTTTAGATCAGGTACTCCCAAGCACTCCCCCTCTCTTTTGATACTATCATTCTTTCCCATGCCACCCTAGGACACACATTGCCTCAAAGAAATACCCTAAACAACTGCTTCACTTTTTCCAAACAAGTATTACCCTGAAGAAGCCAGAATGATTGCATTACATACTCAAATTGCTGTACTATTCACATCTGCAGCACTCGTGCTTGTTGGTCAATATCCAAACTCATTACTTTCCATTTTTGTAACTGCTGTTTCGTCTTAAATCATATCAGAAGTATATTTCCTCAACTTCTTAACCTGGCCTCGTATTCATATACCCCAATATTTCAAAAGGTCTACCCAGAAATCCTCCTTTTCCCATCATTTTGTCTTTCCTCGCTTCATTTACTAATGCTACTTTTGTCTTGTCTTTATTTACCTCGTTTCCAGACTCCTTTCCAAACTCCTCCAAGGTTTGCTACAATCTCTTCTCATCTGCCAAATAGTCAGTGTCAACAAAATATCATCCACATAGAGAGCCAACTTATTCTCACAGATCTCCCACCTATAGCCCTTTATTCCAGAGCTCTTCAATGACTTTGCCAGAAATTCTATGTAAGTTGCAAACAGGAGAGGGGAAAGAGGGCACTCCTGTCTAGTACCTCTCATTTCATATTTTCATTTCATATCTTCGACAATTTTACTCTAATCTTCACCTTGGCAGTCACCCCACTATAAATTTTCATCATCCCCTGTCCAACTCTCTCACCCCCCCAACATTTGGCCTCCTGTTAGATATACTTCCAATCTACTCTGCCAAATGCTTTTTCAGCATCTACTGATGTTAAGTCCCACTCCTTATCCTCTTTTTGAGCATCTTGCAAAATTTGTAAAGTTTTAATTATATTATCTACTGTTCTATGCCCCCTACAAATCCAATGTGATCATCTTGTATGACCATTTTCAATATCTTAGCTACTGTCTGCATGTATCTGCATAAAACATTTATAACCACAATTTAATACAGATGTCTATAAGATACTAGATACAATCAATATTTCCCTTCCTTATATATTACGAAGATTATTGCTTTTTTCCATAACTCAGGTTGTTGAGCTTCCTCCAGTATCCTATTAAATACTAACCACGTTCCAATCACCATATCCTTGTTTAATTTCCAGAATTATACTGGAATCCCACCACTTCCTGGTGATTTACCCTTTGTCATTTTAGCCAATGAATTTTCTATTTCCTCCTTTGTAAATGCAGCTGTCAGAATATTCCCTTCTTAGCCTTCCAGGGTCCCTATAAATGGCAACTGCTACCTTTGTCTATCTTGCCTCTCTCCCATTTCAATTTTCTGTTCTTACTTGAATAGTCCTTGGTAAAGCCCCCAAGAGCTCTCTAAAATTCTTTCCAACTTTACTTCCACTATGTCTTGTCCTTCCCCTCTTATCCTATAAACTCCCCTCGTAATCTCTTGTCTTACTGCTAGTCTTTGTACCTTTAGAATATGCACTAAAATCAATCTTTTCTATTGCTATTTTCATTTCCCATATATTTTCATATTCCCATTTTGCAGCTTCTATTTAATTTTGCTTTCTCTGTCTTACTGCCCTCCTCTCCTTCCTCATTTTTTGCTGTATATGAGTGAGTTTTACGAGGACACCCTTCTTGGCTATTCCACATCTCTATCATCTCCATTTCCCTATTCTGTATCTCCTTTCTAATCAAGTCTAATCCTTCATTTTATCCTATTGTCCTCCTCCCCTGCGATTCATGCTCTCCACCTCCTTCCTAATCAGACCTTGTCACCCATTCCTGTTCATCCCTGTTCAACATGCACACAGGTATTCTCCAATGCCTCTCCATGACCACTTCATGTTGCAACTGCATTCTCACTTCTATTAGGGCATAATCAGAAAGAGTGAGTGGTTCAATTATCACTTTATCTATCAAACTTACATATGCTTTTAAAATATAATTCCCATCTATCCCGGCCCAACTGTTGTGCCTCTGTGAATAAAAATTACATATTTCCCTTATTCATCTATTTTTTGTGTCCTCAAACCCCAATGAACTGAAATATTCCCTTAAGTATCTTCCTTCTTTTTGTACTTCTTATTCTTTCAGATCCTTTATCGACTATCGCTGAACACCATAATATTCCAGTCCCCTATGTACAAAATTACCCCCTCCTGAAACTTAACTATACTCATCATTAAAGCCTTTAGCATGCTTTTTTTCATCTCTGGTGGAAGATATAATGTAAAACAATGTACACTTCCTACTAGAGAACAGGAAAGGTTGGATGGCAGGAGTAAAAGGGGTGGATAAAAGGAAGGGAGTCACACCTTCCTTTTAAACATCATCATCCTTCCTCTACTCATATGTCCTCAAAAGGAGTTCGCCATAACTTCACCTCCACCCCTCAACATCTTAAGTTATTCCACTAGCAAATGTGTCTCCAAGTGCAACTACCTGCACCTTCAATTTTCAAACATAATTCAATATCCTGTCTCTTGTATTCCTATTTCAGAACCAAGTCACATTCATAGACACTAACTCAGTTTCTAAGGCTACATCCATGAAAGCTTATCCTCTTTTTGGTCTTTCTTAATCCTTTCTTAATCTTCCCCCCCATTCTCCATTTCCTTCTTACCTTATTTTACCATTCTCTCAGTTGTGATTCCTATTCTATCCTGCCTGTTGTCATTGTTATTAACCTCATGTCTTACACCTGTCATGGCTGGATACACCTCCCCTCCCCATTCCTCTTTATTAACCATGTACATTTTTACTGAAATATGATGAGCAACCAGAGTTTGTCATCCTCAGAGTTGTAAAACCTGCACTAACCCCCCCCCCCAAATCTGTCATACCAATGACAGAGCACTTCATTGCTTATGGATTCCCTCCTTTTCCACCAAACATCTCATATTCTACCTAGCCTCATTTCCCTTGCACTCCTTCAATTTCCCATTCATTACTATCCATTTTCATCCTGTTTGTAATACGAGAGTCCATTTCTTTGCAGTACTTTCTAACTCATTAGATACTTCTCCCTTTTACTTTTACTTTTTCTCCATCTTGTCTACAGCAATTCCAGTCCTCCAGTATTAACTTGATCTGCTGACTACCTTAGCCTCCTACTAATCACTTACACCCCTGTATTACTACAAACCTACAAATTCTTCTATACACCCCAATTCACCATTACTTTGTCCCTGCAGTCTCTCTGTCCTATAATTCGGTTTAAACTAGTACCCGTTTGCTTAAACTTTCAACAGAGATGACAGAATAAACCATACTATCTCTCCTACCATGAATGCCACCCATCATTTGCATTTCTTTATACAACACTTGAACATGACCATAACTCCATGGATTTATAATCCTTAGGATCCCCCCCCCCACTTTAAAATTTCACATTTTTCTTCCAAAACATCTAATGCCCATTCCTTCTGTTTTTATATTCACTTCATCACAGGCAGCTTTCCCATACCCCCCCCCATTTCACTAAAATGGTACTGTCCTCTTTTCCCACCTTTCTAATCTTCCTGTTTCTTTAACATATCTGCTTTCCCCATTTCAATCTCCATTCAGTGTTAAAGGAGGGAAATAATCTTCACCAATTCACATATCCTTGGTTACTGCAAAGATAGAATGCCTACCAAATGCGGCTTCATATATCAACACCACCAGCATTTGTTTCGCTTTCTTTTATATTGGACCTATATATATATATATATATATATATATATATATATATATATATATATATATATATAGATCCAATATAAAAAGTGCACAAACACACATTAAAAATATCTGAAATCATTAAATGATTCTTTCCCCTCCTCAAAATACTTCCAAGGTCAATATCCCCTCTTAAAACTGTAAAGCTATAGTTCTGCTGTGAGAAAGAACAATCTTACCTCTTCCATTTTATTTGGGATCATACCTCTCAACCGTACCGAATTCCTTGGTAAATACCGGTTTTGAGGGCAAAATATTGGGGTGCCATGAATTCCCATGTGGCCCCTTTAATATCCGATTTTTTTTTTTACTCATGACATCACAACATGCAGGGAATGCGCAAAGACGTCAGATTCCGCAGACCGTTCTGTGTGTGTGAGACTTTCTTCCCCAGCTTTACTTATTTAATGGCTGCAGGAAGTTACATTTGTTTTGCCCGGCTCGGCTCCTCTCATCAAGGTAAATGTAAATATATCTTGGACTTAAACCACAGACTGGTGTAGGGAGACTGAGATTATAATAGAGAAAACCAGTAACACTGAATTTAGTGAATAAGTCTGAGACTATAAAGCAACACACCTATTGGATATTGGTATATACATGTAAAATGTGGATTTGCAAGAATAAGTGGAGAAAGGCTGCAGTTTTGCTGACTGTTAAACTGATGTATGGATTGTAAAGCAGACGCCTTATTTTTTTCATTAATGTTTAGAAAGAACTGAAAGGAATGAAAGAAAACAGTTGTTCTTATGAATATTTGTATCAAAACTCCATGATGTAAACTGCATGTTACATTGTAAAGTTGTTTTGCAATCTGCATTCAGGGGTGTTTTGAGTGCATTTTTAAAATGCTCTTTTCATTTCAATGAATAGACGCCCTGTTAATTTTGAATCAACCTTTGATCCCAGTTATTCTCATTAGGGGTAATATATAATTATTGACTAAGGTACAGGGAAGGGCAATCTCTAATCAAATGGGATAGGTTAATTGGAGCACGAAAAGGGAAACTGGCTAGGCTTAAAATTGCCTTCAAAGGCAACTAGACAAGTGCTAACCTAGGAACCTAAGTGGTTGGGTGAGCCTGATCAGTGATTGCTATATATGCTGAAGACATTAAAGTAATCAAGTACTTTTTACCAATTAAGATACACAGGCCTTAGAGTGTAACAAGATAATGACTGAACACAAAGTTAAAAGTTAATACAATGTTATGATCTTAGGCTACTGGGGTTGTGAGTGGGGTGTAACAGTATACGGATTATATTACATACAAAAGTTAGTTATTATATGTATAACTAAGATAATAACCCCCTATTTTAAAATAATGAATGTCTAGATTAATGCCCTTGGTTTGAATACACCTTTTTTTAAATGCCCTAACTTTGAGAGGATTTCTGTCTATACACACTGAGCAGAGTGGAGGGGTGTTGACTACAACTCTGAGACGAGATATAGAAGTATCCTGTTTTTTTGGATTATTTATACTGATTATTGTTTCTAGCAATTTATATACAACACTTTTTATTGCCTGCTGCATAGTTTTTAGTGCATTTTATTGCTATTAACTAATCTGCACGGGTAACTGATTTGTTTGCAGTTACAAGCATTCTGTAGAGTCTCTTTGCTCCTTTATCTGTTTAAAAACATTAATTTTGTGACTCACTGCTGTCAAATATTTCTGTAGTGTTTACTGTCTAAAACAGTGTAGGCTTGGTGGCTTTGCAGTTGCCCGCCCCTACTGTAAATTTGATCTGCGACACTCCTCCCAGTCTAGTGTCATTAGCTCATTCTACCTAATACAGAGAGAATATCTGAGAAGGCCTTCGGTTTCTTCTTTTTCCCTTTCAAAAAAAAAAAAAAAATGCCTGAATCTCCTTGTGTTCTGACTGTGCTTCTCAAACATTTTAGAAATAGAGTATATTTTAGAGCATTTATTACAATTGTAATTGCCTTAATACTGCTGCAACTCAAGTGCTCTAGGTTGCACTGCATCTGAATTGTGTGTTTTAGCCGCTTTTCTGTATATATAGACTTCTCTGTATATGTAGACTAGCTACGTATTCTGCTGTATTACTGCCTCTTAAATCGTTGCTTCATTTAAAAAGTTTTAAATTGCTAATTTTGTAGAGTTTTAATTGCATCTACTGTTTAGGACTACACACTCAAGTGCGTTAGCCTTTTCTGTGTTTATTTACTGTAATTATTGCATTGTTTAGCCTGTTTTAACAAAAAAAAAATATATACTATCTTGTTTGCTCGTTTCCCACCTTTCCTAGCCAGTCCATATCCCAGGCTTTGCTTGTCTCAGGACTATTTTCTGTGTTCAGAACTATTCAGACCTTGCTGTGGTAGAGGGAAGTCCTACTGCTTACCAGTGGGAGTGGTGAGCATTGTACTGCCTAGCGCTAGAGGAGTGGAGTGGTTTCCAGCTTTGATATTGTAATTTTATTAGCCTTTTTGGGCTGATTTCTAGCCCTTTCAACTTTCTGGCTTAAAAACGCAAGTGTTTGCACATTTCTCATCGTGCAGCACTGCGAGGCTATAGTTAAACTATTCCAGGTGCCAGAAAGTCTGCTCTTCAAATTTTCCCTTAGAACTAGCTAGTTTCTCAGTGGTAGCACTAAAATCTAAACCTCTGTAACTAGCACTTGCTCTAGAACCTGCTGGAAAGCACTAGAATGCCTGAAACTGATACAAGCACTCAACTCTCCTGGTCAATAAGGAGACATGAATCGTAGGCACTAAACAGCCTATAACTGCAAAGTACCTTGCAAAGGTAAGGGAAAACAGCTCTTATACTTTACAAAAAAAAGCACCTAAACAGGCATATCCAAGGGTCAGCTTCCGGTGATTTCTCCTGTCCACCTGGTGAATCTGGGCATACTGGGGCAATGCGGCAACTGCCTCATGCACACAGACAACCCTCTCCTCCTACCACCCAACACTACAACCTGCGAGAGATGCACTTACATAGCCAAACTGGAAGCAAACCTCTCACCAACCAAGATTGTGCTAGACAGTCAAGAGAAGGTTAACACCTGCACTACACCTTAAGTAACTCATAGCCCTTCAAAACCCACACCATCAACACCCACACATAGCAACACTAAACCCACATATGCAGAGGCCCTTAACATTAACCTGCCCAAGCAACAAGGACCGCCAAAGCTGAAATGCAAACAAACACCAGTCACAACCAAAGTGACACATAGCTCACAACACCAGTGTGCCACCCAACAACAGCCCCTAAGGCAAGACAATGTACCCAACACTTTAGTCATAGGTGACTCTATAGTCAGGCACACTGATGTCCCACTCACCAGGCTGAACAAGGAGAAAATTACAGTCAGCTGCCTGTCGTGTGCCAGGATCCGCCACATAATGCATGCACTCAAGTCACTCCACAACAAGCACAAATAAGACTCTGTCATTGTCCATGTTGGAGTGAATGACTTGAGACGTACCTCCCTGAACTACATGAAGAGAGACATGGAAGAGCTCTCGGATCATGTGGCCCAGGCAGGTATGACCCTAGCCCCGAGTAGCATCCTGCCTTCGCGCAGAATGATGCCACAGTATAAAAACAAAATGAATGACTTCAACAATTGGCTAAGCTTCTGGTGTAATTCACAGAGGATCCAGTTTCTGTCTGCCTAGGAAGACATGACGGACAAACCACGATGCTTTGCCAGAGATGGTCTGCACCTGTCACTCCTCTCACTCCTGGGATTCAGGTTACTAGCTAAAGCTCTTGCCACCCCTATAGTGCCTTTTTTGGCAAGGTTCAAATGATAAAACCACCACCATAACAGATACAAGCATGCCAAATCTGAAGGTAATGCTACTCAATGCTAGAAGTCTAAACCTCAAAATGCACTCTCTCGAGGCACTCCTAAAAATGGAGAACATTGATATCTGTGCAGTAACTGAGACCTGGTTCAAGGCTCCAGAGAGCACCTCTGCAATACCAGGCTACAACACTTACCACACTTTTTGGCCACAAAACCAAGACCGAAACACTAAAGGTGGAGGAGTGTCCATATTCACCAAGGATATTCGCACCTTCAGGCTAGTTGCCCAACACAATGCATTTGAAATTCTCCAGGTGCAACACTAGGTAAGACTGCAATCCAAATTGTAGCTTGCTACAGATCCCCCACCATGCCCCAAGATTCTCACTACACCTTTCTAAACATACTAGAAAATATTAAGATACAACCAAACACCCTAATACTGGGTGATTTCAACTACCCTGCCATTAACTGGGAAAACTACTCGGGTACCAACTTCTTTTCCCAATGGTTCTTGGAATTCATAAATTCCAATGCCCTGGATCAGCTAATTCATTGTCCCACCAGGGCTCCAATTTCCAAGACCTGGTCATTACCAACATGGGAGATAGATGCTCCAAACCAGTGGTCATCCCCTCATTGGTCAGGTCTGACCATAAGCAAATCACTCTTGACATCCACATCCCACCCCCCAATAAGGAAACTTCCTTAAAAAACTTCTCCAAAGCCAACTTCATGCTACTGAAGTCAGAAGTGACAAACTTCATGACACCCACGCAGATGGGATCTGAAAGCTTGACTGCAGAATCCTACACTAAGGCACTGTACGAGCACATCCACTCGTGCATGAATCGTGCCATCCCAAATAGAACCAAGATGCTTTTCTCCAAAAAAAAGTAAGACAATCTGGTGGTCCCCAGCTATAACTATATAACAGAAGGAAGAAACTGTTGCAGAAAAGAGGAAAATCCCAGGATGCAAAAAACTCCCTCATCATTGCCAAAGATTCCATAGTCAACCACAAGGCATTCTATAGTTATGTCAAGAATCTAAATGGCAATGCTCAGATCTGCTCTGAGCTACAACAAAATGGCATTAAATACACTGATCCACAGGATATTACCAATATCTTGCCAGATTGATTAAGTGCCAACTTCAACCCCCTCTCACCCCCTAAAGGGCCCATCTCAATACCAAAAGATTGTCCAATTCCGGTAATCACAGCCACACAGGTAGAAACCGCACTCTCCAAAGCTAAGAATACAGCATCCATGGGACCAGATGACATACCAGGCTGTGTACTACATGAACTACAAAATGAACTGGCACCTCACCTAAGTGTCATGTTTAATCATAGCCTTACCTCAGGCTTCGTGCCCACTGAGTGGTGCACAGTTACAGTTATCCCACTCCACAAGGGGGTGATCCGCCTTGGATCCTGGGAACTACTGTCCCATCAGTCAGACAAGCCTTATCTGCAAGGGCATGGAACGCATTATCATGGAACTTAAACAAAGACATTGGCAACCTTCAAACACTGGACCCCACCCAGTTTGGGTTTGTGAAGAACCGATCTAGTCTCCAGAATCTGACTGACATCTTCAAATCAGTCTCCAGAGCTGTGGACGAGGGTAAGGCAGTCCACACAGCCTATCTGGACCTCGCCAAGACCTTCAACACCATCCCCCACTCTGGAATCATAGATAAACGTACTAAGCTGGGCATAAATCCCTACGTCACTCAATGGGTTGCCAACTGGCTTACTGACAGAACCCAGACTGTAAAAGTAGCCGACTCCAAATCCAGCTCCAGACAAGTGGAGTACCTCAGGGTTCAGTCATGGGACCAATCTTATTTGGCATCTACTTCTCTGAAGTACAGGCCAACACTAAGGGACTCTGGCTAACAAAGTTCACAGATGACTGCAAACTGGGAGCCATTACTGAATCCCCAAATGATGTGGATATTCTACAAAAGGGCCTTACAGAAACAGATGCCTGGTGCCAGAGCCATGGGCTCAAGCTTAATACCAAGAAATGTATAGTTATCCCCTTTGGAAAAAAACATGTGCCCATGAATTACCACATAGGTGTCAGTACACTAAACATCGAAAGTGTGATGAGAGACTTGGGGACACAGGTGGAGAGTGGTCTCACTTTCAATAATCACATCACCACAACAGTCAGGAAATCCTTCTATGTGGCACACCTCATCACTAAGGGCTTTTCATCCAGAAAAAAGGATGTCATTGTCCCACTGTACTCATCTCTCATTAGACCCATTATAGAGTATAATGCCCAGTTTGGTATGTACCTCACAAGACATTTGCAACGACTGGAAATGCCACAGAAATACCTCACTAAAAGAATCCCAGGCCTAAAGCAGATGCCATATGCTGAACGTCTAAAAAAAACTCCAGCTATACTCTGTGGCATATAGTCTACTCAGAGGCGATCTCTGCTTAACATACAAGGCCATGTCAAACCCTGAGCTGTTAGACATGCTCCACTTAAAGAAACCCCAATCCTTCACAGCCACATGCTCCAGGGATCTAAACCTTATCACAATGAACAAACTACTGGAGGGATAGGTTTCTAACCCAGAGAATCCCCATACTCTGGAATAGACTGCCCATACATGTCAAGCAGAGCGCCTCCTTGGCCCTCTTCAAAAAGAACCTTGATGATTGGATGGGAGATAGGAAATTCACCTCGGGGATCATGTCAGTCGCCCTGCTAGATAGGGGTCCAGAGAAGTAAATATTGTGGGAAGAAATATCTAGGGAATTGTTATGGCTAGGCTTGTATAGGCCCTAGGGCCGATAGCCTAGTACCAACCTATGAATATGCTTGAAAAAAAGATAAAATGATGAAATGCATGAAAAATTTAAGTTTTTTTTGCATATGCAAATTTTCTAGCTATATTTTCCATTAATAAATATTTTCAGTGGGAGATGAGACATCTGCATGTGCAACCTGTTGGCCACAGGAAGTCTAAGCATTGTGTTCAGAGTGAAATTTACAAAGATGATTTCATGCAGCTGCAAAGTTAATAGCCGTTTTCTCTATTACTGCTGCATGGGTTTATTGGAGACGAGCTGTCTGCAGGTACAGGCAATTAAACTTTATTTCAACACCTTTATTGAATTATCACTCAACATATAGGCAAACATACACTTGCACAAAAGAAAACCATATTCACATATTCCTAGTTATAAACATTAAACATCACTTTTTTGTGTAATTATCAGTCCAACATTATACAAATTGCTCAACTCCTGCCTTCTTTCAAATCTCGCTCTTCCTCCAAAATATTATTCTGCAGGCAATGTATTTCTATGTAATTTGCTCCACCCTTTTTTAAAGATCCAACTTCCAGTTAATTTATTTCTGTTACAATGTTCAATACTTCAGATAGTTAGTTTAAACTTTTTTAAATATCTTTATTGAATTAATACTTGTGACAGACATTTACATTTATATAAAAGCAATCAAACTGCATTAACAAGTTCACATTTACAAATATCGTACTTCACATACATTACTATATATAACATTACATAAATTATACAGTTCCTGCCTTTTTTTTTTTTTTTTTTTTTTTTTTAACAAGAAACCTGTTTATTAAACCATCACTTACGATACAAGCATTCATACATTTATATAAATGAAAACAATCCATACAGACACTATCCTAGTGGTAAGCATTTTACATCACAAACCATACTTGATACATTCCCGTTTGCAAACGTTATACATCACTTATAATCTATCCAATCATTTTCTTTTTTTTTTTTTTTCAATAAACATCTTTATTAAATTATCAGGTATGACATACACAATCTTCCATTTATATAAATGGAAAAAAACACTGACACCATTTTAGTTGCAAACATTATACATTACAGACACCATTAAAACTGTTGTTGCCAACATTATACATCACTTATAATCTAGCCAGTTATCATCAATTAAGCAGTATATACCTCATTCAAATCCTGCCTCTTAAACCTTGTTCCTTATCTGCATATACTGTTCCCGCAATTCCCATTTTTTCTATGTAGTTTGCTCCGTTCCTTTCCTAAAAATCCCAATTCCAGTTGTATTCTCTCTGCTAATATATATTCACTACTTCTAGTAAAGTTGGTCTAGACTATGATTTCCATTTTCTAGTAATTGTTTTTTTAGCAGCCACCATAATTAGACTAAGTAAGGCTTTACTATGCCTAGGCAAATCTGATTCTGTTTCATAGCTCAAAAAAATAATCTCCCCAGACAATCCAATCCATTCACCCAGTATCTCCAACAGAGCACTTCGCAGGGAATCCCTAAAGTCAGCCAGCTCATTACACTCCCAAAAAATATGTTCCCAGCCACCTCTTTCTTGCCCATCACACCGCCAACATTTGCTCTCCCCCTGAGGAAAAATTCTTTGGAGTCTACTAGGGGTATAAAAATACCTATGTAAACACTTCCAAGCAAAGATACTAAACCTTTCAGACTTTGTTGCATCTTTGGGAAAAAAAATATATACATATATTATATATATATATATATATATATATATATATATATATATATATATATATATATACATATATATATACACACACACACATACACACACACACACACACTCACACACCATTGTCTCTGAACTGCTTATCCACTCTCTCTTCCCAATCTTTTCTAAGCTTCTCTGACCGATTCTTATAATTATCATGCAATATTTTCTATGCTCTACTAATTATTCATTTTTTTTTTTAATAGCAGCTTCTGTTCTACATGCTATTAAAAACTCTACCAGTGCTGGTCTTTCATTTAGACCCCCCCATTTATTTTTATTTGACTATACTCTGATATCAATCCCTGATGGGGAAGACCATCTCTAAACTGCAGTCCAAATAAATTCTTGCCCTTGTCCCATTCTATTACATTTCCCTTTCTAGCTCTTTATTCCCAATACCTTGTTTCTTTTACCAGTTTTCTACAATAAATTCCAGCCACCTTTTGCTTATTCTGTATCCCTAACTACAGTCATCCCTATTGGCAGAAACTCTTTTCTCCATTCACGTGGTTTAATTCTTAGACTACTACCTGCTATTTTATGGATATAATACTCTTATGATTTTTGTGGTTCTCCTTAAGAGTCTGCATCCAAAATCCAAATCTCTCCTTATTTCTTGAGCTTCCATCCTGATTAATCACCATTCCATTCCTATTTGAATTATGGTTTTCTGTTTGTGCTATGTAGAAGAGCCTTAACCGTGTTGCTCTAAATATCCCCCTCAAATTGGATAATCCTAGTCCACCTTGCTCTACTGGAAGAATCGGCTTATTCCACTTCACCCCTTCCATCTTCCCTTCCAGATAAAATCATCCAACTCTTTTTTTTTTTATTGCTATCCACAGCCTCTCCTGTGGTTGATAAAAAATATGCCTGTCCTGTGTACAAGACTAAAGGGACTAAAATATTTTAATTGCTTGTATCTTAGTCTCCATAGTCATACAACAAAGCTTCCGGTTTCTCAATTTTTGTATTATCTTCTGTTTAGTCTCTTCCCTATATATCCTTAGATGCCACAACAGTCATTTCTAATCCATAATCCTAAATACTTAATTTTATCATGTCCCCATAAATATGGATACTATTGGACCAATTTGTGTGTGGGTATAATTTACCGCTATTGCCTTTGTTTTAGCTTCATTAATTTTGTATCCCAAGAAGATATGAAACTGTCAAAATATTCCACAACACTAACATACCTTTCTGGTTTTGTCATGTATAAAATATCATCTCCAGAGAGAGCCAGCTTTTTCTGACTACCACACCAATTATATCCTTTAATTTGAGTCCCTTATTTTCTTTGCCAATGGTTCTAAATATAATGCAAACAACAAAGGAGAAAGTGGACAACCCTGTCTGGCTCCTCTACTCAAGTAGAAGTTATCAGGACAGACCCTACCCACTTTAATCTTCACCTCCAATCCCTCATATATACTCAATCTTATAATAGTATCAGGAAAAGCAAATGCTTTCCTTGCCCTGCTCATGATTTCCCAATCTACTCTGTCTATCCAATCATTTTCATTCAAGCATTACATTGCTCATTTAAGTCCTGCCTACTTTTAAAACTCATTCCTCCTTTATGTATTGTTTGCACCATCCCCATTTTTTCCTATGTAATTTGCTCCTACCCTTTTCTGAAGATCTCAATTCCAGTTGTTTCATCTCTGTTACTGCATTCAGTATTTCTAGTATAGTTGGTTTAGATTTTGATTTCCATTTTCTAGTAATTGCTTTTTTGGTAGCCACCATAATCAGACACAAGAAGGTCTTACCATGTCTAGGCAATTTCAATTCTGTATCATAGCTCAGAAAAAATAATCTCCCTTGTCATACCAATCTGCACACTCAGCATCTCCAAAAGTGCATCCTGCAAGGAATCAAAGTTCACCAACTCACCACACTCCCAGAAAATGTACCTCTTTCTTCCCCTTCACACCTCCATTTGCTGTCTACCCAAGAAGAAATTCTCTGGAGTCTACTTTGGTTATAAAAGTATCTTTGTAAAGCAAAGATCCTAAATCTTCTAGATTTTGTTGCATATTTGGGAGACATACATTGCTTCTTTCTGAATTGCTTATCCAATCTCTCTTCCAAATCCTTTCTAACCTCCTCTGATTGATTCTTATAGTTGTCATGCAATATTTTATATGCTCTACTAATATTCCTTTTTTAATGACAGCTTCTGTTCTAGATTCTACTAAAAATTCTACCAGAGCTGTTCGTTCATTTACGACTCCCCTATTTCTTTCTCTTTGCCTGTACTCGGATATCAACCATTGACAGGGAAGGCAATTTCTAACCTGCAGTTCAAATAAATTCTTTGCATCTTCCCATTCTATCATCTTTCGCTCTCTAGTTATTTGCTCCCAATACCTTGGGTTCCTTCGCCATTTTTCTGCAATAAATTCCAGCCACTTCTTGCCTATTGTCTACATCACTAACTGCAATCATCCCTAGCAGCAGAATCTCCTTTCTTCATTCCTGTGCTGGCTTAATTCTTAGGATATGTTCTGCTATTTCCTTAAAGGCCTGCATCCAAAATCCCAGTCTCTCCTTGTTTCTTGAGTTTCCCCCCTTTTCATCATCATCATCCCTTTCCACTTTGAATTATAGTTTTCTGCTTGTGCTATGTATAGGAGCCTTAACTGTGCAGCTCTGAAATACCCCTTCAAATCGGGTAATCCCAATCTGCCCTGTTCTACTGGAAGAATAAGCTTATCCCACTTGACTCTTGCCATCTACTCCCCCCCCCCCCAGATAAAGTCCTTCAGATCTTTATTAATTGCCATCCACAACTTCTCCTCTGGTTGATAAAAATATGCATTACCTGTGTATAAGACTAATGGGACTAAACATTTTAACTACTTATATCTTACTATCCCTTATCCATATAAGGAAGCTTCAATTTTCTCACTTTTTGTATTATCGTTAGTTTATTCTTTTCCAGCATATCCCTAGATGCCGCACCAAAATCATTTTTAATCTACACTCCTATTTACTTAATTTTAGTGGGTCTATATTAGATAACTGAAATCTACTTGCATCAAACTATATTCATAGACACTGAAACAGCAAAATTCACTTCCACAAATATAAACTTTCCTAGGGTAAGGAAGCAACTGGCCAACACCACAACTTTCCTCTTTTCACCACCATAGTATGAGTTGGTATATATAGTTAGGGGGGGTGGGGGGCACAGCTTCCCACATTGGGGGGTGAAGCCCCAGCTTTGGTAGGTTTGATTTAGTGCAATGTGTATTGTGGTGCTGTAGTAGCCACGTGATTACTTATCCTAGTAAAATTTTTGATGTTCACTGAAGTGTTTCGCTATTTCAGTGTTGATTAATACAGGTTTGAGGTAAGAAGATTCTGATCATCTAATGTTTTCATGTCCCCATAAATATGGATATTGCTGAACCAATTCATATGTAGGTACATAATTTATCGCTAGTGCCTTTGTTTTAGCTTCATTAAATTTGTATCCTGAAAAGATAAGAAACTGTCTCGAAATGTTCCACAACACTGTAATGTCTCTTTCTGGTTTTGTCAGGTATAAAATAATACCATCTGCAAATAGAGCTAGCTTTCCTTGACTTCCATACCAATTATATCCTTGAATTTCTGAGTCCCTTATTTTCTTTGCCAGTGGATATAAATATAATGAAAATTACAAAGGGGAAAGAGGACACCCCTGCCTGGTTCCTCTGTTCAAGCAGAAATTATCAGAGAGGACCACACCCACTTTAATTTTCACCTCTGATCCCTCAAATATCCTCCAAATTAACACTATAGTTTTTCAGGAAATGCAAATGCTTCCATTGCCCTATTCATAAAGTCCCAGCTTACTCTGTCAAATGATTTCTCTGCATCAACATCCACCAACAACAATGGTATTTTCTTACATTCTGCTTCCTTCTGGGTCAATGTTCTGTTAATGTTGTCAAATGTTTGCCTCCCCTCCGTCTTATCAATTTTGCCATTCTTTTAGCGATTATAGACATGAAATCATGGTTTAGTATTGAAATGGGCCTCTACAAAGCTGGCTCAGATGGATCTTTAACCTCTTTAGGTATTACATCTACCACTGCTTTCTTTCAGGATATTGGTACTTCCCCTCCCTCTTAAAAATACTGTTAAACAAAACCTTCCAGATCTTTATCAGTTTTTTCCCTCCTAGCTTCCAAACTTCCACAGGAATACCATCTATTCCTGGGGACTTTACTGTAGATTAATTATACATCACAATTTTTATAATCGCCTCCTATCCTGTTAGTAATTAAGCCTCATCTACCTCTAACCTAGGCATATTTAATTCTTCCATAAACATTTCCATTTGTATCACATCTTGATTTACACATTTCTCTGCTTTATACAGACTTTCATAGAATGTCCGAAATATTTCTAATACTTCTACAGCATCTCTTATCTTCCCTGTTATAGGCTCCCTAAGCTTGGAAACAGTTTCTACTTTCTGTTGCCTGAGACATTATGCTAAAAGTTTTTGTACTCCAGTGTTATTATCAAAAAACAGTTACTTAACAGCAATCTTTCTAAACTCATGTATATTATCAGGTGACCAATAGAAAAAATAAAGCCAGCACCATGAATGGATCCAATGAATGTAGTTTATTGCACTGAAACTAGACCGGTTTCAGCTATTAAGCTTTCCTCAGTAGTTACAATCACAAAATGAAAATGCTCCTTTTATACCCTTCAAGGAAGCAATGACATCACTTCCTGTCCAAAAAGAAAAAACATTAATAAAATGAAAAATAAATGGTTAATAAAGCATACAAAGAAAATATAGTCCACCTTAAACTGTACCAAGCTGTCATGATACCAGTTGGGTAAAAAATAAAATGTTACCTTAGTATAATGAAGAGGATTTGTGCTGTATGAAATAAAAATATGATTAGCACAATTAGACATTATGTCATGAAATTCACTAGAAAATTATTATAATAACAATAAATCATATTGGGGTTACAATGTGAAAACACATCTTTAAACCATCAACAATTAAGCTGAAATGAAAAGGTTGAAAAAACAAATGTTAGAAAAATACATTTTAGAAAGATGGATCACATTTTGTCATTGAGCCCTGGTGAGAAAAGCCCACCAAGTTTGACTATCCATCTTTTCTCCTTTTTGTTTAAAATGTCATGCCATCCTGTTTTAAATGCCCGATTTCCAATAATATTATCAATAATGCAGAATGAAAATTTGGCAGTGGGATGCTTAATGGTGTGTCTGTATAGTGCGTTTGTTATCCTGCAATTTCTAATGTCACCCAAATGTTCTGATATCCTGATGCGGAATTGTCTGGATGTTTGACCAACATAAAAAGCCTGGCACGTACAGGTGGCTAGATAAATAATCCAGTCCGAACTGCAATTTCCAAAAAAATTTATGTCATATAACTGACCAGTATTTTTGCTTGTGAAACTTTTGGTTTTGAATATATAACCACAAAAACTGCAATGGCCACAGGGGTATGTGCAAACTAGTTTGTCCCCTGTTAATGTTTTCTGCATGCAAGAGTTGTCCTCCATGACACTCCTTTTGTAATAAGAAAAATGGGAACCTAGTGTTTTACCCTTCCTGTATGAAAAGTAGCATCGTTCTCCTAAATATCCCTCCAAAAGAGGGTGAGATTTAAGTATGTTCCAATGTGTATTAATGATATTAATGAGATTGTGACTGTTTCTTCCATGTGTAGTAACAAATCTACATGTATCTGGATTGCTGGATCTAACTTGTTTCTTATAGACTAGCAATGAATCCCTAGGTTTGTTGTTACTCCATTGTGCAGCAGAATTGATCATATCCCAATGATATCCTCTGGCCAAAAATCTATTAGCTAAATCATCATGATGTATATTCAAATCCTGTTCCGATGAACATATTCTTTTTATTCTCAGAAATTGAGATTCCGGAATGTTCTTAATAATGTGTTTTGGATGGAGACTGTTGGCATGTAATAGGGTATTGTATTGTGGAAATTTACGATGCACAGATGTTTTGAGTGTATGATCAGTTTGTCGTTGTAAGTGGACATCTAGAAAATGAATGTCATTCAGATCATATTCCACAGTAAATTCGGTCCCCCACGTTTCCATTAAGATGTTCCATAAATTCTTGAAGGTAGTCCGGACCACCTTTCCACACAAGCCAACAGTCATCCAAATATCTCCTCCAGATGTCAATTTCCGGTAAATACACATTATGTAATTCATCATAAATGATGTGCTCTTCAATATAACCCATGTATAGGTCTGCATAAATTGGTGCAAATGAGGCCCCCATGGCCGTGCCTTGTATTTGCCAGTAACAATCTTGCTGGAAATAAAATACGTTTTTGGTCAGAACGTGTTCTGCCATACATACAAGTAGTGTGTTCAATCCAGGGGGATAAATGTTGGCTTTGTTCAACCAAAAATCCAGAGCCATCAGTCCTGCCCAATGTGGAATACTAGTATATAATAATTTAACATCCAGAGTGCATAATAGCCAGCCAAGTTCAAATTGTGATTCAGAGACAATTTGTAGGAATTCCGTGGTGTTTTGAATTCTAGCTCTGATACACGCTAATAGTGGTTTAAGTTTCTCAGTCAGGAACATAGATAAGGGTTCTGTCAGGGATCCAATGCCCGATACAATGGGTCTGCCCGGTGGTTTATTAATAGATTTATGAATTTTTGGCAGCAAATAAAGGTATTGTTTTGCTGGATCCTTGACCATGAGATGTGTCTTAGTTTTTTCAGAAATTATGCCAGCATCTACTGCTTCTTGAAGAAAATCATTAATTTCTTGTTGGAAAGAGGGTGTGGGATCTGTACTCATTTTCATGTAGTGATGATGGTTGGACAATTGTCCATTTCCCTCATCCGATAATGTCGGCGTCCATGACAACAACCGCACCCCCTTTGTCAGCAGAGAGTATAATGATATCTTTGTTGTTTTCGAGTCTGGTGAGGGCAAGTTGTTCCTTGTAAGATATATTATTTCTAATATTATCAGAACTGTTGGAATAAAAATGTAAATCTTTAATTACAGCCTGCTGAAACACTGCAACATGTTTATCCATGGGGGGATTAAATGTGGATTTGTGAAATCTAAAGTCTGTAGATCTTTGAGAGAGGTTAAAGTTATCCTGTTGTTTGAAAAATAAGTTAAGATTAATTTTTCTACAAAACTCTAAAATGTCAGATACATGTGAACTTTCGTCAATAAAGAAACCAGGAATAAAACCCAGACCTTTATTAAGTAGAGAATATTCATCAGATGACAAAGTGTACTTTGAAATGTTTAACACATTTTTACCTGACTGAGCTATTTCACCACTGACTTGAAAAGTTCCTCTAGACTTTTGACCCCGATGCTTTCTCCCTCCCCTGTGTTTCCTGCCCCTAAAGGGCTAACCATGGTTCTACTTCTTTTAATATGTGGTGATTCACCAGTGCTGGTTGATTCATTGTCTGTTGTGGAGGACTCCTCACCAAGAGTATTGCTGGAAGATCCTGATTTTTTAAGAAATGATCTTGGTCTCTTTTTACGCACAAAAGTGAAATTTTTGGTGCCCTGGGCGAATCTCACACCCCTCTGAGATTCAAATTGTCTACTCCTACTGTAGTCTTCTTTATCTCTAGCAAATTTATGGAGTTTTTTAGTTTTGAGATTATTCTCTAATATGGATAATTCCTTGGATAGTTTGTTCAGACAATTTTGAAATTGTGAATGATTTTCAAATTGTTTTAAATTATTACATGTTTTTTCAACATCCAAGGTATTGGCATTGACTGTCCTTTCATAGAAGGAAGCTAATATATTAACCAGTGCCATAGCAGATTCTTGCTGTGCTACTTGCCAATCCCTGATTAAAAGGTCATCCGGTGCACCTACTAGTGGCTGAATCTTGGATCTCAATCCTCTTGGTGAAATATTTTGAGCTTGATATGCCTTAAAAAGCTTATGGTGCCAAATGTTGGTTCTTAAGATTTTAATTTGTTTACCTAGCTGATTAAATTCAGAAATACAACCGTCAACTGGATCCGATATGGGTAAATCGGTGGTATTCGAGGAACTAGTACCAATACCGAATACCTGTAGGTCATCCTTATCAGCACATAGGCTAGATAGTAATTTCCCAAGATCCATGACTATAAGTTGTTAAGCAAAAAATTCGCTGGGTAAAAAAATGATTCAAATCACAAGGAAAGAGAAAAATGTCTGAACAAACCACCAAATCACTATTAATAGTACTTGACAAATGTCAAAAAATATGCTAAATGCAACAGAGATTCACCCATTGGTACCAGAAACACTGAAAGGAGTAAATGAGGTCCAATAATTAAAAAATCAGGAATACACACTTAGTGAGATGCAAATGAAACATATATGTGGTTTCAAAAACAGGGGTTGAATAATAATACTGAATCAAGAGATTCATAGAGAGAATGATAATGTAGAGATCTCAAAAACGTTTGAGACAAAAGTGGACCCTATGTCAAAATTGTTTTCTCTTATTAGGGTTGAAAAGATGTACAAAATCAAGAATTATTCTTCATGACCTATATTATGCTGTCCTCACTATATCAATGGTCAAAAAATAAATTCAATATGGATATAAACAGCAATTGAGATGCTTATGTTGTTTAAAATATATCCATAGGGATGACGTTGTAAACCCTGTCCAAATAACACCCTACTTCAAAAGTTATAGCATATTCTTGCTAATGTTTTTGTAATAATACTTCATGCATATAAGCAAACAGGTTTAAATAAAAATGCTCAACTCTGTAGTCATAAATACACCTATATATGGTATTAGTCAGAACATAACAAATGTAAAAATATAGGAAAATGGTAAACTTCCTAGAGCTGTAGCACTTTAAATATGAAACAACATAATTCAAAAGATAGCCAAAATAATGTGGTTAACTATGTAGTATTCATAAAAAATGCATACCCAGTCTAAATAGGTGCTGTTATTAAGCATAAGTTAGTACACAATCTCAATATTGCTGTTCTAAGGATAGCAAATGCCCAAGGCCAAGAACTGAAGTTATATATTCCAATTTGACCTGTTATTAGAGTTATATGTAATAGTTGTATAAAATAATAATAACATATAACCATATAACCATGAAAAAGTAACCACAGCAGTAATATAAGAAATATAAATGACAGTTGGGAGAGTCCACCATTCATATATCAAACAAGTCCAAATATATTGTTTTCTGTTGTATTGTTATCAATAACAAAATCAGAATGAAGCACAGTCCAGAAAACTGTAACCACAATCGGAGAAGGATGACAAAAAAACGAAAACGATGGTTCCCATATGAGCATCACATCACCTTGCGTTGAAACGTTAACTTTCCATTTTCACATAAACGTAAAAAGCACTTCCATAGAGAAAATGAACAGTTTACACTCAAAAAATGGTTGGTAGTATTCTTATGAATGCGAAAGCTGAACTGAGATTCCCTGAAGGAAAAGTAAAATGTCCATTCATACAGTTATTGAATGTGTACGTTGTTCCAGTGTAGTAGTGCACATGGAACCAAAAGTCGTCTCACCACAACTGACAGAAATGATAATATAAGGCCCAAACGTCTCCTTATGATGTTAGTAATCACAGACCAAACAATTCCCATCAACATAATACGTCATAACACAGAACTGACTCACTAGATGTGGAAAAGATGGATGCGTGAGCCCAAGGTGCTTCCACTTGTAGAGCAAGTCAAAAAATAGAGTTATAGCATGAAGCGATATCCAAATAGTGTATTGGAATGTAAAAAAAACAGTCTCACCAAATCCCACCAGGCTTAGGTAAGATGGATGCGTAAGCCCCAAAAGACACGCTCTAATGATGGTATCCAAGTGCAAACAGCAACATGAGTATAGGCATATAAGTATAGTATATAGTTGTAGCATGAAGCGATATCCAAATGATATATTAAATGTAAAAAAACACACAGTCTCACCAAATCCCACCAAGCTTAGGTAAGATGGATGTGTAAGCCCCAATAAATGCTCTAATAATGGTATCCAAGTGCGAACAACAACATAAGTGTAGGTCCCAATTGATAATCCAATCGTTTGTAGATCTTGACGCTTAATGTAAAAAGAACAAAAGTCTAAAAATTAGGTTTAAAGATGTGTTTTCACATTGTAACCCCAATATGATTTATTGTTATTATAATAATTTTCTAGTGAATTTCATGGCATAATGTCTAATTGTGCTAATCATATTTTTATTTCATACAGCACAAATTCTCTTCATTATACTAAGGTAACATTTTATTTTTTACCCAACTGGTATCATGACAGCTTGGTACAGTTTAAGGTGGACTATATTTTCTTTGTATGCTTTATAACCATTTATTTTTCATTTTATTAATGTTGTTTCTTTTTGGACAGGAAGTGATGTCATTGCTTCCTTGAAGGGTATAAAAGGAGCATTTTCATTTTGTGATTGTAACTACTGAGGAAAGCTTAATAGCTGAAACCAGTCTAGTTTCAGTGCAATAAACTACATTCATTGGATCCATTCGTGGTTCTGGCTTTATTTTTTCTATTGGTCACATAAGCTTGGTTGCCGGGCACCAGCCATACCTGCTAGCTTCATCTTAAACTGAATACTTCTTGTTGTGCTGGCTGTTGGCGTTCGAGTGGTTCCACCTTTATTAGCGCCATTTTGGATGTTTCCTTGTCTGTTGAGGAGGGCTCCTCACTGACAGTTGGCGTTTACATTGCTTCGAGAATTATACCCTTTTGCATTTTTGCTTGTCTACCACTAGGTACTTTTGGAACCTAATTTTTAGACTTTTGTTCTTTTTACATTAAGCGTCAAGATCTACAAATGATTGGATTATCAGTTGGGACCTACACTTATGTTGCTGTTCGCACTTGGATACCATTATTAGAGCGTTTATTGGGGCTTACGCATCCATCTTACCTAAGCTTGGTGGGATTTGGTGAGACTGTGTGTTTTTTTACATTTAATATATCATTTGGATATCGCGTCATGCTACAACTATATACTATACTTATATGCCTATACTCATGTTGCTGTTTGCACTTAGATACCATCATTAGAGCGTGTCTTTTGGGGCTTACGCATCCATCTTACCTAAGCCTGGTGGGATTTGGTGAGACTGTTTTTTTACATTCCAATACACTATTTGGATATCGCTTCATGCTATAACTCTATTTTTTGACTTGCTCTACAAGTGGAAGCACCTTGGGCTCATGCATCCATCTTTTCCACATCTAGTGAGTCAGTTCTGTGTTATGACGTATTATGTTGATGGGAATTGTTTGGTCTGTGATTACTAACATCATAAGGAGAAGTTTGGGCCTTATATTATCATTTCTGTCAGTTGTGGTGAGACAACTTTTGGTTCCATGTGCACTACTACACTGGAACAACGTACACATTCAATAACTGTATGAATGGACATTTTACTTTTCCTTCGGGGAATCTCAGTTCAGCTTTCGCATTCATAAGAATACTACCAACCATTTTTTGAGTGTAAACTGTTCATTTTCTCTATGGAAGTGCTTTTTACGTTTATGTGAAAATGGAAAGTTAACGTTTCAACGCAAGGTGATGAGATGCTCATATGGGAACCATCGTTTTCGTTTTTTTGTCATCCTTCTCCGATTGTGGTTACAGTTTTCTGGACTGTGCTTCATTCTGATTTTGTTATTGATAACAATACAACAGAAAACAATATATTTGGACTTGTTTGATATATGAATGGTGGAATGGTGGACTCTCCCAACTGTCATTTATATTTCTTATATTACTGCTGTGGTTACTTTTTCATGGTTATATGGTTATACGTTATTATTATTTTATACAACTATTACATATAACTCTAATAACAGGTCAAATTGGAATATATAACTTCATTTCTTAGCCTTGGGCATTTGCTATCCTTAGAACAGCAATATTGAGATTGTGTACTAACTTATGCTTAATAACAGCACCTATTTAGACTGGGTATGCATTTTTTATGAATACTACATAGTTAACCACATTCTTTTGGCTATCTTTTGAATTATGTTGTTTCATATTTAAAGTGCTACAGCTCTAGAAAGTTTACCATTTTCCTATATTTTTACATTTGTTATGTTCTGACTAATACCATATATAGGTGTATTTATGACTACAGAGTTGAGCATTTTTATTTAAACCTGTTTGCTTATATGCATGAAGTATTATTACAAAAACATTAGCAAGAATATGCTATAACTTTTGAAGTAGGGTGTTATTTGGACAGGGTTTACAACGTCATCCCTATGGATATATTTTAAACATAAGCATCTCAATTGCTGTTTATATCCATATTGAATTTATTTTTTGACCTTTGATATAGTGAGGATAGCATAATATAGGTCATGAAGAATAATTCTTGATTTTGTACATCTTTTTAACCCTAATAAGAGAAAACTATTTTGACATAGGGTCCACTTTTGTCTCAAACTTTTTTTGAGATCTCTACATTATCATTCTCTCTATGAATCTCTTGATTCAGTATTATTATTCAACCCCTGTTTTTGAAACCACATATATGTTTCATTTGCATCTCACTAAGTGTGTATTCCTGATTTTTTAATTATTGGACCTCATTTACTCCTTTCAGTGTTTCTGGTACCAATGGGTGAATCTCTATTGCATTTAGCATATTTTTTGACATTTGTCAAGTACTATTAATAGTGATTTGGTGGTTTGTTCAGACATTTTTCTCTTTCCTTGTGATTTGAATTATTTATTTACCTAGCGAATTTTTTGCTTAACAACTTATAGTCATGGATCTTGGGAAATTACTATCTAGCCTATGTGCTGATAAGGATGACCTACAGGTATTCGGTATTTGTACTAGTTCCTCGAATACCACCGATTTACCCATATCGGATCCAGTTGACGGTTGTATTTCTGAATTTAATCAGCTAGGTAAACAAATTAAAATCTTAAGAACCAACATTTGGCCCCATAAGCTTTCTAAGGCATATCAAGCTCAAAATATTTCACCAAGAGGATTGAGATCCAAGATTCAGCCACTAGTAGGTGCACCGGATGACCGTTTAATCAGGGATTGGCAAGTAGCACAGCACGAATCCGCTATGGCACTGGTTAATATATTAGCTTCCTTCTATGAAAGGACAGTCAATGCCAATACCTAGGATGTTGAAAAAACATGTAATAATTTAAAAACAATTTGAAAATCATTCACAATTTCAAAATTGTCTGAACAAACTATCCAAGGAATTATCCATATTAGAGAATAATCTCAAAACTAAAAAACTCCATAAATTTGCTAGAGATAAAGAAGACTACAGTAGGGGTAGACAATTTGAATCTCAGAGGGGTGTGAGACTCGCCCAGGGCACCAAAAATTTCACTTTTGTGCGTAAAAAGAGACCGAGATCAATTCTTAAAAAATCAGGATCTTCCAGCAATACTCTTGGTGAGGAGTCCTCCACAACAGACAATGAATCAACCAGCACTGGTGAATCACCACATATTAAAAGAGGTAGAACCATGGTTAGCCCTTTAGGGGCAGGAAACACAGGGGAGGGAGAAAGCATTGGGGTCAAAAGTCTAGAGGAACATTTCAAGTCAGTGGTGAAATAGCTCAAGTACACTTTGTCATCTGATGAATATTCTCTACTTAATAAAGGTCTGGGTTTTATTCCTGGTTTCTTTATTGACGAAAGTTCACATGTATCTGACATTTTAGAGTTTTGTAGAAAAATTAATCTTAACTTATTTTTCAAACAACAGGATAACTCTAACCTCTCTCAAAGATCTACAGACTTTAGATTTCACAAATCCACATTTAATCCCCCCATGGATAAACATGTTGCAGTGTTTCAGCAGGCTGTAATTAAAGATTTACATTTTTATTCCAACAGTTCTGATAATATTAGAAATAATATATCTTACAAGGAACAACTTGCCCTCACCAGACTCAAAAATAACAAAGATATCGTTATACTCTCTGCTGACAAAGGGGGTGCGGTTGTTGTCATGGACGCCGATTACTATCGGGATGAGGGAAATGGACAATTGTCCAACCATCATCACTACATGAAAATGAGTACAGATCCCACACCCTCTTTCCAACAAGAAATTAATGATTTTCTTCAAGAAGCAGTAGATGCTGGCATAATTTCTGAAAAAACTAAGACACATCTCATGGTCAAGGATCCAGCAAAACAATACCTTTATTTGCTGCCAAAAATTCATAAATCTATTAATAAACCACTGGGCAGACCCATTGTATCAGGCATTGGATCCCTGACAGAACCCTTATCTATGTTCCTGACTGAGAAACTTAAACCACTATTAGCATGTATCAGAGGTAGAATTCAAGACACCATGGAATTCCTACAAATTGTCTCTGAATCACAACTTGAACCTGGCTGGCTATTATGCACTTTGGATGTTAAATCATTATATACTAGCATTCCACATTGGGCAGGACTGATGGCTCTGGATTTCTGGTTGAACAAAGCCAACATTTATCCCCCTGGATTGAACACACTACTTGTATGTATGGCAGAACACGTTCTGACCAAAAACGTATTTTATTTCCAGCAAGATTGTTACTGGCAAATACAAGGCACGGCCATGGGGGCCTCATTTGCACCAATTTATGCAGACCTATACATGGGTTATATTGAAGAGCATATCATTTATGATGAATTACATAATGTGTATTTACTGGAAATTGACATCTCGAGGAGATATTTGGATGACTGTTGGCTTGTGTGGAAAGGTGGTCCGGACTACCTTCAAGAATTTATGGAACATCTTAATGGAAACATGTGGGGGACCGAATTTACTGTGGAATATGATCTGAATGACATTCATTTTCTAGATGTCCACTTACAACGACAAACTGATCATACACTCAAAACATCTGTGCATCGTAAATTTCCACAATACAATACCCTATTACATGCCAACAGTCTCCATCCAAAACACATTATTAAGAACATTCCGAAATCTCAGTTTCTGAGAATAAAAAGAATATGTTCATCGGAACAGGATTTGAATATACATCATGATGATTTAGCTAATAGATTTTTGGCCAGAGGATATCATTGGGATACGATCAATTCTGCTGCACAATGGAGTAACAACAAACCTAGGGATTCATTGCTAGTCTATAAGAAACAAGTTAGATCCAACAATCCAGATACATGTAGATTTGTTACTACATATGGAAGAAACAGTCACAATCTCATTAATATCATTAATACACATTGGAACATACTTAAATCTCACCCTCTTTTGGAGGGATATTTAGGAGAACGATGCTACTTTTCATACAGGAAGGGTAAAACACTAGGTTCCCATTTTTCTTATTACAAAAGGAGTGTCATGGAGGACAACTCTTGCATGCAGAGAACATTAACAGGGGACAAACTAGTTGGCACATACCCCTGTGGCCATTGCAGTTTTTGTGGTTATATATTCAAAACCAAAAGTTTCACAAGCAAAAATACTGGTCAGTTATATGACATAAATTTTTTTTGGAAATTGCAGTTCAGACTGGATTATTTATCTAGCCACCTGTACATGCCAGGCTTTTTATGTTGGTCAAACATCCAGACAATTCCGCATCAGGATATCAAAACTTTTGGGTGACATTAGAAATTGCAGGATAACAAACGCACTATACAGACACACCATTAAGCATCCCACTGCCAAATTTTCATTCTGCAGTATTGATAATATTATTGGAAATTGGGCATTTAAAACAGGATGGCATGACATTTTAAACAAAAAGGAGAAAAGATGGATAGTCAAACTTGGTGGGCTTTTCTCACCAGGGCTCAATGACAAAATGTGATCCATCCTTCTAAAATGTATTTTTCTAACATTTGTTTTTTTCAACCTTTTCATTTCAGCGTAATTGTTGATGGTTTAAAGATGTGTTTTCACATTGTAACCCCAATATGATTTATTGTTATTATAATAATTTTCTAGTGAATTTCATGACAATGTCTAATTGTGCTAATCATATTTTTATTTCATACAGCACAAATCCTCTTCATTATACTAAGGTAACATTTTATTTTTTACCCAACTGGTATCATGACAGCTTGGTACAGTTTAAGGTGGACTATATTTTCTTTGTATGCTTTATAACCATTTATTTTTCATTTTATTAATGGTTTTTCTTTTTGGACAGGAAGTGATGTCATTGCTTCCTTGAAGGGTATAAAAGGAGCATTTTCATTTTGTGATTGTAACTACTGAGGAAAGCTTAATAGCTGAAACCGGTCTAGTTTCAGTGCAATAAACTACATTCATTGGATCCATTCGTGGTGCTGGCTTTATTTTTTCTATTGGTCACATAAGCTTGGTTGCCGGGCACCAGCCGTACCTGCTAGCTTCATCTTAAACTGAATATTATCAGGTAACATCTTATTTTCTGTTTAGCATTCTGTAGTTAATCCTCTTCTTGTTCTGTGAGATTCCCCTTATTCTGCAATACATTAACATTTGTCAGTTTCTTTAAATAATTCTTACTTCTTAACCATACTTCCTTTCTTTTATTTTCACCCTACTTTTAAACTCCACCTTAATTTTATTCCATTCCCTAGCTATATTTCCATCCTCTTGAATAGCTCCTGAATAATCTCCACTACCCATTCTTTAAACTCTTCCCTTTTCAACCTTGTGCTTTTATTTCAGTGATTATTGGCACATGATCTGAAATAGTTATTGGGTGCGTATTTATGACCTTCAATTACATGCACATGTTCCTGTGAAATGTAAATTCTGTCTAGCCTAGCCCAGTTTTTATATCTTGAGGAACAATATGTACATTCACTCTGAACTCCTACTACTGAATTTACATCTTCCATGGCAAATATTTTCACAAGTTTCTTCAGAAATCTACAGTCTTTTGTTATACTTTCCTTTCTTGGCACCCCAGACACATCTTCACTGCTGCAAAACAAATTCCAGTCCCCACATACAAGTAATATTCCTTGCTGAAAATGGATTATTTCTCCCAGAATTTTAAGCTTCATTACAGCTGCTTTAGGTGGAATATAAATATATGCCAGTCTAATCCTCCTCCCTTGACAGTAGCCTCTTAGTACTATAAATCTGCCATTATCTTTTTATTCTCTACCACAATTGTTCCTCCTCTTGCAATTAATACAAGTACTCCTTTTCCTTTGTCCCACATATTCCGCTGAATAAACATCCTGAAAACCTATGAAATTCATATGTTCAGTTCTTTCCAAGTGCGTCTCCTGTAACATAGCTATTTGCACTATACATTTTTAATATCGTTCATTATTCTTTCTTTTTTGTATTTATCTGTGGGACCATTGACATTTAGATACATTACAGGAAGCATTATTGTTTTAAAAAGTTATTATTCCCACTTTTTATGTACAACACCTTTTCTGTTAAATGTCTAGCTCCAGCTTTTGTGTTACATGCATACACGGCTTGGCAGGTTGAATTTATATATAGTCGTTTCTTGTCATATCAATTTGAGCCTATGTCCCATCTTACAAAACTTTGATTTATTGAAAGTCCTCAATCACAAACAAACCCTCAATACCCTCTAAAACCTATTTATTTAATACTAACACACAAAACTATATACATCTTCAAATGTTGAAATTTTACCCTTCAAATAGGAAGGGATGTCTCAAATTGACAGCTTCACTGACAGACTTGAGTTAACCTAAAAGAAAGGTTAGCCATGCTAAGATGCATGGGTGCAGCCTGTGATTCTAAGTGCTAACTGGTTTTGTCTTATCTTTATAGCTCTCCCATCTGGGAAAACCCCTATATGCTTTCAGAGAACCTTATCTCCTAGCCAGTTTCTCTTCTGTTTTTCCCCCAACCAATCACTCTCCACCAGACTATAACCAATTTATCTTTATCAGTTTGTCTCCATGGAGACATGAGAACCAGGTCAATTTCTCTTTATCAGGTTGTTTTCATGGAAACATGCAAGCCAGGTACAGAATTGCTACTAAGCATACATTCATTTGCTAGACAAAAGCCTCATAATATTCAGTATTCTTTTGTCATTCACTTGCTTTCTCTTAAAAATTGTTACTAAAATCAATTTAAGGTCCTTAATCTAGTTATTACGCCATGCAAAAATGAGAAAAAGCAGATTAATTTTCTTTTGTTGTGCTCTTTTAATCATTTTGTTTACATTGCAGTGCCTACATTTTTTTTAAACTGAAGAAGAAAGAGAGAAGAGAGAAAAAGGGAAAAGAATAGCAGCACATATTTAGAATCCCAATAACAACTAAAAAATAACTGAGAAAACATCACTTTGCAGCCGTCTTGGAAGCCAGATAGGTTAGACTTTCATTTCCATTCTCTAGTAAGTGCTTTTTTGACACAGCCAACAGAATTAACTTACCATGGCCTTACTATGCCTAAGCAGCTCAGCTCTTTTTTTCAGCTCAACAAATTACTTCCTTAGTCACACCATCTGATCACCCAATATTTCTGACAGAGTATTCTATAGGGAATTTTTAAAGTCTGCCAACTCATTCTACTCCCAAAACACGTTTCCTCTGTCTTCCCAGTCACACCTCCACTTGCCATCTACCTCAGGAAAAGTCTTTGGAGTTTGCTTGGGGTATAAAATTACCTATGCAAACACTTCAAAGAAAATAAAAACCTAAATCTCCTAGACTTTGTTACTTGGGAGCCTACATACGTTCTATCATTATTTACTTGAAAAATGCTTATACAATCGCTCCTCCCAGTCTTTTGTAACTTCCCCTTATTCATTCCTATAGTTATGGTGCAATATTTTTTATGATGCCCTACTAATTTTCTCTCCTTTTTTAACAGCAGCAGCTGCTGTTCTAGACTCAGAACCCCCCTATCCCTTTCTCTTTCCCTATACTCTGATGTTAATCCCTGATAGGGAAGGCAGTCTCTAGCCTGCAGTCCAAACATCATCTTGATCTCTTACCATTCTACTACCTCACCCTCTCTATTTGCTCCCAATTCATTGCTTCTTTTACCAGTTTTCCTCAATACATTCCAGCCACCTCTTGCTTATTCTCTGCACCCCTTAATTGCAATCATCCCTACTGGCAAAATCTCCTTTCTCTATTCTAGTGTTGGCTTAGTTCTTAGAACACTTTCTTCTACTTTATGAATATACCATTTTATATTCCTGCTATTCTCCTTAAGGATCTGCATCCAAAATCCCACATTCTCCTTGTTTCTTGAATTTCCCCATCTCATCATTTCTTTCCACTTTGAATTTTAACATTGCTTGTGTTAGAGTTTTAAACTGTGTAGCTCAATCATCCCTTCAAATTCGATAACCCTAAATCACCCTGTTCTGCTGGAAGGATAAATTACCCAACTTGACCCTTGAACTCTTCCACTCTCAGATAAATTCCTTCAACTCTTTGCTAATTACTAGTCACAACTTCTCCACTGGTTGATAAAAGTATGCCTGACCTGTATATAAAGCTAGAGGGGCTAAACATATTTTCACTTCTTGTATGTTGCTATTCATATCCGTAAACAAGAGTTTCCAGTTTCTCAGTTTTTGCATTAACTTTTGTTTAGTCTCCTCAAACATATCCATGTTGCCATAACAGAATCCTTTTTAATCCATACTCCTAAATACTTCACTTTATCGTGTTTCCATTAATATGGGTACTGTTGGAGCAATTAATGTTGGAGTACATAGTTTAAAGCTACAGCCTTGGTTTTATCTTAATTCATTTTTATCTAAAAACTTGAAACGGTCTCAAGATGTTCCACAACATTGAGATATCATTTTCTGGTTTTAGCAGTTACAAAATAATATTGTCTGTAAATTAAACCAAATTTTCAGAATAATATTGTCTGTAAATGAAACCAAATTTTCTTGATCATATCAAGTATAGCATTGAATTTCTGAGTCCCTTATTTTCTTTGCCATTGGCTGTAAATATACAGTAAATAAAGGGGAAAGAGGGCATCCCTGCCCAATTCCTCTCTTCAGACATAATTTGTCAGAAAGGAACCCTCTCACTTTAATATCTGTCTCAGATCCATCATATAGCAACCTAATTAGCATTGATTATTACATCAGGGGAATGCAAATTCTTCCATAGCCCTACTCAAAATCCCAGATTACTCTGTTGAATACTTTCTCTGCATCAGGACATCTTCTGCCTGGTGTACAATGAATGATTATTTTCCACAAACACGGTCTCCAGTTTTTAATACTTTGCCTTTCTGCCACAGTTTTGTTAAGATCAACTCTTTCTGCTGGTATGATGGCATCTTTGCCAATACAGGTCTTGGCTGCTTTCTCATGGCCATGTTTGGAGCATACATATGATTAACAAATCCTGCTGTGGAAGACCAGCCCAGTTGCTTATTTGTGCTTTCATAAAATTAATGCACTCGGTTCCTTCCAGTTTCTCTGGTACACTGAGAATCTCAGGAATTTCCCGAATGCTCTGTCCTCCAACTTTGCCATGTTTTTGGAAAAGCTCTTCTTGAGCAATGTCATACTCAGCCAACCTTTTCTTCATTTTGACCTCTGATTTTTATAGTTTTATCAGTTAATCTGAATAGCTGTTTAAAGCTTCTTCCTTTTTTTCCAGTCTTTTGAGTTGATATACCCCTTCCAAGTTCTGTATTATTTTAATCAGCTCTGAGCATATTTAATTTATTTTTTCCACTTGATTACTGGAAGGCATGTCTTGTACCAAAGGTAGAGCTTGAAATGTTTGCTTAACAGATGTAGGATTCTTCCCAGTCAGTGTTTTCTCTTCACATTTCTAGTTGATTTTCTTTCAGGCTAAGCTGATATCTAGCCAGTAATTGAATTTACTAAAACTGGCAGAGTTACTGGCACTTATTTCTCAGTTTCTTTTTCACGTTGGGAGAACTAAAATTAAGCTGTTGCTCAGTGTGCAGCCATCTTGGAAGCTCAGCAAGCAATTAATCTTGAGAGCTCTGTGCACTCTTTGCCGGCAGAAATGTAAAAGATACAGTATAATAGTACAGTGGCAAGCAGTTACAGTATAATAGTATAGTGGCAAGCAGTTACAGTATAATAGTATAGTGGCAAGCAGTTCAGTGAAAAACTAAAAAAATGTAAATTTTGGAAGTGAATAGGTTACATAAGTAGTTGCCTCCCCAGCAGTCCTAACACTTAAATGCATTTAGTATAAAAGTGCACAATTTAGGTTTATTTAAAGGTAACCAGTGCACTTTTTCTTAGTGCTAATGTTAACTAAAACTATGCCAACTGTTTTTCATTTCTGGGAGGGAGAAGAAAAGAACAGATAGCTATCATGGTAAGTGGCAACACAGGCTGCAGCATGCATTTTAGCATGGCTAACCTTAATTTTAGATTAGATAATGCCTGTGGGTACAGCCATCAATTTGCAGCAACTACTCCTGTCTGGAGGGGTAAATGAAGTTAAAAGGGGGTGGGGGTTCTTAAAATTTCTTTCATATTTTTGTTTTCATTGAAGCAAAAAAATCTTGAAAGGTGACATAGGTTCAAATGGAGGTAAGAAGAAGCAAATGCATAAAAAAAATCAGCCTACCAAAAACATTAGCTTGTGCAAGTAGGTCACTAGGAGTCATTACTGGGCCAGAAGGCTTACAAATACTGAAACAATACTAATTTCATGAACTTTAATTATACCTTGACTTAGGAATGGGGTCCATTCCTGTCATGGTATTAGAAACCCAGAAGACTTGGAGAAATTAAAAGTAAGAAGCCACAACCTAGAAATACTCAAAAGATCTGTGATATACAACAGGTGAAATTAATAACTTTCTATCATAATGGGTACTATGTCTATATAATCATAGGATGTAAATGGCCTTTACAGGTATAAACAAAAAGCAAAGATTATTGAATTGTATCAATAAATGTAGGGTGCAAACAGCAACATTGCGGGAGTCACATTTTGAAAGACATGAGCATGTGAATCTGATAAAGAAAAGATTTCAGAAATGACATTCAGCAGAATATCAGGGAAAAGGAAAATAGGAGCAATAATACTGACTGCTAGAAGGGCTCCAATAATAGATTTGTGGTAGTAGGGGCCTGTTGGAAGGGGGGGAAGCTTACACTGGCATGTACCTACATTCTACAAAAACGCTATTGTGAAACTAAAGAAAGATTTGGAAGAAATAATCAGCTTTCAGCAGGAAAATTTGTGTGTGGGGACTGGAACTGGATTTACTATAGTAATGATGTTTTGGAGGACCTAGAGGAGAAAATATAACAAATAGAGGGTGAATTTCTTAAGAAATATATGAGAAGATCTGGTAGAGAACCTGTAATTTCAGTAGTAGGAACTTACAAAATACATTTTTTCCCAAAGTGCAACTGGGCTAGACTGGATAGAAATCACAGAAGTATGTGCAGTTAATTGAAAGCTTTGACACATATCCAATAACTATTTCAGATCATGCACCAATAAAACCCAACATAAAGATGCAGGGTACCAAAATGACACACTGGCTCTTTTCTACTTAACTGTTGAGAGGAATTTAAAGAATAGGTAGTTGAAATAATTCAAGAGTTCTTAGGAAAAACAGATTTCTTTTTTCAAAATGATAGTAGAATAAAATGAAAACTGAGTTTAAAACATGGTAGAAATAAGATAATGGAAATAAGTAACAGGAATTACATAAAAGGGTTGACAAAGGTTAAAAGTATTGCACAATGAGGGAGTCTCACAGAAGAGGAGGAACAACTGCAGAGTGCTAAGGGGAAAATAAGGTTGTATTTGGGTAATAAGTGTGAGTTAAGAAACGTTGTTAAGCAGCTTTTTTTTATAACAATTTCAGAGCAAACAAAAAAACTTTTAGCAAAAATACTTAGGTGCCGCCAATCTTAAAATACTATGACAAGACAAATAACTGGAAGTCCTACTGAGGTATTACAGCTACTTCGGAAAGTTTATGAAAATTTGTATAAAAGCAGAGGAATGTATAAACCAAAGAAAAGGTACAGACGAAAATATGTATGGAAGACTTATTTATGCCAAGGTTAAAGGAAGAGGAGCCTCAACATTTAAATAGCCATAAACGATAGTAAGGCATAATCAATCAACAGGGAAGTCTCCAGGAACAGATTGTATTCCTATGGACATTTGGGATGAAGAACACAACAAAGATCTGGAAGGTTTTGTTTAATGCATTTTAAAATGAGAGTGGGTGATACCAGCATCTTGGAAGAAAGCTGTGGTAGCTCTATTACCCAAAGGGAATGAAGATCCTTCAGACCCAGCTTCTTGCAACATATAGACCCATTTAAGTTTAGCAAAGGAAAACAGATGCAAGGTGGTTAAATGAGGCAATAATTACATTGCAAGGACACCAGAAAATACACATGCAAACCAATGTCAAGCAAATGTCCAGCAAACAAAAATGCCACCAAAAATATGAAATAACACAGTGTTTAATTAACTCTGAAAGCACAGCTGGTAAAAGCAGTAAACCTATTATGGCATAACCATGCCTTCCCCAGTACAAATCTGAACAGACAACTCATCTCCTTATACAACACTGCTTTTTAAAGTGGTACACAAAAATACATAAACATATCCAAAAAAAGAAGTTATGTACTCACCATAACGTTCCATCTGATTAGTTACACTTAATTTTTCTGCAACCTGTGGGTATTCGGATCCATATCGGATCCGAGCCAACAACTTTTCAAGCATCTGCTCCGAGCTCCAAGCTCCTCCCCTTACCCATAACCCATCACTATCTCCTACCTTCCCTCAGATCGAGTTTATCTCTACTCAAACCAATCAGCAACTCAATTTTACAATAAACCATGAACAGGTTCGGGGGAAGGAGAGTGGGACGGTTGCAGAAAAATGAAGTGTAACTACTCAGATGGAATGTTATGGTGAGTGCATAACGTCTTTATCTGAAGTAAACTTCACTTTATCTGCAACCTGTGGGACAGAGTCCCCAGCTACTCAACTCCATTCATGGAAGGATATTCCTGAGCACCACAGAGCCGAAGGATGCTCTCCCTCTGGAAATCAAATCCAACTTATAATGAGAAATGAAGGTATGAGACCTTGCCCAAGTTGCTGCCGCACAAATATCATCCATTGAAACCCTAGACCAAAAGGCAGCAGAAGTGGCCAAAGACCTGGTAGAATGCGCTTTAACAGGACCCAGTGGGGACAGACCTTTGTCCTTATAAATTTGCAAAATAGATTGTGTAATCTATCTAGCTAAGGAAACTTTGGAGATGGCCTTACCCAAAAAGGGCTTAGAAAAGGACACACATAACTGGTCAGACTTACGAAAGGGCTTTCTTCTGTGTAAATAGAAACAAAGTTGTCTATGAACATCTAGCATATGCAGTTTATATTCACCCTTATTCTGAAAATTTGGAAAGAAAACAGGCAGGTTAATTGTTTGATTAATGTTTGATTCAGAAGCCATTTTTGGTAAGAAAGAAGGGTTCGTGTGGAGAGAAACCCTGTTCTTATGGAAGATCAAGTAAGGCAGCGCAGCAGACAAAGCTTGAATCTCAGAAATCCTCCTAGCTGACGTAATGGCCACTAGGAAGGCAGTCTTCCATGATAAGAGCTTTAAATCTACTGAAGCTGCAGGTTCAAAGGGAGGAGCAACTACAGCGTGTAGAAGCAAGGTAAGGTCCCAAGGGGGAACAGAGTCCTTAACTGGAGGACGCAAAAGAAAGGTACCTTTAAGAAAAGCCTTACACAGTCTAGAAGAGGCCAGGGCATTCATGTTTTCACCAACGTGGAAATTCAAGATAGCAGCCAGTTGCACTTTCACAGTGAGGGAACTAGCCCCTTGCTAAAGAATATAGGCTAAGAAATCCAGGACTGCAGGAACAGGGGCTGTAAAAGGATCCAGGGTTCTCTGGGAAGCCCAAATAGAGAATTGTTTCCATTTGCTGCAGTAAATCTTCTTAGCACTTACCACCTCTTCTACATCAATATCACCTGCAAAGGGAATATTAGGGACTATAGCTAGAATTGGCAGATGGTAGCCTTTAGGCTCTACCAACTGCCGTTCTACTTCACCTTCTAGCCCCCCTCCAGGGGTCCACCCTTTATACAACAAACCTTTGTTCCCCGTATACAGACTCCCCTCTTCCTTGAGCCTCAGGTGCTTCCTCAGTCATCTCCCTCAAGCTTTGTAATGTAGGGTACATAAGATGAGCCAGTCTCAACTCTTACGTTTGTGACCCTCCCAAGCTCCCTTTCCACAGGAAGCATAGAAACGTCAGACAGCTGTACCTCATTGTCACTCTGGTTACTGTCACTCCCTTCCATCCTTGCAGTCATTGTGTCCATGGGAACATCAGTATCTCCAAGCAGCTGTGGCTCACTTTCAGACTTACTGTTACAGCATAGCTCCTTTTCTGAAAGAATCACCACACCAATCCCAGCTTCAGGTATGAGATCTATCTGGGTCTCATACCCAGGCTACCGGACCTACAGTCCTGTCTCCAAGCCTATGTATCACTGCATGCACACAAGGCACTGCATCATCAAAAGTAATTCCCTATCAGGACATCTGCAGGAATATCCTCAAACACAAGCTCCCCTTCCACAGGAAGCCTAGTAACTTCCAACAGTTGCACCTCACTGCCAATCTGTGTACTATCACTCACCTCTGTCCTTGCAGTCACTGTGTCCAAGGAACACCTGTACCTACTAGCAGCTGTGGCTCATTTTGAGACTTTCAGAGACAGAGCTATTGTGTTCTAGAAACAGCCATCACACCAGTCCCAGTTTCAGATGCGAGATCTGTCTGACTCTGCTCCAGGCTACAAGACCTACATGCCAGTCTCCAAGCTTGATTGCATGTTACTGCATGTACACAAGGTACTGCATCATCAAAGTCATTCCATATCAGAACATCTGCAGGAATATCCTCAGACACACTACTTGTTTCCTCTTCCACCCTCCCAGTCAAGATGAACCCTAGCTAAAGGTATTTGGAATAGGGTCCCTCCCAAAGCTCTGACTGGAGTGGACTGTCCAAGCAAGTACTGCTCTTCTCTAACTATTGCAGGCCTCACAATGGTTATATCAGAAGCTGTGTCTCTCTTAGCAGTGACTTGTTTACCATCTACTATGATAGGATATACATTTAAGTGATAGCTTGGCACCCCTGTTGTTTCCAAACAACTTACCACTGGCAGTTTGTCATCACCACTTGCTGGCTCCCTCACCTTGCTTTGATGGACATTTGACTGCTATGTGGCCCCTCTGGTTACATTTGAAATACTGAATCCTTAACTGTCTACTTAGACTAGTAGTTTCCCTGTTACAGGTATAATCTGTTGGAGTGGTTTAGACTGACACCCCCCCCCCCCCACCATGGGTTCCCTTATGTCCATGTGCAGCACTGGGCATCCCTTTCTTATGCATTGGTGCTCTGCTTGCTAAGCAGAGATCCCCTTTCCTCCCCAACTCCTCCGCAGATTTACACTCTGTCTGCTAACCAGATTCTCATGTTCACCCACCAAATGGTCTGCCAGTCCCTGAAAAGTGGTGACCTGACACCCACTCACCCATCTGTGAAAGTAAGTAATTAAATCAGCAGTATAATCACATACACTTTCATCTGTGTTGTATCTGTGTTCACAAAACTTTTTTCTATAAGCTTTAGGTGTTAGTTTAAAACAATCTAGAAGACCGTTCTTAACTTTAAGATAATTCAGACAATCGACATCAGACAATTTTGACATGGCCTGAACAGCTTTACCAAGGGGAGTCAGGAGCTGAAGCCAGAGCTCATGGTCAACATCATACTGTCTACATACTCTCTCAACTATATGAGTAAAACTATCAAAGTCATCCTCATCCCTGTATTCAAGAAAACGTTTATTGACCTTTACAGCTTCTGGGTTCCAGTTATTCCCTTCCTCATTACCTCCATGACCCTCTCGAAAGGTAAGACGCTCCACTTCATGCCAGCACTGCCTCTCATTTTTCTCAGCTTCTAAATGTCTTAGCCTCTCCTCAGTCTCCAGTTTGGCCCCCAGTTCATATTGATGCGGCTTCTCATCACCCTTCAGTTCATATCGGCACTGCTCCTCCCTTTCCTCAGTCTCCAGTTCATACTGATGCTACCTCTCCTCAGCTTCCAGATGTCATATTCAGTCCTCAGCCTCCAGGCACAGTCTCTCTAACTCCAGATGGATCCTCAGGTCCTCTGAAAAAAAGGTGGACTGTCCCATCTCAGCAGGCTACACATCCCCAATACCAAATTGGATATCCTTCAAACGGCTAGTCTGAGCTGAAGCTACAACTAAGGCTGAAATCACTGCTTCCTTAGTCAGGCTGGCATGCACCAGTCCTCTGGCTTCACACTCCTTGGCCTTTGTCAGCTTACTATAGTCTTCTGCTGACATCTTTGCCTGCTATCCCTGACCAAAAATAAATAAAACTGTAGTGAACTGAGATTCTGTATGTTTACTTTGTGGCTGTCGAGAGTGCACATCTTAATGACAACTACCCATAGGCAACTGAAGTCTAACTACAAATCTCACACAGTCGGCAGCAATTAATGTGACATCTGGACAATACCTCGCCGGACTGACAGCAATTAATTTGACATCCCCTACTATCCTGGGTCAGAAACTAAGTAGCTTCAATCCTCACTACTGACTCCACTGTGAGACTGTCACTTGAACAAGAGTAATAATTTCACAATTTTCAACTAAGAGCAAGAGAGGCACATGCTCTATAACTTTGAACTAGACTGTATACTTCTATCCACTCCAATGCAACTCCTTATTACACACTCCAAAGCAATGTGTCCCAGTTTTAAGACCTCTAATACACTCGCACTTAAATCTCACACATCCAAACACTTCTGAGAAAACCTGACACAGATTTCCAGCTGTGTCCCTTCCCCACAAATAATATGGTAATGCTGCCATCAATCGGTGTGTCTTCATACCCTTTAAAGGGGTGTCCAATAATGAAAATTAAATATTAAAACAAACAGTAGCAAATGACCTCAGCAGCCAGGCTTTCGGAGTGGTCTGGGAAGTTATCAAGGCAGGTATAAGTTCTCTCAAATCACTAAAAAAACACTGACTGACCAGCCGCAATGTAAGTTAGTAAAAATATTTAATAATGAGCAAAATTATTAAAAAATATGAAACTAACTTCAAATAAACAAACAGAACTCAATCAGGAAAATCAAATCATATTGAAGGAGAGAAATCCAATATTTAGAAAAACTCTAATCTAACTGATTAGTTATAATTTCCTAACTGACTAAAGAACATTGCCCCTGATCTAAACTAAATTACTACAACAGAGCAAATGGAGGCTTGGCGAGTTCTTCTGGGTACATCTGTGAACTGACAACTGACTTCAATTGTGTTCAGCAGACTCTTTTACAGACTAGCTTAACTGTCAACTGTTCCAGTTCTAATTTTAATTTCATATTTTGAAAAGCAACCAACAGCTGATTACTACAGTTCCTTCCTGTCTTTCAGCCTCTGACAGCAGCACATAGAAACGGTCAACAGTCCAATGACATCATCTGCAGATTACCTGAATCTGAGACAATTTGCCTTTAGAATCTTTACTCACAAACAAGCACAGTTAAAGATATAAAATAGTGCAACAGATTATAAATTAATATGCAAGAACTTACTTAGAATATCATAGCTAGTCATGCTGGCATATAATGCATGTTAATCTGAAATTATGTACAAAAACTCAGACATGCTAAACAATGTCTAATTTCTTCACAATATATATTATAGTACTATATTAAAATAATCATACTATGACAGGAAAGTGACATATGAAAGATCAGGAGCTCACACAAACTATGGATCCAAACCATCCTTCCGATAGGTCTCTCCCATGGTTAAGGGCAGGGGGAAGGTGGGGGGGGGGTTTGAGGAAGAATGAAAATGGACAACACAAATGGAACATTATAGTGAGTACATAACTTCTTTATCTGATGTTGCAATTTTCATTCGTTCCTCAATGTATGGGACACAATCCCTAGCTACAGTAACCTTGGGTGGCCATCACGCAAGGATGTTCTGGAGCAAAGGCAGCTCTATTTCTGAAAATGTCAAATTTGCAATGTGCAATAAATGTGAGTATTAGAGCAGGCGGCGGCTGCAAAAATGTCATCAATAGATTATCTTGCCCAAAAGGATGCGGAAGTAGACATTGACCTGATTAAAATGTGCCTTCATTTGTTTAGGTAAGGCAATACCTTTTGAGGAATAAATATGGTAAATGCAATCTGTTATCCAATTAGTCAGAGCAGTTTTTGAAACTGATCTTCCTAGTCTTAAATTAGAAAAGGATGCAAATAGTTGTTCAGACATTTTGAACGTCTTGGTTCTGTCCAGGTAGAAACACAATTGTCTTTATACATCAAAAAGATGAAGGGTATATTCTCCTTTATTTTCAAATTCAGAGAAAAAAACTGGCAGATTGATTACTTGGTTGATATCAGTTTGAGAGGCAACTTTTGGTAAGAAAAGAGAGATTTGTGCATAAATTAATTTTCTCTGTGAAACATCAAATATGGTGGTTTGGAATAATACCAGTCTTGCAGAAGTTATAGTTACCAAAAACAGTTTTCCAAGAAAGAAACTTGAGATCCACCTTAGCTGATGGTTCAAAAGAGGAGTGTACTAAGGCTTGTAATACCATGGTGTGGTCCCAAGATAGAGTGGGGTCTTTTATTGGAGGTCTAAGTAAAAAGTTCACCTAAGGACTGCTTTACACAATTTAACCAATGATAAAGGAGAAGCATTATTCCCTATATAGGATAGTTTGAGATAGCTGTCAATTTAACTTTAGTAGTGGAAAAACTTGCTCTGTCCTGGAATATCACAGCAAGGAAGTCTAGAACTGCTGGCATTGGAGCAGTGGAAGGATCTAATTCTTTCTGATGAGCCCAAATAGCAAAGCTTCTCCATTTGTTCTTGTAAACTTTTCTAGTAGAGGCTTTATGGGAAGAGACTAAGATTTTTTGAACTGGGAAGGAAAGCTTGGAATGTTTAGCCATCATCAGAATTAGAGAAACCATGTGGTCAACTTGAGGCCTGCAATATCTGGGTGAACTTGTCCTGAAGGGTGCGATAGGAGGTCTGAACTGGGATCCAGCATCCAAGGACGGTGTAGTAAGTGAGGCCAAAGGAAAGGAAACCATACCTGTCAAGGTCAGAAGGGAGCAAATCTGCTCTTCAACTTAAGTGCTTTCTGAAGAAATTTGGGGATGAGAGGCAGGGGAGGGTAAGTGTAACGAAGACCGGAGGACCAAACATGGACTAGAGGATCTCTCAGAGACTGTCCATGAGGAGGGATAAGGGCAAAGAACCTGCTGCATTTGTTGTTGGTGGATGCAAAAAGGATGGTTGATTCCACTTGTGGAGGATCATGTTTGTCACTGATTGAGAGACCACTCATGAGGTATGAAGATGGTCCTGTTGAATTTGTCTGCTAGAATGTTGAACTCCCCCCAGTATGTGCATTACTACTAGAAAGCAGTTGGATGACATTTCCTACTGACACACCCTAATTGCTTCTCAACAAAGGGGGTAGGATCTGGTTCCCCCCATTTGTTGATGTACTAGACTACTGACATGTGGTCCATTTGTATTGCAATAGTCCCTAGAGGGAGAAAGCTCTGAAAAAGGCCTCCAATGCTAGAAGCACCACTCATCTCTAGGACACTATGCAGATTGGTCTCTTGTATTGACCACGTGCCTTGACCAGTCCATCCTGAATAATACCCCCACCCCAACTGGGAGGTGTTTGTGGTTAATGTGGCGCTAAGGAGAGGAAGGATAAACAGATGACCTAGCCCAATCTCCTTGGAGTAGGCACTGCAGAGAATAGAATTCCTGCACACTAGAGGCAATTGTATGGAATGACTCAAGGTATAGTGATGAAAGGACCATTGCACCTCTAGAGCCCACTGGAGAACTCTCATGTGCAAGCAGTCAGTGGGAATCAAAGTTATAGTGGCAGCCGTCGACCCTAATGCTTTGAGGACCAATCTTGCTGGGGGTGCTGGAATGGAAAGAACTGGTCTTATATGTGCCTCATTATAAGAATTCTGTTCTGAGGCAGAAAAGTTAGACAACTGACGGTGTTCAAGTGAGCTCCTATGAAGTCTATCACTTGAACTGGTTGAAGATGAGATTTGTGCATGTTGATGGTGAATCCCAGCGAGACTGTCAGGTGAAGTAAATAATATCTGGCTTTTATTAGTACATGCCTGGTTGGTGCAGTAAGGAACCCATTGTTTAAATATGCAAACACTGAATACAAGCAGTCTCAGGTGAGCTGTTACCACTACCATGCATTTGAACACCCTGGGGGCTGTGGTGACACCAAATGGTAGGGCTCTTGTCAGGTGAAGTAAATAATATCTGGCTTTTATTAGTACATGCCTGGTTGGTGCAGTAAGGAACCCATTGTTTAAATATGCAAACACTGAATACAAGCAGTCTCAGGTGAGCTGTTACCACTACCATGCATTTGAACACCCTGGGGGCTGTGGTGACACCAAATGGTAGGGCTCTGAGCTGGTAATGACTGGCTCCCAGCTGGAAGCATAGCTATCTTCAAGAGTGCCTTTTCATTCTGATGTGATAATACGCATCCTGAAGATTGCTTGAGCATATTCAGTCATCCTTCTGAAGAAGGGGCAGAACGGACTAGACTGTGACCATCCAGAATTTGGAGTTCTTTATGAAATGGTTTAGATAACTTCGATCCAAACTTGGTCTCAGGTCCAGTCTCTTTCGGGACTAAAAAGGACCAAGTAAATTCCAGATCCTGTATGGTATAGTGGGACCTCCTATACGACTCTGTCTAGCAACTGTGCAATTTCACGAGCTACTAGCTCCCTCTGATTGGGTGGAATATTGAAAAGGATCTTCTTTGGTTTTATTGGAATTTGTAAAAAGGGTATGAAATACTCTCTAGATGTCATCCTTTGCACCAAAAGTCATTTGTGATGGCTAGCCAGGTGTCTGGGTGCAAGGATGAGCACCCCATGACTGCCTCCAGAGATGGACAGTCAGGCAACCCTTCAGGAACACTGGAAGGATGTGTCCAAGAAAGAATCTTGAGATTCTTGATTCTGTGGACACCTTCTGCCATTCAAGCAATGTCTACCATTACAACTAGTTCTCCCTCTGCCTCTGGGGGAAAAGTTTCCGGGTGACTCCTGGAAAGGACCTCAAGACTTCTTGAGCCACATTTTCTTACCACCACACTGATACCTAGAAAAGGGTCTCTGAAGGGTCAAAAGCCTAATTCTAATGGCAGACAAGGTCTTTCCATCTTGTTCACTATGGGAGCGAGTCTCTCACTGTTGGCCAAACAAGGATAATCCATCAAAGGGAGCATTTATAAATGATGCCTTGAAGGGTTTCGTAAAATCATATAACCTCATGTAAGCATGTTTCCTTATGGCTAGACCTGAACCAGCCTCTCTTGAGGTACCTTCTGCAGCATGCAAGATTAACCTCAAGAACATGTTTGAAATGGATTGTAGGGTGGCCACTTGCAAGGAAAAAGATGTCTGTTCCTCTGCAGACGTGGACCCCGGGACAGAGTTAGTGAGTTCCTTTTAAGTTCCTCTGTAATCTGGTGAAATGTACCATGTAATTCAGCGACTGAAATGCAAAAGTCACTGACACATAAACCTGCTTCCCAAATCTGTCCAAAGCCATAGACACCCTGTTGAAGGGAATGACAATGGAGTTCTGTTCTGCAGTTCCTTCTCTGTGAGTGCCACAACAACCATGGCATCTATAGGAGTCCCTTTCCTACAGTGTTGTTTATCTGCCGGGGGACTTAGTATTTTATCCAGGTGTTTCAGGATAGGTTTCACAGAGTCTGGTTCCTTCCATGCCCTGCAGGAGACAAGATCCATACGTTCATCCGAAGGGGGGGGGGCAACCCAAAATGTAAACGGGCCAGACCCGAAGGCTTCCAAAATCACCAATTCCTCCTAGGAAGGGGTTTGTGCAGACCAACCACTTTTCTGGCAAAGGATCTCTAGAATGGCTCCAAATGAGACATCTTCTGGTGGAAATCTAGGGGACCCTTCCACCTCATCAACAGTTGGTGTCTTCTGTGAGGGATTCCTGTGGGGAATCCAAGTGCCTTCTCTTGCAGATTCTCTTATGAGGGACCTCCTCAATGGGATGTTCCCGGGAGGTATCAGATGAGACAGGGAGCTCCACAAATAGAGTCGTTTGGAAGCTCTTCTGGGCTGACTCTCCCTGAGGTGTAGTATGTGAAGGCTCAGACATGGGATCCAGGAAAGCATTCAAAGATGGGAGAGTCGACACTACTCTTGGCTTAGAGAATACCCTGTCCACCACCTCGAAGGCAGAAGGACCTGGAGAGACTAAGGATAATCCCTCCAGAGCAGAGACTCTTGGAACAGACAATCCCAGAGTCTCGCAGATCCCAGCTCCAAAGGAGGGCCCGGAGCCGAGCTATAAAGCATCAAGGCTCCTAGAGGAAGCTAAAACTCTGAAAACTTTGGAATAGAAGTCAACCCCTTGGATCGGACATGGACGCTTCAGCTCCGAGAACTATCGTACACCAGCAAAGTCAGAGCCGATCGGGTCAGGGAAGTAGTCAAGAGTTAAAGTTGGACAAGCTTTCAGATCACACACATCAACCCCTGGAGCTTTTGGATCCATAGGCTCTGAAACAGATGGTCAGATTGGAGAAGGGGTAATGATGGGCAGAAATGCAGGTTGGCAGCTCACAACTCCATTGGGGGATGGAGCTGGCAAAACCTTCATCTGGATCTATGTTCTGAGGAATTTCCTCATCTTCCTACCCACCTCTACTTCAGAAAGACTACAGGAGGACTTAATGAAAAAGTAAGTGGAGGGAGGCCTGGAGGACTTTTTCAGAATCTCTTGTAAGAAAGGGGACTTTAGCCTTTGAGACGCTGGTTCCAGGTAGAATCTGGGAACATGAATCTGAGGGGAAGGAGCCGTAGATCGTTTTGGATCTGAAGGCTTCGTATCTGAAATTTTAGGATACTTTTTAGGAGGCTTTGATGTAGATAACTGCAGAGGAGTCCAAGCAGGAGAGCAGTTGTGGTGCTCCCTGAGCTCCTTGGATTTCTGAGATGGGGTTTGAGCCCCTGAAAAAGTACCCAAGGAGGAAGCTGAGCAGGTAGGAGACCTTTTAAAATAAGTTTGTTCCTCTGATTGCACTGAAAGCTGCACAAATAGCACAAAGCGTGTCTAAATGCGCTGGACCTAAACAGTAAACGCACTCCCTGTGGGCATCAGAATTGGGGATCTTATGCCCACAGGAAGTGCATTTCTTAAATCCAGTAAGTTTGTTAGCCATACTGGAAAAAGGTTTGTAAAGGACGAAAATTAAGTGTATGGATTGAAAGGGATTCTGTTATGTCAGCTAAGGATATGTGGGAAGAGACAAAACTAAGGATAATACAAAAGTTGAGAAACTGGAAGCTCTTAATTATGAATATAGACAGTAAGAAACAAGCAGTGAAAATGTTTTAGTCTCAGTTTTCAATACAGGTCAAGCATGTTTATCAACCAGAGGAGAAGTTGTGGATGATAAAGATAAGAAAAAAATATATATTTTGGGAGGTTAACAGATCAAGAGTTAAGTGGGCTAAGCTGATTCTCCCCTAGAATGAGATGGTTTAGGAACACCTGATTTGGAGGGATACTTTAGAGCTGCACAGTTAAGACTCCTATACATAAGATTAACATCAGAGTACAGGCAAACAGAAAGGGATAAGGAAAAGTTAAGTAAAAGACCACCTCTAGTTGAGGTTTTTTTTTAGTCTAGAGCAGAAACTACTGTTAAAAAGGACAATTAGGGCATATAAAATATTGCACAATAACTATTAGAATTGGAGGAGGTTATAAAAGATTGGAAATAAATACCACAAAGGCAATGTACAAAGGAGCACTGGGAGAATAAATGTATGTCTCCCAAGCATGCAACAACATCCAAAAGGTTTAGGAAGTTTGCAAGAAAGTATATGCATATGTATTTTTATATACAAAGCAGACTTCTGATAATTTATCCTGAGGTAGACTACAAATGCTGGATGCATAAAAGAGATTCTTGGAAAAATGCTTTTTGGAAGTATAACAAGTTGGTAGATTTTAAAAACTCACTCCAAATTACTTTGCCAGAAATGATGGGGGAGCAAATGGTTGTAACTAAGGAAAGAGTTCTTTTGATCTGGGACACAGGATCTGAATTGCCTAGAAAAAAGTAAGGCCTTTGTAAGTTTAATGCTATTTGCTGCCAAACTAGAAAATGGAAATTAAAATCTAGGCCAACTGTAAGTGAAGTACTGTATATTGTAAAAAAAAAATGAGGAGTTGGAATGTTTAGAAATGAGAAGGATCAAATTACAGACAAATAAGTGGAATGCATGGAAACAATACATGCAGGACCATGTTTGCGATGAGGAGTGAGGTTTAAGGAATTACAGGAATTGATCAGTTTATGTAATGCTAGACTAAATGGTACTTGTTAAAAATGTACACTACATGAAAAGAATTAGAAATATCACTTCAGTTTATTTATTATTTTATTAATATACGCATGCTTATGTCACTGATAGGAAAATAGGCACATACTACGCAGGCGATCCCAGGGACCGTAAGGTATCTATAGCCATATACACTTTAAGCAGATACCATTGAAGCAATGAATAGTGCTCACCTCCCAAAATGAGCAGGGCTGCATATAACCCTGGTGTAAATTTGTGTCTACCCATGCAGTCATCATGATGAGCCTTAAAGGTAGCCAAATTGTACTTTGTTTGACCTGTACTGGTAACTTACTCCATAGGCTGGGAATATCATCAGTTCTGAACTTATCTTTCCAGGAAGTCTTTTCTACTTGTTGGTCTAGACTTAGGGTCTTAGCACACATACTTCTATAGACACTGTTTTTGCAAATAAATAGAAGGTGAAATTGGATGGGTCTTTCATGGCTCAGAAAGCAAGACATGGGTCACCGTACAGCAACAGGTAGGCTACTGAGTGTAAGGAGAGACATACTAATCTACTGGGATAGTTGAAAGATTGGGTCTATATTAGCAAAGCGAAAAACCCTATGCGTGAATATCAAAATATCGACCCCTATACCGCGAAAATCCCGAATGCACTAAACTGCGAAAAAAAAAATTAGAATTGTCAGAGTCGGCCAACCCCACCACCCACTACATATTACCTACCCAAACAAAATAAATAAACCACATACATACACTAACCAAACCCTACTTTTAACCTAAAGCACCAAAATCCTACCTCCAACACTACACTAAACCCCACAAACACATCTATCTACGCACTCTCCTTAACCCCTCCCTAACCCTAAGGTCCATAACTACCGCACACATCCCCTACAGACACGCACCTAAACAAAATAAATACACATACATATTAAACCCTACACTTAAAAAAACCCTACACCTAACACTACACTAACTCTTACATACAGTACCTATCTAAGCACTTACCTTAACCCAAATTCTAACACTAAAGTCCTATCTATCACACACTTGCCTTACAGAGCTGTACCTCAGACGGGCCAACCAAAACAGACATTTCTTAACTTGCGGTTTTGACCGTTCAGGGTTTAAGTACTTCACGCAATATGGTTTGACGTCTTCATACTCACCTAAAGGGATTTTCAATCGAGTAATAAGAACCCGAAAGATTTAAGACCTTTAATTTTCTTGGTTTGAAATCTTTAGGGCCTTTCCATTTGAGTGATATGCTTCTATTTGTATATACCAAAGTGGGCACTGCACTCAATGATGGGTCTGATAAGGCAAGAGTACAGTGGTAGGATAACTGTTTTTGGATCTTCAAGATATTCCCTTGGATATCAACTGTGTCAGACAGAAGGATTTCTTGATTTCAGTCGAAACATTATATCACACAAGAGAGCATTATCCACATTAACTACCTAAGTCTGTTATGATCGTGTCCGTCTAAAGTAGACTATCATTTACAGCAAATGAGGCTGCAGCAACTTTTTGCCAAATGCTACTATGCTGCACTTTTTATTTACACTTAGTTTGAGACAGCTTTTGATACGCCCATGTGTGTGTGTATTCCAGCCTTTTCTGGAGCTATTTTGTACCGATGAATGAGCAGATAATAGTGCCCAATTTGCAGTCATTAGTAAAACTGTTCAACCACACTTCTGAGATATTGGATTACATGTCTGCAAAATAAATGCTAAACATGAAATGGCCTACAACTGACCCATGTGGTACCCCACAAGTCACAATTTTAAATTCAGAAAGGGAACCAGCAATTTTCACTACTTGGGATCTAGTGGATAGCCAATTTGCAATTCAGAGGACAATGTAGGGATTTACATTAAGCATGTCTAATTTTTCAATAATACCAACATGGATGGTAGTGTCAAAAGCCATGGACAGGTCACAGCAATCAGTGTGCATAGAATGGCCACTGTCCCCAGTTCTTTAAAAGAAGCTCACTATGTTCAGGAGACATTACCTGCCCTTTGCAAAACTAAACTGATTGTCAACTAGATCAGTTAAATTGCCTACATCTGTGTAAATGAATTCTGTTATGACACATTTCATGGCTTTTGCATATAAGGATGGTTAGGTTGCTGGATCTGTAACTGTGGATTAACTAAAATGTTTACAAATTTTCATGTAGAGAAATTCTTGAATAAGGCTGTGAAAAGAGCAACTGACCTTGTAGAATAAAGCCTATGATTTCATTGGCAAAGGTTTGTTTTGTGAAGAATATGCAAATGAAATACAGCTGGATATCCATCTGGAAAGGGTTACTTTAAACAGTTTTTGTCCTAGTTTGTTGGGAGCAAAGGAGATAAACTGCTTATCGTTTGTGAATGCTTTGGACTTGTGAAGCTATCATCTGACTGGTCTATGAATATCTAGGGCATGAACAATATATTCTCCCCATTTAGAACAGTTCAGGAAGAAAAAAGGGAGAAGCATAGGCTGGTTCAAGTTATCCTCTGTAGCAATACTGGGGACAAAGTATTAGTCCTGACAGAAACTCTGCTTTTATAGAAAATTAAATATGGAGGGCAGGAATACAAGGCCTGTAATTATGAGACCCTTCAAGTGGACATAACTGCTACCAGAAAGGAAGCCTTCCAGTACAGGAATTTTTGTTGTGATTATGATACCGGTTCAAAGTGGGTTCTGGTCAAGACTTCTAATACAAAACTGAGGTCCAAAAGCAGAACAGGATCTTTTGATAGGAGAACAAAGCTCCTTTTAGAAAGGCTTTGCACAACTTCATGAGAAGCAATGGAATGGGAATACATGTGGTTATCGAAATATAAAACAGAAGCTAGTTGCACATTGTCACATAGCTGGATGCTTTATCAAACAATTCTGTGAGAAGCTGTAGATGTAGAATCTCCAGAACATAGGCAGAGAAGGGGTCAATATCTTGACTGGTTGTCCATATGGAAAAGCATTTCCATTTGTTTTTGTACACCTTAGGCATGCATTCCTTCTGTGATACAGAAATAATGTGAAGTATATTCTGACATAAGAACAGGTTTTTGGCTATTAAGAGAACTAGAGAAACCAAGCAGTTAATTTCAGGTGACTAAGTCTGGGTGAAGCTGTCCAGTTAGGATAGACAGAACATCAAGGTGGGATCTAGAAGCCATGGATTCTTCACCAAGGGAAGTCTGAGAAAGAGAAACCATATTTGTCTTGGCCAGCATGAACAATAAGCACTGCACTAGCTTTGCATGCTGCTGCCTTCTGTATGAATCTGGATATTAAGGTGAGAAGTGGAAAGGTACAGGCCACTGTCTGATAAGAGCATCTCTTAATGACTGTCCTTCCAAAGGAATCAGGGCCAAGCAGCTTCTGCATTTGGTGTTGGTCACAGAAGCAGAAAGTTCACAGCAAGGGTGGCCCCAGCAGGTGAACATCTTATGAGTTACCTCAGGATTGAGAAACCACTCATGAGACATCAGAACAGATCTGCTGAGACAGTCTCTAAGTTAGGTGGCTTTCCAAGAATGTGCATTGCTCTGATGAAATACAAAAATTGAGGCAAAATGGTAAACCACACACAAAATTTAATGTTAGTGCATTTGTACACCAATATATAATGCACGTCTGAAGAAGTGCACTATATATTGGTGTACGAAAGTGCTAACATTAAATTTTGTGTGTGTGGTTTATCATTTTGCCTCAATTTTTGTATTTTATCAGTTTGTTTTCTAATTTGATGTGCATTGCTCTCACAGTGCTGCAAAGCAATTTCCCATTACCAGACCCAAATGGCCTCTCAACAAAAGGGGTAAGATATGATTCCCCTTAGCTTTTTCAAATACCACACTACTGACAAACTGGCTGTTTGGATGGAGAAAACTCCCAGCAGAGAGGTTCTGAAACTCTTGCAACCCTAGAATGACCACTCATTTCAAGAATGCTTATGTGAAGATTGTTTTGTTTGATTCCATGTTCCTTGGACCATCTGTGATGATCATCGCCACTGGTACAGGAAAAACAAAAGGTTTTTCTACTGAGTGTGTGGGAGATGTGAGCCACCATTTCAAATTAGTTTTACTCATCAGAGTCAAAATTAAAGGGATAGCAGTATGGTCCAACATCTGAGACCATTGGAATCTGAGTAGCAACTGGAAAATGCACATGCAATACTGTACATTGGAAACCATGACTATAGTGAAAACCATAATACCTAGACTGTTGATGGAAAAGAGTGGGACAACAGACACTGGGTACAGGCTCTGAGGATCTGGATTCTTTCTGAAGGCAGAAAGACTACACATCTTGTGTTTAGATGGCATCCAGTAAGCAGTATGGACCAAGCTGGATGTAGATTGGATACATATTATGGTTTACAGAGATACCTATGGATAGGCAGAGTTGTAACAAGTAGTATCTGGCTTCGACTAAAGACTCCCTGGTCATAGCAGTGAAGAGCCAATCATTCAAGTATAGGAACACTCAGATCCCTCTGAATCACAGATAAGCTGTGACTACTGCCGTGCACTTGGTAAAAACCCAAGGAGGTTGTGGTGAAACTGAAGGGGAAGGCTCAGAATTTGTAATGCCTGGCTCCTAGCTTTAAGTGCAGAAATCTCCAGGATGTCTTTGCTATCTTGATGGTCTTTGTGATATAAATATTTAGGTTCTGGAACTCCTTGTTTTTATCTGGCAATGAAAAGAATCTTGGATAGAAAACATAACATATCTGGGACTCCTTTTTGGGCAGATGAACACCTGCTGCTTTGGACAGCTCCTGAATGGTGACTACTACTACAATCAAGGAGTCTAAAGGTCACTTGGACCGGTAATGCCTATCTTTAGGATGACTGAAAATTTTTCATAGTTCCTGGGGACAGCTTCAGGGAAATTGAATTCCTTCCATGTCCTCCTAGCAGCCAAATCTATTAGATGGTCAGCAGGAGGAACTACCCAGGGAGTAGAAAGTACAGAGCAATAAGCGTAAAATAACACCTTCTTGTCCTGAAAGGGAAGACCTTGGGCCAGGACCCTCTCTGTCTCAATTCCTGGCAGGGATGGGGGGGACGACGACTCAATCAACCAAGTCAGTGTCTGAGGTGAAAAACTCAGTGGGGGAGCCTACATGACTCCTTTTGCATGTCCTCTTTCTAAGAATATCAGGTGGGGGAATCAAGACTCCTTAGAGAACACCTTTTTATAATTTCTCCAAATCTTTTGGGTTTCTAATACCATGACGGGAATGGGCCTTATTCCTAAGTCAATGTACGATTAAAGTTCATGAAATTAGTATTGTTTCAATCTGATGACAGCCAAAAGTGCTCTTCTCAGCACACGCAATGTGCCGAGTAATGACTCCTCCTAAAATTCGTATGAGGTTACATGGGTTGGTAACATATCTAAATACAATTGTAGATTCTTTTTTTATAAGACCCGTTGCTTTTACTACTATTGGAACTGTCTGGGTATCCTTCTTACACATTGCTCTTGTTTCTGCATGCAGATCCTGACATTTTATGACTTTGTCTCTCTCTGTATGGAAGAAACTGTAGTCACTGGGTGTGGTGATTTCAATGATCAATGCTACTTTTGTCTTTTCTTTGACCACTATATCCAGTTTTCTAGCATGTCTTTTGAAGTGTTGGCAATGGGCAATCCCATGTGATATAAACTTCATTTTCTATGATGCTTTGTGTCTCATTGTTTCCAGTGCTTTTCAGCCACTTCTATAACAAAGTTTGACCAATCCCCAGTGCCACGGTCTCACCACATTATTATGCCTTTCAGTATACAGTCCTTCTGCCATTAATGTGTCACAACCAGCAAGAGGGTGTGACTGTTTCCAATTCGGTTTTACAAAACCTACATTTGTCTGTTTCTCCCACATGTTCAATGGACTTGGCAAACCAGTGGGTACATAGCCCACTATCTTGGGTTGCCAATATTAACTTTTCATTTCTTGGTTTGAATTTGCCTCTCCTTAACCATTTCTGCATTTGTTCCTGATCAACATAGGTTCATAGGTTCATACTAGGCTATCTGCCCTAGGGCATTTATAAGCCTAGCCAGAGTGTGTGTGGCTTTCACCACCCCTTTGGATGAGAATACTATACCCATTAGTTTGCTGTGCCTCTGTCCAGCAGTGATACATGAGGTTCTTCTAGAAGTTTTCTACATTTGCAACTATATTTATGCTTTTTTCCACATTTCTTGCCTTCTCATCTGGTCCTTTACCTTATAGACTCTCTGCTTTTTTGGCACATTCAGTTGCTGCCTGTTTTTTTTTTTATCTATTTCTGGTTTAATTTCCATTCCCGCTTGATGTCGCTATGCTTCTGCTAATTTAAGTAGAGAAGTCATCTTAGATTTATTCTCCTCATGTTTCACAACTTTTACTACATTTGGATCTTGTGAGATCAGGAGATGTGTGGAATCCCACGATTGCAGCTCTATACATGTAATCAATTTTGAGGAGGTCTATCCCTCATTCGGAATGGGGAATATATAATCTTGGTATACATTGACTTTTATAAATCATTTGGTGAGCATGAAGCATCCTTCTTGTTTTAGTATCTAATCTATCCAACACTTTTTGGGGCCAGTCAATCACGCCAAAACTGTAGGTTAGGACAAGAGCAAATTAGTTTAAAGCTTGGATCTTGTTCCTTGATGTCAATGCTGTTCTCAGGATTAAAGTCTTCTAAAGTATTCCTTACTAAGTTTTATTTGCATTTGTTCATGTTTTATTGTTGATCCTTCATTAATTCCCAAGTATTTATACACTCCCTCTTGCTCAAGTTCTTTTATATCACATTCTTGTCCCAAACTGATGTATTCCCGGTGCTGCAGTTTTACTGCTTTAAAGGTTGCTTTTGCACATTTATCAAGACCAAACATTCTAATATCTGAAAACATTCTGACAACCTGCACCTGCGCTTTCAGTTCCTCATCCGATGAGCTATACAGTTTTAAATAGACAGACAAAATGAGAAGTCATTAGACTTCGTTGTTTTCTAGGAGCCAAATTGTAGCCATGGCCAAAGCTGTTAAGTAAATATCTTAATGGGTTAATGGCAAGGCAGAATAGCAATGGGACAGAGTCACCCTGGAACATCCCCCTTTGAATTTTTATCTCTGGGATAATAATCTGTCCTTTGACATGACATAATTGCAAAGTGATTTGCCATTGTTTCATGGTTACTGCAGTATAGTCAGTCTGTGCAGGGTGTATCTTATACATTTTTAAGCACTCTTATCTATGAATGTGGGATACTATCCAATGCTTTTTTGTAGTCAGTCCATGCCATACTTAGATTCTTCCCCTTTTTACAGTTCTCCACTATAACAAATGATCCTTTGTTCCATATGACTTTCTTTTATTGCCCTTTTGTTCTACTGCCATAATTGAGTTTCTTCTAAATGACTATAAACTCTATAGGCGTCAATTCCAGTGCATAGTTTATAAGTTGTCGGAAGGCAAGTTATTGGTCTAAAATTTTTAGGGTAGCTTGCAAGTTCACTCAAGTAAGAGCACTGTTTTAGGTGTTGATAGCCAGTGTGGTGGCTGCTCAGGATGTGCATATAAATAGTTCTTACTAGTGGCCAAATCCTTGTGTAAAGATGTTAATACTTTTAACCAAAGGGTAGGTACTGCATCTGGGCCTGGGGTTTTCCATTTAGAGGCTTTTCTTAACTTTGTTTCAATCTCTCTGGCTGTCACTTCAACCCATTTCATATCCTGAACCTTTAAACTTCTTATTCTTTCTTTTACTACTTCTATCCATTTAGCATCTTTGTTATGTTCCACAGGATCTTCATGGATACTTCTCCAAAATGTATCTACTTCCTCTTTTTTTGGTGGCCTTTCAATTTCTTTTACCTTATTTCACAATTCTCTATAAAGCTTTTTTGAGTCATCAATAAATTGCTTATTTTGTACTTTTCCCTTATATTTATCTGTGTATCTTCTAAGTTTTCCACCTGTGCTGAAATGTTTGGTTTGTATTTTGTATAGTGCATGATAGATCCTGATCTGTTCTAATACTGTGCATTGCTTTAATCATATCCATCTTTTAGTATTTTTGTTGATCTATTCCCTCTTCTACAATCTTCTAACAGTGACACTTATCTTATAGTTTTCTCTATTCATTACTTCCATGATGGTATTCGATTTCTCCCATTTCTTTCCCTCACTTCCCTGTGTTCTTGTGATAGAACTTTGTATTAATTTAGTAGCACTGCAATATAATATCCTGTTTACTTATGTTATATCAAATGGATCTCTATGGACAGTCCTAATTACCGCATTAATTTGTTTTATCAGACTTCTTACTTTTTGGATTTTATTAACCTTCTGCAGTCTCTCTCTCATTGATCTTAATATATCTATCCATGTCCACTAAATCAAGCAACTCTTCTCTTAGCTCATTTTCTTCCAAACTGAGGGCACATCCCTTGTTTTCCATTTCCTGTGGGCATTCTGTAGAAAGTTCTATAGCATCTTCCTGTGGCACCTTCTCTTCAATTTCATCCTGTGTCATCTGCTGCTCTGTCATATGGGAACTCACTGGCCTATCACTCCAACATTGACAGCATTGGAGTTTCTACGGTTTTCTGTTCCTTTCCTTGCTGACTTCAAGTGAACATTTATACTTGTTTCCTGTGGAAGGCTCCAAAATATCTTGATATGGCACCTGACCAATTGCTTCCTGTTCCATTGGTTTCCACTTAATTTGGGTATCCATTGCTTTAACCCGTTGTGGTGTTTTCTGTATTGGATTTTCTACACTGAAACCTTCTCTTTGCAGATGCTCCATAACCTCAATTTCTATTTCTTTGACATCTCCATTACTAATCTCTGTTTCTACTTTTCCTCTTAGTCTTCTCATTTTTTGCATTGTAAAGTTTTCCATATCCAGATTCCTTTGCCTGTACTTCTTCAAATATCTTTGGTGCTGCTCTTTTAGTATTGATTCATTTTACTTTTTCCTTTGCATAAATATTACACCATATTAAATCTCTTTTCCTTTCCCATGGCCATAATTCTTCTTCAGATATCTCATGATCTTATTGCTTTTCCTTATTCTGGGGACTCACTCCATCATACTGTGATGTAGCCTGTTAGACCTTCTACAGTAAATCCTTCACTTTGCAGGCACTCCATAACTTCAACTTCTATTTCTTTAACTTCTGCTTTACTAATCTTCTTTTCCACATTCGATCTTTGTGATATTTATTTTTTTTATTGTGAAATTTTCCATATCTGGATGCCTTTGCCTGCATTTCTCCTTGAACATCTTTGGGGCTACCTTCTCTATATTAGTTAATTTGGCTTTCTCCTTTGCATAAATGCTGCACCATATCAAATCTCTTCTTTCCCATGTCCATATTTCTTTTTTATATTTTTCAAATATCTCTAGGTTTTGTTGTTTATATTTTTGCACTTCCTCAGATGCTTCTTTTTCCAAATAGATCAAAGTTTCTTGATCTACATAAGTTTTTTCAAAAATCTGTTGTATTAATGAACGCACATTTTTAGTTGAAGCTTCTAACAGTTTTTCTTGCAGAAGTATTTTTTTCTATCCTCTAGTTTCTCTCATTTTGTATATCTTGTGTCTAGAAATTCTGGGCTTTTTACATAATAATACATAATTTCTATCTTATCCCCAATAGTCCATTATCTTCTATATGGGTTTTCTTTGGCCAATCAATTTGTGATTTTTGTGGACTGCTACTTCCTTCTACAACAGGGAGAGACCCAGAGAGAGCCTTAACATGCTGTTTGAGATTACTGTCCCTGCTCTGGCCTCAGGATTCCTGAAAAAGCTGAGAAAAACTGCAGGGTGATCAGGAGTGAATCCAGCAATTTCTGTGGCCATGCTGAAGCTTTTGGAAGAGAAGTAATCATCCTTTCCATAACCGCAAACTCAGACCCTAGATTTGTCGGTACTGGAAAGGTCTGACCTGGCACTGTGCCCATCCTCACTGTAGTTGACAAACACCATCAAGAAAGTAATCCCTTCACCAATCTAGAGAGCTTTGAGGAAGTGAACGGTCCCAAGATGCCAAAGGCAGAAGTCTCTGACATTGAAAAGGGCAAAGAGCATGCTGGGGCTGAAAATGGAGCCAAAGAATCTGCATTGACCTCTCTGGCTTGAGATTCAGTCAAAGCTGAACATCTTGATATCTTGGCATCAAGCGAGTCACACGGGACAGATCTGAGGCAGAGGCAAGGATACTCGGTCATTGTCAGATGCACAGGCTCTGGGTGATGCCTTGGCTCTGAAACTTCAAGTGCCAAAACATGGACCAGGGAAGAACCATGCAAAGGTGATGAAGGGCTAGCCTGCTCTGTCACAGAAATAGAAGGGGGTGGGGATGACACCCATTTCAGTCTTCAGAAAGGCACTGATTATCCTTCTCCAATGCACATCACTGGCACTCCTGAAGGACCTAACAAACCAGAGTGAGGATTGCAGGAGGTGGTCTACACATAAAACAAGGTAATTCCATTTCCAAAGAATGCCTGTTGATGGAAGGCTTTAGGGACTTTCCCAATAGAACAATGACTGGCTCCGAAGGCAGAGTGGTCTGAGGTGGAGGTTCTTTAGCTGCAGAATCTGAAGGAACCAGATTCAGTCGTGGCAACTTTGCAGTCAAGGAGTGGCCAACTTTATCTGACTTTTTGTTCTTGAGGTCAGAGACTCCATCTTTTTCCTTCTTCTCCTATATCTTTCTTGGTTTGTCAGAAGATTTGGCGGGGGGGACTGACCCTTCAACATCAGCTTTTTCATTGACTGGCTACTGATCTGGGCCCAAAGTCCTTAAATACAGATTATTCTGCAGTCAGATGCTCCAACCCCAGGCATATCTCTTACAGGCTGTGATTTTGTGGCCACAACTAGTACCTTCTGAAAGCTCTTTTTGGAGTTCTGAACTTACATAACAGGACTCTGTATGATGATTGCAAAAATAAGCAAGATTAATTGTTTTTTCAATAACCTGTTGTGTTTGATAATTTGTGGTTTAATTAAATGTAGCCCTTCATGAATGTAGTTGATTTAATGTGCATCAGGCAATGTTACTCTTGATGAATAGCAATACAGTCGTAAGCGTTCATTACTAATGGTTGATTGTACATGTAGTGAAAAACATTGCATTGATGCAAGTATGTCAAAAACACAAAACTTAGGAAACGCACATTAAAGTCACACCAAATGAAAAATTAAATCAGTCTAATTTTTTTCATCTGTGTCACTACTAACTAAAACTTGCTCACAGACACATTGTTTGCATAACGGTTAGGGAAAGGATGTTTATTACACTTACATGCAGGGTTGGAGTTAAGGGCAGGGTAGGATTAGGGATAGCATACATGACAAAGGGTGGAGCAGGGTTGAACTTACCCTTGTTTGAAATGCAATTTCCTTGAGTCACTACACCCGATCAAGAAGAAAATAAGTGTCCTCCTTTTGCATTTGATGAAACAAAAACAAAAAAATACTCCTCTAACTTGCATGCATACTAATTTAGGTACTAAACACACTTTCACCAATGGTACCACTAAACAAGACACACACACTCTTCAAACATAAGCATATCAACTTATCCATCAACTTAATTAGCCTTTACATAAATCCTAACCCACAACCCCCCACACCCAACCCCAATTCCTACCTGTAGATTAGAGTGTGTGTTTGTATCTTTAAGAAGCTTTACCATCAGCAGTGGGCACACATATATAAATACAGACCACATGTAAGCAGCACTGCCATTTTGAGTGAACAGCCAGAGTTGTAAGCATGTATGAGTGAAGTAGTTAAATTGGTTTGTTTCCCATCCTCCATCCTGATGTTTGTATGCAATAAAGCTACTTAAATGAACACCTAAGCCTCTTAGTTAATTCATACCAGACGAGCGACATAGTGTCAGAATGGGACCAAGATGTCAGACCATGAGGCGCATGACTAGCAGTGGAGGATTACACAACAGTGCGTCATCCCTACTCAACAAAATGACTCGCTAACATGTCAGAAACAGTTTTTAGGTACTAAAACTCACAAAAATGATTTTTCATGCAATGAATATAAAATGAATCATTCAAAATGCTCAAAACGAATTATTAAAATCTTTGAAACTAAAAAATTTTATAAAAATGTTCGAACTACATATGAAAACACTGAGTAGTTTCCGATTCACATAGCATGAAAAAGGCAAAATGAGTACATTTTTAGCAAACAACCACATTTTTTGATATGAGCTACTATTTTGCATTAACTAAAGCTATTTGAAGCATAACTAGAGTTATTGGAAGTATCAAAGAGGTGTGCAAAGTACAGTCATTTCGAAGAGCTTATTGTGCAGTTGAGCATTACTACGAATTTCTGGCATGTGTATTTGAAACTACTTTTGAGCATGGCAGAGGCATTTTGCAGACCTGCAACACTTTTGTTTGATAACAATATTGCAGAAAATCGGACTGTGTTTGAGCAGGCATACGATATTTTCATACAGGTTGCTTTTCCTGACAAAGATGCACGTATAAGAACATTTATTCTGCTTAATTTAACTGGTTCAGAAGCCACTGAAAGAGAACATTCATTTGTGCATGCACTCACTGTATATGTAGGGGATGGGGAAAGACCACCATATTGAGGTATAAGCCAAATCAAGGGAAAACCCGGAGTGCATAAAACAAATTTAGAGAAATGTGTAATCCCCAATCGAATGTTACATTGGAAAGACACTTATTTTACACAAGAGATTAAAACCTGGGGAGAGCTTTGCAGCATATATTACTGACCTGAGAAAGAAGACTAAAACATGCAGATTTGATGATCTGGGACAAGCTGATAACAGACATGCTTGTGTGTGGTATTAATAATGATGCCGTGAGAAAGATTTTGCTTAGAGACAATGATTTGACATTGAGCAAAGGCATAGAGATCTCAAATATACCAGTTTACAGAGAAGCCCAACAATACGTTTACGAGTGATAAGAGCATGCTCCCAGCACCTTCTAGTGCAAACGCAGACAGTATTGCAGCATGTGGTTAACAGAAACAGGCCCAAGCACGTAGCACAAACAGCTCAGTTTCAAGCAAAACCTAGAGCAGCTTCAGTAAGGCCTAGAGCAGACGCAGTTAAGCAAAGGGGTAACTCAGCAAAATCGGAGGCAAATCTCATAGTAAACGGTCATAACTGTGGTACAAATCATGAGCCCAAACGAGAAAAGTTCTTCCCTTTTGGTCAACAATACCACAAGTGTAAGAAAAGGAACCATTTTCAAACGTTTTGTAAAAAGAATGTGTCTCATTCTTTTATTAAGAAAAGTTATTAAAAGAAGCAAGTTGATCAAGTAGAAAGCTGCAACCCTACTTTTTATGTAGATGGTGTATTTCTGCTTGGTGAAAAGGTCAATGCAGTAGATATTTTGGCAAAAAACAAAGTATTTTGTACTGTTCTGATTAATGGGAGGCCCAAAGAGCTCAAAGTAGATACTGGTTCAAAGTGCAATCCTATGTCAGCAGAAACACTTGCTAGAGTAAGAGCTGGGGAACAACTTAAATTGGCAAAGTCTGAGAAGCTTGTTGCTTATGGAGGTGAAAAGATTCAAACCCAAAGGCTCAGTAGTGCTTTTATGTACTCTGCTGGGAACAGCTATGACTTCAGTTTTATATAGTCAAAAGACCAGTACAGTCATTATTAGGCCTTAGAGACAGTTTGAAAAGGAGACTGCTTTCCTTTACCAATGAAGTCCATCATGTAAGCACATGTCTCAGCTCAAATTTCACCAACACTATTTTTTCACAGTATGCTGATATTTTCGAAGACAAACTAGGGCAAACTCCTAATTGTGCACTCCATGAAGTTAGACCCAGAGGTCAGTCCAGTGGTCAGACCAGCCAGGAAAGTTCCAGTAGCTATGCAGAACAGAGTCAAAGCTCAGCTAGACAAAATGGTGCATTTAGGAACAATTTATCCAGTAGCAGAACCGAGTGGATATCCTCCATGCTGGTAGCTCACAAGAAAAGCTCAGATGATATCAGAATATGTATTGATCCAAGAGATTTGAACAAAGCATTAAAATGACCTTACCATCCAATGCATAAAGTCGAGGAAGTTGCTGCCCTCATGCCAAATTCCATTGTTTGTTCCGTCTTAGATGCAAAAAGTTCATAATGCTTGATCGAAAATCTTCACTACTGTCTACATTCAGTACACCATTTGGAAGATGCACATTTCTCAGAATGCCATTTGGAATAAATTCCACCAGTGAAGTCTTTCAGCGTGCATTGGAGCAAATTTTTTCTGGCCTTCCCTGTGTTATACTAGTAGATCATATTCTTGTTTTAGGCAACGGTGAAGCAGAGCATATATGAAATCTCAGGAAAGTTCTGGAAAAAGCACGTGAAGTGAATCTTAAGCTCAATCCTCAGACATGTAAATTCAGGATATGATAAGATAGTTACTTATGTTGGTCATTTATTCACCAGATCCTTTCAAGCAAACAGCCATTCTTGAGATGCCAGCTCCAGACAATGCCTAAGCTTTACAACATTTTCTTGGTATGGTCAACTACTTAGGCAAATTTGTCCCATACTTCAGTGAGCTTTCAGCACCCTTAAGAGAGCTGACATAAAAATGTAACTTGGGCCTCAATGGAACAACAAAGAGCATTTGATGTCCTGAAACAGAAAATTGCCAGTCCACCAACTTTAAGATACTATGATATCCACAAACCAGTAACTCTTTCCTGTGATGCTTCAAAGTTTGGTCTAGGTGCAGTTATTCAAGAGGGTAGACCAGTAGCCTATACATCTAGAACTCTTAAACAAACAGAGATGCAGTATGCTCAAATTGACAAGGAACTCTTGATAATTGTGTTTGCATGTTCGAAGTTCCATGATTATACTTGTGGCCAACCTATCCAAACAGAGAATGATCACCAACCTATCCAAATAGAGGCCGATCACCATCCTCTAGTTACTATACTAAAGAAGCCTATGTACACAGCTCCAGTGAGACTACAACGCATGATGCTCAGATCGCATAAGTACAACTTCAAAATGGTCTATACAAAAGGCAAACTTCTCCATCTTACTGATACTTTATCCAGATCACCCAGAAATACCACAGGAAAGCTTGACAAAGAGAAGCTTGATTTTGAAATCATGGAAGTGTGTAATTTTCCTTCCACAAGACTTGATGAGCTCAGAGACCAGACAACATCAGATCTAATTCTACAAAAGCTCAACTACTTTCAGTGTTGCATGGCCATCAAAGCAATCTTGTTTACCTCTAGAAGTACAACCTTATTTTCCTGGGTCTATATTAGAACATCGAATGTTCTAAATAGCGAACGCTCACAGGTGAAAATGCAGGACCTTGAAAACGTTATTGTGGGGATAAGATCGCATTACAGTGAGGAAAGGGCAAATATTCTGATCTTCATTGAACTGCAATAAAAAGAAACTTCAAGGTCCTGCATTTTCGCTCATGTTAGCATTTGCTATTTAGAACATTCAATGTTCTAATATAGACCCTATTTTCCTTACCGAGATGTGATTTTGATGGAAGATGGAATCATCTTGAAAGGTCCAGATGTCATAGCTCCAACATCCTTACAACAAGAGTACATCCAGATTTTGCATCGTGGCCACCCAGGAACACACACTACCAAAAGGGTGAGAGGACTATATTTTGGCCGTCTATGTCAAAAGATAAAGAAAGTACTTTCATCTTGTTCTATTTGTAACAGTACTAAACTGCACTTGCAAAAAGAACCACTTCATTTAAGCCAGATTCCTGAACAACCTTGGTCGACAGTAGCCACAGACATCTTTGAGTGGAATGGCCAACATTACTTAGTGTTAGTAGACTCTTATTTAAATTGGTTTGAGACTGACCTACTACCTAACCTAACATCCAGTACTGTCATTACCAAGTTGAAACATCATTTTTCAGTCCATGGAAGTCCATACACAGTTATTTCTGACAATAGCACACAGTTTACGAGTCAGCACTTGCAGAAGAGTGGAACTTTATCCATACTACCAGTAGTCTTGAGTATCCACAGTCAAACAGCTTAGCTGAATATGCAGTACAAAATGCAAAAACAGCTGTTACAGAAATCTAAGCGTGACAGTACCAATGTTTTTCTGAATTTGCTTTTGTTTGTGTCTTTCGGCTTTTCCCGGTTAGGGGTCGCCACAGCAGAACTCCGGTCCACTAATGATTGGCAGTTGATTTTTACGTACCGGCTTGCCAGGCCTGACGCACAACCTTCAACGAAGGTATGCCCATTCACGCATGTCTCCATGCAGAAGACACTCTAGCTGAGAATCGAACTGGACAGCATCTTACTGTGAAGCGACAACGCTACCGCAGCACCACCACCGCGGGTCATGTTTTTCTGAATTTGCTTAATCTCAGAAATATACCAAGTGACAATTTACTTAGTTCACCTGCTCAGAGACTTCTATCGAAGCAAACTCGAACCACTTTACCAATCAGTAAAAGTTCAATGTTAAAAACAACAAAACAATCAAAAGCCAAACTTTTCAAAAAGCATTCATCTTAGAAGTCCTGTTATGATAAAATGAGCAGACTTCTCAGTCCGTTAAAAGGAGGAGAGACAGTGAGTATTCAAAAGGCAAAAGGTTTTGTTCGAATTGGTCAAGTGAAAAGTTTATGTAAAGAGCCAAGATCCTACATAGTGGAATTCCAGGGTACAGAATACAGAAGGAATTGGAGACATCTCATTCTGGTGTCCGAATTGTCATCGCAGCATTGTACTAGTGATACAGACTCTAAATCTCAGAGAAACTTGAATAATGCTCCTGTTGAAGGAAATGTCCTACCATCTGTTCCTGATGCTGTCTCTGACGTCCCAGTAATGGAACATTCACAAGCGACTGTCCCTGTTGCTAAAACCAGATCAGGTTGTATTTCTAGACCTAGTACAAGATGCACGGGAACCAGGCCATTTTTATTTATGCTTAGATCTGTATAATTGCATCCCTACTCTCATTGTCATATTACAGTGCATAACCAGAATTTCAAAGATGGAGGATGTAGATTAGAGTGTGTGTTTGTATCTTTAAGAAGCTTTACAGTCAGTGGGCATATGCATATAAATACAGAGCACGTGCAGGCAGCAGTGCCATTTTGAGTGAACAGCCAGAGTGTAAGTATGCACGAACGAAATAGTCAGTTAATTAGCTTAGGTTTCCAGTCCTTCATCCTGATGTGTCTGTATGCAATAAAGCTACTTAAATGAACACCCAAGCCTCTGTTAATTCACACTAGACAAGCAACACTACTCACTCCCACTTACCTAAAATTCTACACTACACACAGACTATTCCTGCACTCAAAAAGGTGTGCATTCAAGTGCTTCTGACACCAGACATCAGATGTTGGGAAATCCTTGGTTAGAGATGCTCTATCTATGAAATAAGAGTTGAACTATATTGCAGTTTTGAGTGATGAGTTATTGGGAGAGGGGTTAGAGCTGAATTTATGGCCAGGATACAAGATTTCTTTAACAGCTGTCCAGAATAGATTGTAGCCAAAAGGGGTTTAAGATGTGCCAATTACTAAGCCATTTACCAAATAAATACATAAAAAAACTCAGGCATGCCCTCAGGTAGACTGTAATACTTTGCTGAGCAAATTTTTCTGAAAGTATAACATCTGTGTCAAAACAGTTATAGACCATGCAGAGAATGGGAATACTGCTTCTCAGCCAGTCCAGAGCGCAGGATTTCCTGACCAGAGGTTGGAACATTGCTGCCAGAGGACAGAGATTACTTTTCAAGCCCACAGCAAAAAAACAAAGGTCAAGGTCAGGTATTGCTGCCTAGAATTTTCAGTCAAAGTGGGATGAAAGAACCTACCTACTTTTCTTCTAACTGAATCTACTTTCTACAGGAGTAAGTCTTTGAAAATACTCACTATATTTATTTATTTGATTACTGGGAAAGTTCCACTTGTTAGGAGCCCATTTCCCGTTGTGGTCCTGAGAAATAAGCTCAAAAGTATTACAAAACATTTTAAAAACAATAATGTTACAGTCTTTAAAAATAACACAAAAAGCAACTACAGTTTAAATAATTATACCAAATTAGACGTAATATGAAAACACTTCTTAGAAATAGATACAAATTATATGACAATGATTTAACAGTTAGAAACTTTAGCCAGTAAATAGTGAAATTAAAGGTAGGTTAGTATAATACAAACAGGAATTGCAATATGAAGTGAGAGAAAAGCAGGCTTATGGTATTTAGAGAGAAAGCCACGGCAGAAAATCGATAGAATAAGGAAGAGAGTGAAGGGAGAATAAGGAAATGTATGATATGAATAGGTATTTGTTCACACTTTGGGATACAGTTTATCCTGGTTTGAGTAAATAACAGAGCCAGCTTTTGGCTTGGAAGCCTTTCAGAATGGTTTTGAAGGATGGGAAGGAGAGTACTGAGCCAATGGATAGAGATAAGGAGTTCTAGGCCTTAGCAACATGGTTAGAGTGCAGACAATGCCTAGCAGATTTGATAGGTTTGTAGATAGAAAGGAGTTTTTGATCACTGGATTGTAATGACCGACTAGAAACATAGTTGTGTAGAATGTTATTTAGTGCTGGACAGAGATGGATTCTGGATAATGTTTGGGGTATTAAAAAGCTATGTATGTGTTAGTTGATTGGGTAGTTCTAACTAGTTAAGACTTTTTGTGCTACACGGTGGTGGGTTCTGAAGCAGGTATTTGTTGCAATTTAGCAACTTTGTTACAGCATTGTTCAAGTTTTGATTGTTGTGATGCCTGAAGGTTAGCAAGGATAGAAGCACCATAAAGTGGTGAGGCGATAAGTACTGGCAAGAGTAGCTTTGGTTGCGTTAGGGAGAAAGTTTTTGGCATTATAAAGTATTCCTAGTTTTTGATGAGTTTTTATTAAGCAATTTTGTATCTATAGGTCAAATTTAACATTGCCATCCACTGTCATCTCTAACAATTTGCTATGAAAAGTGACTTCAATTGCTGTATTATCAAGAGAGAGGACTTTAAATTTTATTTATTTATTTTTTTAGGGTCGAGCATGAGTTGTGAGTTGCAAAGCCATATTTCAGTTGCTGTTAAAGCTTCCAGAGTATTTTTGGAGGTTCTCTGTGTTAACAGATGTGCAAATAAGTATGGAGTCATCTGTGTACTGTATTAGAGAGGCTTGTTGTATGGATTGGTGGTGAGTGTTGATGAGAATGTTAAAGAGGAGGGGACCAAGGATAGAGCTTTGTGGTACACCGGTGGTGATTGGGAGGCATGGAGAGAGGGTGGAGTGTCATTTTACTGACTGATGCATACTACATAAGTAGCTTTTGGACTACAGAAGGGTGGGCTGAGAGAGTACTACTGAGGACATTCGAAGTAGACGTTTGCTGTGACAAATTGTGTCAAAGGCTTTAGACAAGTCTGGAAATAATTACGAGACTAGTTTGCTGTTATCTCTAGCTTTATCGACAGTATGGGAAATACAGAAGCCATGCTGTGTGGGGGATAGGAGTTCTTCCTGCATGAGAAGGTTTAGCAACTGTTTTTATATACATTTTTCAAGTATTTTGGAGGAGAAGGATAACACTGCTATCTGTTGAATTTCATCTTCTGTGCAGAGGAATAATGTGTGACATTTTCCAGAGAGAGGGAACGTGGCATTCCTGGATTGACATATTTATAAGGATTGAGACAGGGTAGGCAATGCTATCGGCTGATATTTTAAGCTACTCATTTGGAAGGTCATCAACTGCAGCAGAGCATGGTTTGAGTTTAAGAATAGTTTTGGATAGGATGTGGGCACGGGTTTGAAGGTGAAAGTGGGTGTGGTGATGTGGCTGCTGGGCAGGGTTAGGATTAGATGTTGGGGAATCCTTGGTTAGAGATGCTATACTATACATGAAATAAGAGTTGAACTGTATTGCGGTTTTGAGTGATGAGTTATTGGGAGAGGGGTTAGGGCTGAATTTATGGCCATGATACAAGATTTCTTTAATAGCTGTCCAGAATATTTCAGGGTTGTGTTTACTATTATTCTGAAAGTTACTGTAGTATAATTTTTTTGTCTTCATTAATTTGCTTTTTTGTACGATGCTTCTATCATTTATGATAGTAAAAAAGTTAGATTACTGGGGTTGGGGGCTGACCATTGTAGGCTTAGTGAATTGTGGGTGGAAAAGAATTGTCTTGATGTTTTGTGATAGGTGGGGCCAGGATGAGAATAAATGTCTCCTCCTAGAAGGATTTTAGTATATTAAGGAATTACTGATACTTGTTTTTTGAGCTGAAATGGAGTTGATCAGTTTATATTTGGGTAAAGAGGAGGGGCACCATTAAATAGGTTGGTGTGATGTCTGAAGAGTGTAGGGAGAAAGTATGAATTGGTGGTTGGGACAAAGTTGTAGATCACGATGAAAGCTATTATAGAGTAACGGCAGCATAAAAGAGCAGCAGGAGCATGCAGGAGAACAGATGACCTGAAGAGTAAGACACTTAAAGTAAAGGGATCTGTATGTTATAGATGGCAAGAAGTAGGGATCAAGAAGGAAAAAGAAGCTGCAGGGTAGAAAGATATTTTCTGGTGGTAGAGTTCGAAATCTGATAGAGGGTAGGTAGGAAAGAAGAATTTTCTATGAACGGAAGAGAGTTAGGCTTGTCCTTGTATCTTCTCTGGAATGAAAGAAACAGAGGGGGTTTAAAAGGCTAGAATATGAGAATGCCGCTAAAACAGGAAGGAGTAAGAGTTTACTTGGGAAAGTAGACTATACGATGCAGAACAGACAGATGCTATTAGGGAGGGTTGTGCCTATGAAAGAATATAGTGCAAAGCAATATGGGAGGGAGAAAGGTAGTTTGGAATGATGCTAAAAGTTTAAGCTGGCAATTAGGTAAAAAGAAACAGGAGTATTTGTATGATAGTAGTAAGGTTGTTTAGGAGGGTCAGGGAATAGGAGTCAAGTGAAATATGTATATAGGAAGTATATTAATAGAACAGAAGGTGACTGAACTGGGGGTAATGTAGTATAGTGGGTTTCTACCCTCAAGTCAAATTATAACAGACAGTAATCAGTTTATAACCAACAGACAGCAGTTAAGAGAGATACAAAGCAGAACAGTTTTTTTTTTCATTTCCTCAATGCAGAAGCCTATCATCCAGAAGACTGAGTAATTGCCATGTACGGTATAAACTATTGGTTAAGAGAAACAACAGTGGACAACTTGGTAACTGATCCTTTGACTTTAACGTCCTCTTTCCAAAAGAGAAGTCCTTCCACTCTATTGCCAGCACATGTAGGTATTTGACTAGTTGAATGTAATACACAGCAAGTTTCTTCAAGTTAAATTTGCTTACATTGTACAAAGACAAATTTTCAGTGAAAATATTTGGAAGCTGGCCTTTATGGCAGAGATCCTGCAATATTCATGGTTGGATGTAGTGAACCACAGACTATTGTACAAACAAAATTCTCAGTGCAAACATTTGGAAGTTGGCCCTTATGGCATAATTCCTTAAGTACTGGTGTCAGATGCAGTGCCCAAAGGCTCTGCACTATGAAAGAAGTTGTTTGAGTGAAGAGTAGAGAATATCGAGAATAGGTATAATCTTTTCTTCCAAGTGGAGCCATGTTCTGCTGGAGCAAGTCCTTGAAAGTACCACTACAGGAGATACCACCAATAAAATGGTCATGTGACTTTGGAGGCCTTATAGAACATCCATTGGAGACCATCAACAACATCCAAGGGTCGTCCACCTCACTTCTGCATAAGTTACAATTTCTTCAAAGTAGGGTAACTTGAGGGAGAAGACAGAGAGAGAATATTAAGGAGCGCATTGATGCATACCTCCCGAGAACTCTTCAAACTCTATTAGAGTTTCTAAATGCTTGGATTTATTGAGGGTATATGGCTGTAGAAGACTCACAGAAAGATGATGCCAGTATGTTTGGGTATTAAAAATGGTTATAATAATAGGACTGGCTGAATCAAAAGGAAGGATTTAGCAAAGTGAATGGGTGGGTAAGGGTAAGCACAGAATGGCTGTCATCATGGGTTGAAAAAGATTAATGTTTGTAAGTACCAGTGATGGAAGGCAGACAGCAGTGGAGCAGAAAAGTACAGTTTTGTACCTACCATAAATGTAGATGTTAGGGTGTCTTCACTGCTGCAGTCATTACACTTGGGTTATCCTGCCATCAGGCGGTCCCGCAGTCGGCCAGAGTTCCAAAGTCTTGGTCTGGTGTCGGTTGCTGTCGCCTCCTCCCTGACGTTAGTGCGACAGGGGTATATAAGATGCAGCCAAAGCCATTTTCTTCAGTTTTTCTTTCCCCAGATGTCAGGTGCCCCCAAAAAGGTAGGCAATACATATTGCTAATAACACATACAATAAGGTAAAAACAAAACAGTCAGTAACCAGCAAATACACCACATAGGTAGCATAGTGTAGAAAGGTATAGATAAGTCCCAACTAAGAAAGAGGGGATGGCGGGTGGGTAACCTGGACTACAGCAGTGAAGACACTAACATCTACATTTATGGTAGGTACAAAACTGTACTATGTTCATCGTGTTTCACTGCTGCAGTCATTACATTTGGGTAGAATCCCAAAGCGGAGTCAGGGTGGCTGGTTCTATAGAGGACTTGGTGTGGCTATGAGGCCCTGCAGCACTGCAGTGGCAAAGCCAGCTCTGGATCTAGAATAATGAGGCAGGTGGTAATGCTTGGTAAAGGTGTGCACTGAACTAGTTGAAGCTTCCAAGATATCTTTGGTAGGTACTCCTCTAAGGTAGGCAGTGGAAGTGGCAGTTGCCATGGTGGAATGTGGTCTAATGTTACTAGGTACAGGTTTCCCATGCTGTGTGTAGCAGAACCGGATAGTGTCCTATCCACTTTGAAATGGTCTGCTTTGAAATAGCCTTTCCCTGTGATCCTGCAGCATATGCTACAAACAACTGCTCAGTTTTTCTGAAAGCTTTTGTTTTGTCCAAGTAGAAATGTAATTGCCTGTGTATGTCCAAAGAATGCAGAAGTCTCTCTCCTTTATTCTGGGGATTTGGATAAAAAGTTGGCAAGTGAATAGTTTGGTTAAGAGCCACACTGGATACCACCTTAGGCATAAAAGAAGGGTTTGTTCTTAAAGACACCCTGTCTTGGTGAAAAATGATGAAAGGTTCCACTGCCATTAGTGCTTGTAACGAGACTCTTCGTGCCGAGGTTATTGCCAGAAGCAGAGCCGTTTTCCATGATACATATTTTAATTCTGCTGAATTGGCTGTCTCAAAAAGGAGGTAAAGTGAGTTTTTCCAAGACAAAAGTGAGGGCCCAAGTAGGTGTTGGTGCTCTCTGGGGCGATCTTGTTTTTAGCCCCTCTGAGGTACTGCTTTAGAAATGGATGAGAGAAAATAGGAGGATCTGTGTTGTAATGAGCCGAGATGGCAGAGGCATGGATCGTAATGGATGAGAAGGATAGTCCTTTGTCCAGCAACTCAGTTAAGTATTGTAGTATCTGAGGAATGTTAGGGACAAGAGGTTTAAGGCTGTGAGCCTGGTTCCCGGCACAGAATCTCTTCCAATTTTCTGAATAAGACTTTCTGGTGCTAGGCCTCCTGGCCTCTAAAATGACATCCATAACAGCTTTAGAGAGAAGTGTTGTCTGTTTGACTAATGAATCTGCCATGCAGCCAGGTTTAGGGTTTTGAGCTGACTGCGCAGGATCGGATTGTTTTGTTGAATCAGAAGGTGTGGAATTTGAAGTAAAATCCATGGTGGGCCCTGAGCCAAGTTCTTTAAAATTGGGTACCAGTGCTGGCGTGGCCAGTCTGGAGCAATCAGGATCATCTGTGGTTTTTCTTGTCTGGCTTTTAAGAGTACCTTTGAAAGGAGAGGCAGTGGTGGGAAGGCATAAACTTTTAGTCTTTTCCAGCTGAACGAGAGAGCATCCACTTTCCATGCTTGTGCGTGATAAGTCCTTGTGCAGAATTTTTGTAGTTGGCAATTCAGTGGGGAGGCAAAAAGAGATTTTTGTGTGATCATGCTGAAGACTTGTGGATTTAATTTCCACTCGTGAGGATCCATGACGTTTCTGCTTAAGTCATCTGCCAGAGTATTTTTCTTTCCTGGCAGGAATTGTGCTTGCAGATGAACTTGATAAGTTAGAGCTGTGTTCCACAAGGTCATGGTTTGTCTGCATAGGGGGTAAGAATGACTGCCCCCTTGCTTGTTTAAGTACCACATTACTGTGGTGTTGTCTGTCTTTAATAATAATTGTCCTGGATGCAGAAAGTCCTTGAAAGCTGTTAGGGCATTTTGCACAGCCAACATCTCTTTTTGATTGATGTAAAGATGCATTTGGTCTGTGGTCCACTTGCCCTGAATACATTTTCCTGCCATGTGTGTTCCCCAGGCGTAATCCGAAGCATCTGTTGTTAAGGTCTGCCTGGCTGTGGGTAGAGTGAAAGGCTGACCCTTGTTGAGGTGACATGCCTGTGCCCACCATCGAAACTCCTGTTGTAGGCAGGGAATTAGTGGTATTACTGTTTCCAAACTGTGACAGTGTTGAGTCCAAACACTTTTTAGGTACCATTGTAATTTCCTCATATGCAGTCTGGCATATGGAATTAGTAGTATGCAGGATGCCATGAATCCCAAGGCCTGCAGAATTTTTCTTGCAGGGAGTTGGGACTTTGTTGCCATCAACTGAAAATACTGAGTCAGTTGTCCTTGTTTGTCTGGCGTGAGATAAGCCATCTGGGCCATTGTATTTAAGCTGGCACCCAGGAATATTATCTCTTGTGAGGGCACCAGTTTTGACTTCTTTTCGTTTACTGTGTAACCCTAGGCAAATTAGCAACCTTTTTACAAACGCCAGATGCTTTAGAAGAATGTCCTTGCTCTCTGCTTGAATAAGGCAGTCGTCCAGGTATGGATATATTTGAATTCCTTTTTGTCTGCAAAATGCAATTACTGGTGCCAGGCACTTTGTGAAGACCCTGGGCGCAGTAGATAAGCCAAAGGGCAGTGCAGAGAATTGGTAGTGCATTGAACCAGCGATGAATCCGAGGTATCTTCTGCAATTTTGTCTGATAGGGACATGCAGGTATGCCTCTTTGAGGTCCAAAGTAACAAGCCAAGCCTTCTTGCCCAACATGGGAAGAAGCTGCTGTAGTGTCAACATTTTGAATTTCGGAACATCCAGGTAAGTATTTAGAGTAGAAAGGTCTAGAATGGGTCTCCAGGCTTTGTCCTTTCTGGGGACCAGGAAAAGTCTCGAGTAAAATCCTTGTCCTTGTTCCTGCTGTGGCACTTTTTGAATAGCTCTCATGTCCATGAGGGCTGTAATTTGCTTTTGTGCCTCTGCCCATTGATTTTGTGGCAGGTCTGGCATTCCTTTTAGCCTTGGTAAAGTGTGAAAGTGGAACCTGTAACCTTGAGACACAATATTCAGAACCCGTTTGTCTTGGGTGATTGTTTGCCAATTTTGAGAAAAAAAGTGCTAGTTTTCCCCTTAAGGGAGCTTGCAAAAGGGAAGTGCTTGGCATTCAAAGGGGGAAGTCATTGGGACTGTTTCCTGTAAGGTTGTGACTTGTCTTCACCTCCTTTTGGGGTTGAAGCACCCCACTGTCGTGGTCTGCAAGAGCCTTTGGGGCTGAGATCTGCCTCTTGGGCGTCTGCATCTGCCTCTTTGTGGCCTGTCTGACACTGGGAAGGACCGATTCTTTGTGGGCCAATTGCTAAATCGAGGTGGCTGTACCTGTAAGAAATCCTTCACCGTTTGCATAGATTTTGTCTTAGCCTCCATTTTCTTTAATGCCTCTTCTGCCTGAACACCAAATAAAATATCTTGCTGTAAAGGAGCATCCAATAATTTTGCCTTAACATGATCTGGTAAACTTTGTTCTTTTAACCAAGCATGCCTTCGAATCACAGATCCTGTAACCACTGCTCTACAAGAAGCCTCCAATGAATCAAAACCACATTGCACAGTATGTTTTCCCACTTGTTCAGCTGCATGCAATAAATCCTGCATTTCCTTATAGTCAGGATGTTCTGAACTTGTAGTCATTTTCTGTTTTAACTGAGACATTAAATATTGTTGGTATTTAAGCATGTGAAATTGGCAATTTAAAGCCCTTACTGCTAAAGTTGCAGAAGTGTAAACTTTCTTCCCCCATCTGTCTAACGCTCTAGAATCCCTGTCAGATGGAACTGGATTTTAAACCGTGGAAGCCTTTACCCCTTTGGGACCCTGGGAAATAGTTTCTGGTTCAGCAACAGGGTTTTTATAAAGAAATTTAAGAGAGTCTGGGACTCTGTAGTACCTGTCTGGCTTGACTGGAGCAGGGGGTAAAGAATCAGGATTAAAACTGGATTCAGAGAACACATCATTCACAATACCCAACACTGGCGGAATAGCAAGGGGCCTGTGCTGAGGCAATAAAAGAAAGTTTGAGCCTTTTCTTGGATTCTGAGTAATCCTGGCCCTCCCAATGGAAATGCTCCCTCATGGTATGCAAAGTTTCTCCAAAAGAATAATCTTCAGGAGGAGAGGCTGAAGGAATTGATTCTTCAGCATCAGAGTCTTCATAGGGGGGTAAAGAGTATCCCTGGTCTGAAGAGGTATCAGAATATATGGAAACCTGGTCAGAGGAATCATTGTCTGTATCCTGCCTAGGCCTTTTATCAGGAGGGGGATGGGTACCCCTGATAGAGTAATTAAGTATTTGGCCATTTTGAGCATCTGTTTTTTAGGCATGGAGGCCTTTCCGGGTGAATGCTGTACTTGCTTCTTTGTCTTTAATGCAGTTTTAGACTTGGCTGTAGTTTTTATGGTAAGCTGTGAAGGTCTGAAAACACCCTCAGAAGCTGATGCCTGCTCAGCGGCTCCAGACCCATCTGAAGGGTTAGTCTCTGTAGGCCCAACACCTTGAGTATCCAGAGGCCTAGTCATCTCCACTTGGGAGTCTGAGGCGGCCTGTGGCTCTGAGGTAGCAGGTGTCAGGGGCTGCAAAAGCGCCTCACTGAGAACCAGTGACTGGCCTAGAAGAGGCTTCATCATCAGTTTTGGGCCTCGGATACCTGTCCTTATCCTTGCCTTTGCGTTTTTTTGTGTATTCGGGACATCGGTTGTTCCGATGGCATGGTATAATTAAATCTTCGGCCAAAGTAATGGTGAGCAAAATCAAACCGATGTTTGTTAAATCTAGCACAAAACAGACAACTAGTGACATCGTGATCTGGGCCTAGGCAAGGAATACAGTAAGAATGAAAATCCTTATGAGGTATTTGCTTCCCACAAGAAATACAATTATTAACTTTTACTGACATCGGTCTGAGACAAGAAAAAGTTTCCAACGGGGTACTTAGCTTTATTGAAGACTTCGGTTCTGAAATTCGAATTTGATATCTCAGGAGTTGGCCGACCGGCACTTGCGAACTGCTTTTGCTTTGGGCACCGCGCTGCAAGAAAGACTGAAGAAAATGGCGTCAGTTGCATCTTATATACATCTGGCGCACTGAAGTAAGGGAGGAAGCGACAGCAACCGATGCCGGACCAAGACTTTGGAACTCTGGCCAACTGCGGGACCGCCTGACGGCAGGATAACCCAAGTGTAATGATTGCAGCAGTGAAACACGATGAACATCTTGATCTACTGATTAATGGAGAAGTAACTTTGTGAAACATTAATTCAGCATGACTGCTAACTGATAAGACTGAGGCTTGTGATGCAGCTACAATGACACCAGCTTCAGTCAGACTAATATTGGACAGGCCAGTACTGGTATGGCTGACTCCATACAGGTAAAGTTACAGGCAGAGATGCAGTGTGTAAAAAGAAGTACTGATGCAGTTTGATATCTGATGGGGTCTGATGCCTGCATGCAGTAAGATAAATATTTTAACAGTCATCACTAGGCATTCATAGTTGGTCTTACTGAGACAGGTGTACTCCTGAAAAGAGGTGGAGACTGAAAGGCAGATGCCAGCATTTGCAAGGCCCTATGACAGCAAGAGTAGTGAAGACAAACCTAACAGGTAATCTAGGAAATTCAGGGCCCAAAATGTTTAGTTTTTACTTCTTGTGGGCAAGTTACTTTTTAACTGTGTGCACATATAGCCACATAAAACACACACACACGCACACACACACACACACGTTTATTGTGCCTACACTTTTAATACCATTGCTTCTCACTCTCCCAGAGCTAGTGAGTCTGTGGAATGTGAAGGAAGGATGGAGATAGATTAGGGCAACGAGGAAGTTTCTGCTGGACACTAATAATCTTCTCAGACTGTTCTACCCAGTATCAGCTGGTGACTTCAAATCAAAGGGGGTTGCAGGAGACAGCTGAATGGTTGGGGCCAAAGGGAAGAGGTGTGACCAACTAGAAAGGGGCAGAGCTATACTCAAAAACTGGGACTTGAAATATGCTGCCCTGGGTGCCAAACAGTCATGAGAGTCCAATCAAGACAAAATGAAGTAGAGAAGAAAAAAAATATTTCAGTGCATTGACTACATAACAGCTTACTTAATATCTAGATGGAAACAAAAAGGTTGTGAGGCATGAAACAAATAATTACCTTTTAAGCACATTACTAGAATGCCAGTCAAAATCAAGTATAAAAAACAAGCAGCACTCAACTCAAACCACTTCTCCTTGCACTACAGTTCAAATTATAATTTATATTCAGCTTTATAAAGGTACCAAGTATCATGCTGAAAGTAGCAACCTCTGTGATACCCCCACTTGTAAAATGTTTCTTATCCAAAAAAGACTTGCTGCCCGACAACTATCTACTTGTTTCATGGGGAAAACATGATCAAAGTAAAAAAATGAACAGCAAACAAAAAACAAGCTCAAGATAAATTGCTTAAAGGATTACTGCACAGGTTATGGACAACACATGATAGATTGGCATTCTGTTTAGTTTACGGGTAAAGCCTGCAAAGATGACTGCAATTCTCCAACAAATGTAATGAGCTTCTGAAAATTCTGCAATCCTGTCCTTTATTACAAATACTGTCATATGCAGTTCAATACCAAAGGCTTATACATTATCTAGTTATGTAAATATTCTCTGCATGGCAACAACAAAAAGACTTTCAATGCTGGTAATTCTTTAACAGTATGCTTATTAAAGCTTACTTGCATCTTAATCTCAGACAAGCTTATCTGATGGTCATTAAAGCATTGCTAGTTAAACACAGAGCAACAGGCACGACAACAACATGCATTATCTGGATAAGCATAAATCAACAGCATAAAAATATGACAGAAAAACAAAAACAAAACATTCTGCAAAATCAAGGACAGATGAAAAGCTAGTGTAGTACTTATGTCTACCTTGGATGGGGGGATACTCTGCACACTTACACTGCATAACTGCTCCTTGCCTTGCTTGTAAACATCCAGAGTCACTACATGGGGGAGTAGGGTACAAGTATTTCACAATTTGAAATACCTGGCTGACTGTGATGGCCCTGACATTTGTCATTCCTCTCAACCTCAGAGCAAGAAATCTGGACAAAGCCATAAACAGAAGTGGGACAAAGGCCCCAAAATAAGGACAATTTTTAAATATTGCTCTTATAAACTTAGAAAGATAATAGAATAGTAGGCCCTGCATTGGTATGAATTTTCTGAAGGGTATGAAATCTGAAATTTATTGTCTATTATTGTCTAGCTTCACTCTTTAATGATTTGCCACTAATGTGCCAGACAACCACAATTTTATGAAAAATGGACCAAAAATGTGATGCAAAAATATAAAATAGCCACACAATACAGCTGGGAACCTGTCAAAGAAGGGACACTGTTAATATACTGTTAATATTAGTACTGTTAAGTTGAGCAGCTGACAAAATAAGAGAATCTACATGCATTTCTGAAATAAAAGTAATCTACAACTCTGATCATTACAATTATTTAATTGTAAACCCTCCACGTTTTCTTCCAAAATTGCCATTTTGTGGAAGGAATATTAGGGGGAGGGCAACATTTTGAGCCAAAATTGGGGACAGTTGAGAAGTTTGGATATACCTAATTCTATAAAGCGATTTATTTGTACGTACCTCTCAACCTCTTAATGCAGGAAATCTGCACAAGGTCAAATATACTGGGGGAACATACAAACTAAAAACTGCTCTTGGCTCTTATATAAATTTAGTTGATAGAACAGATCTTGCTTTAGCATGCATTTTTCGGAAACTCAATGTCTGTCATTATTTAGTGATTTCATTCCTAAATGATTTGCCAGAAAACCACAAATTTTATGAGGAACAAACCAAAAATAAGAAGCAAAAATCTATTCATTCTGAGAAAGTCTAGACAGTTGAGAGGTGTAGTTCAGCCAGAGCTGTCTTCGAGTTTGCCGCCCTTCCCCCCATCACAAAATCATGGTTGAATGCCCCCCCCCCCCCCGCAGCCATTCCAATGTCCCATTACTTGGGCTATTTCACCCCATTTACCAGCACAAACTCTAAAACATCTGCTAAATAAAGCAATGCAGTCTCACAATGATAATAGACTTAGCATTAAAACTGCTCTCCCCTTGAAACAGCATTGAAACCCACAGTCAAAGAAAATACATCTGACTAGTGGCATATAAAGATCAACTTTGGGCTTTTTTCAAATCATAGGCCCCTTGCACACGAAACATACATGTGTTCTTTGACAGACCTTCCTGATTGTATTAAATTATATTCCTTACATAATACAGCACAGTTGTTAGAGGACATTTTAAATTTGTTTAGAACATTTTTCTAGTAAATGATGAAACAAAATGCATGCACCAATGATAAAACTGCCCAATTCAGAATATTTCCATCATAAGTCTACTCAAACTTCTACAATCCACCAGTATCAGTAAATATGCACAATCTCTGCAGAAGTAAAAGACATCTAAATAATTCCACATTAAAGAGATCTGTAACTAATGAAGAGGTTGCTGCTAGCAAACAACTTTATGTTTCAATGTTTCAGCTACAAATAAAGTGCCTGTTGCCATTGAGAAATAAATTGCCTATGTTACATTAAAAAAATGATAAGCTCGTAATATTGCAATAGGGAATGAATGGCAAACTAAGTTCATTGGGTATCTCCGCCAAAGAGGACATTCACAGGACTGCAGCATCCACCCCATTTAAAAGTACAACACAGCATAGTATCAGCAATGCATCTACATACTGTGAGTAGAACACACAGCCTTCTGCACCAAAAGCAAGCATTCAACCGGTTATGCTATTAACAATGTAAGCAGACTCACCATAAGCAGCACTACACTTCTCTTCCCCTGAAGCTCTCAGCTCTTTGCAAAATCCACTCGACACAACTCTCGCCCAACTTTGCAGCACAACAAATCTGGAAAAAGCCAAAATGTATGGGGGGGACAAAAACCCAAAAAACAGGGACACATTTTAAACATTACTTGTATCATCTTGGAAAGTTGTTAGAATAAAATGTTGTTACCATCATGCATTCCACTGCCAAGTCTTGAACCCAAGACCCTGTGCACTACAGTCAGAGCAACATACCAATATGCCAGATCAGATGATTCTTTAAAGACAGGAAGCCTGAAACTTAAATGGCTATCATTTAGTGAATTCAGTTCTCACCATAGCTCTCAGCCTCTTAGAACCAAACACCTGGACAAGGACAATAATGGGGGAATACTTCCCCCAAACATATTCAGTTCTCACCATAGCTCTCAACCTAAAAAATCTGGACAAAGCCAATAATGGGGGAATACAGCCCCAAAAATCGGGACAAATTTCAAATATTGATCTTATAAACTTAGAATATTGCTAGAATAAAAGGTTGTGTGTTACCATGTAATTTCTGAAGAATATGAAGTCTGAAATTCAAATGCCTGGTCATTATTTAGTGAATTAAAAATCCAGAAAACTACAGATTTTATGAGGAACAGAACAGAACAAAAATATGAGGCAAAATCTGAATAGTTTTCATGAGTGGTGGTGGGTAGGGAATTTAGGCACTTGTTACCTGCACCCAAGGTACACAGTTTGAGCTAGAGTTACTCTCTAGCCACCAGGTATCACACACACACACACACACACACACACACACACACACACACACACACACACACACACACACACACACACACACACACCAGAGTTTGGAATTCCAGGTTCATTCTTCAAAGTCTCTTCTTCACACCAACTTTGCCTCTTTCTCCAAAGTCCTTCTTCCCATCAGACTGCAGCAGCTTTGATCAAAAGAAATATAAAGTCCCTTCTTCCTCCCAAGAGAGCAGCTATCCATACATGCCTGCAGATGTTGCAGTCCGATCCCTTGCAGTTACAAACCGCATAGACTTCTGGGCATCTGTACTCTGATGCCTTCTCCTCCTAACCCGGACTGGTTAAACAGCAGTCCAGATTCCCGCACACATGCGCAGAGTTCCGGGACTTGCAGCTAATTATTTTATTTTGTCCCTTTCTTTTACAGCTGGGGGGTTGCAGTCCAATAGCACAAGCTGCCCCTAGTTCCACCTTGACAGTACTGTCAGAGACTGCACTTATTTCAGTTGCAGATTACATACATGTATATAAGTACACATGTATAGAGCCCATGTCAACTTACTGAAAATCATATCCTAATTTCAGAGCATGCATTTAAAACTCTTTGAAGTCAGCTCATCAGTGCCCAATCACTATGCAAGGTACAGAAGTACCTGGGAATCCAAGTTTTTGATCTGATAAAACTAGAAGACTTACTGTTGGTAAAGTAGGAGGAGGTTCTCCTAAGTCGGTAACTGTATCCTTCTGACTCAGCTGTGAAAACATATGTTAAGAAAAATCTGACCTTTAATTGTACATTTAACATACTACCCCCTGACAATTTGATGGCCAGATAATATCTGAAAAAGGCTTAAAAAAATCACCTACCTACACCTTTACTAAGAAAGTAAATAAATCACTGCAATCATATCAAGCATACTACACTACTGTGGAACATTAAAGGCAAAAAAAAAACAAAAAACAAAAACAGTCCTGGAAAAACAATGAAATTTATTGTACAAAAACATAATAAAACAGGCAGATGTTTCCAAAAACAAGTGTCTTAGGGCTTAAAGTTCACAGCACGCACTTTCAATAAGGCTGAAATGCAGTCTCTCAGTGAATGTCTCAACCTCTGTTTTTCATCATCTCTCTTCTTGACAAGAATGATGTCCATCTTCCTCCTGCTGTCTGTCTCCAGGTCTTTCTTCACTTCTGATGATTCCCTTTCAGAGCTACTGCTCTGGGCATCAAATCCACTCCCTCCAAGAAGATCGAACACTCTTCAAGGGCTTTCTTCAGCCTTCCTTTAATACAGCTTTAATTGCTTTACTAAGAAAGCCTACACTGGCTAACATAGCAAGTCATGCTCACTGTGGTATAAAGACATATTCCTATTTATGCTAGCAGTGTTTTAGTTCCAACAAACTCCCTATAAATGTGTATATACACTATGTACAGCCATATTTACAAACTTTTGGGTTACTTGTACTTAACTGTTTGGCAAGATCAGCTATGCTACGCTACACACACACACACACACACACACACACACACAGTGTCTGTATGTGTATATATTACATATGTTGAAATGCAAAAGCATTGAGACAAAGCTGATGTTTGTATTTAGAAAAACCAACACACCAAAAAAAACAAACCACTAAAAAAGATATCACAAGAGTTAACAAGCAGTATTCTTTTGCAATCCATAAAAACACCCTACCAGCACATTCAGACAAAATTTGTCTGAACAGTGGTAGTATTAAGGAAAGAGTTTATATGAGGGCAGGTGTAGCATTAGGATTAGTAGTAGAGCCAGGATGAGGGTCAACATGCATGAGTAAGACGGTATGGAGGGCCAAGCCCCACCATATCACATTTCTAATGCATACTAACCCTACAAAAACTCTTGGCTTAACACTGCTGGTACAGAATGCACTTGGACACATCATATACTGTAACACATAAGCACAACATTAAATCTGTTGCCTTCCTTACTCTAACCCTAACAAGCAAACACTCAATACACATGCACAACACTAATCTATCCCCTATCCTAGCCCTAATTCAGTCAGACTTCATAGTGTAGAGCCTCTGGTCACTATGTTTGACTGGGATACTGCTGAAGCTCTGCCACAAGGACCAACTCCCAAACATTTTCACTGAGAATTTTGTCTTTGTACAATGCAAGCACATTTAACATTAAGAGCCTTGCTGAGTATTAACTTCATCTAGTCAAATACATGCCTGCTTGTGCCGGAAATTAGTTAACATCCCCCCTCCTCCAATAGAGTTGTCTTTGCACTCTAAGGACCACTGATCTTTCTCTTGACCAGTAGATTACACTATACATGCCAGTTACTTAATCTTCCTGGCCAACAGGTTTCTGCTTTCAGGAAATGAAAAACCTGTTCTACTTGGTACCACTGCGCAAATTGCTTTGTATTGTTTATAAACAAATTACTCTGTTATAATTTGACCAGATGGTGGAAATCAGCTATACTACCCACATTTCCCACCTACCCCGATTTTATTATACTTTCTACATACATATTACACTTCTGATTCCTATTCCATAACCCTGCCAGACAACCTTACTACTATCATAGAAACACTCCTGTTTCTTTTTGCTTAATTCTTAACGTCATTTAATATTTCGACACCATTCCAAACTATCTTTCAGCCTCCCATACTGCTTTTCTCTATATACATCCATAGTTACACCCCTCCCAAACAGAACCTATCTATTCTACACTGTATCTTCTACTTTTCCAAAATAAACCCACACGTCTTCCTATTTTACTAACATTCTCAAACTGCAGCCTTTTAAACTCCTTATTCCTTACATTCAAGAGAGGATAGTAGGACAACCTAACGCTCTTACTTCATAGAAAATATTTCTTTCTTACCTACCCACGATCAGCTTTCAGAGTCTACCACCACTAAATATCTTTCTACCAGGCAACTTCTGTTTCCTCCTTAATCCCTACTTCCCCACGACCTGGCAATTATAACATACAGATCTCATTAATCATGCTACTACTTAGTTCATCTTTTAATCTTCTCCTGCTTCTGGGCCATCTTTCACTATACAGTGACTTTATAACAGCTCAACGTATCTCGAACTCTGCCCCAACCACCTATTCATACTATCTTCCTACACTCTCCACATATCACACCAAACCTATTTAATGATGCCCCCTCACCTTTATTCCTCAACTCCATTACAACTCAAGCAAAATAAAATTAGGTGGGAAAAATCTCAAAAAAAAAAAAAAAAAAAAAAAAAAGAGTATCAAGGATTCCCCAATATACTAAAATTGTTCTAAGAGAAGACATCACCTTAATCCAGGCCCCACCTATCACAATGATCATCAAGACAATTTTCTTCCACATACTGCTCTAACCCTACAACAGCCAAACTTCAACCTCGGTAATCTATCTTTTGCTGCCATAAATGTTGGAAGTATAACAAAAGTTGCTGAACTACATCCCTGGATTACCCAACATAAACCTGATATTCTCATTGTAACTAAAACTTGGCTTAAACCCAGCTTAAATGACTCTGAAATTACACTTCCCTGCTATAATGTTATCTGTAATGACCACATAAAGGGGAAAGGTGGATGTAGTCTTAATATTTCCCAACTATCACACTTTTACAACCAATACAAAATTTTAATTCAGCAGAGCTTCTTATAGCTTTCCTGAAATTAAACAATTATAAGTAAATATGTATCACTATGCTTTACATCCCTCATGGCGACAATACAGCTATACTAAAAGATATCCTACACTGGACACCTGAAACAATTCTACAAAAATACTACTACTAGGTGATGTGAATGTTGACTGGTTGTACATACATTTTAATTCCCCTAAATCTGGCATGAATTTATTTGGTTTCACACAACTAATTAATAGCCCCACACATTATAATAAGACATCAAATTCCCTATTAGACTGGATCTTAGTATCGGACCCTAGCAAATACACCACTCCGGATACAACGTCTGACTGTCTTAGTGATCATCTCACAACCAGACATTTCACACATCCACTTAAAACAGTACGTTTATAAAGATAAAGCCTATCCAAGTTTAACCCAGGAATGTTCACTATTAACCTATCTATTAACTGGAACTTCCTAAAAATATTCCCCTTAGATGATTCTGTAAATTAATTCAGTACAATTTTCCTGAATAACCTAAATAGCCTTGTACCTTCTACAAGGAAGAAAGTAAAAACAAATAATGCAATTTGGCTATACAAAAAGAGTAGAATGCTAATGCAGGATACAGAAAAAAACAAGGAAAAATGACAAAACACAAAAGACCACAATATCTTGAAAACTTCACAATGCTTTGCAATCATACTAAAGAGCAAATTAATGAAGACAAAAAAACTTTACTATAACAACTTTCAGAATAACAGTGAATACAAACCTAAAAAAACTGTGGATAGCCATTAAAGAAACCTTGCATCTCGGCCATAAATTCAGCCCTACTTTCCCAATAATTCATAACTCGAAACAGCAATAAAATTCAACTCTTACATTATAGATAATATAGCATCTATAACCAAGGCTTCCCCAACATTTAATCATCACCCTGTTCAGCAGCCATGTACTACCACATCCACTTTCACCCTCAAACCTGTGCCCACATCCTATATAAAACTACTCAAACCATGCTCTACTTCAGCTAATGACCTTTCAAGTGAGTACCTTAAAATAGCAGCCGAAAGTACTGCCTACCTTGTCTCAATCCTTATAAACAGGTCAGTGCAGGAATTCCACATTCCCTCTCTGGTAGAAAGGAGGAAATTCAACAGACAATACTAACTTTAGACCTACATCAATCTTATCCCCCTCCCCAAAATACTTTAAATACGTATTCAAAAACAACTGTTAAATTCTCTTGCAGGAAGAAATCCTGTCCTCCACACAATATGGCTTCCTTTCTTCCCACAGTACTAGCATTGCACTTCTAACCTATATAGAAACTTTTAATAATGCAAGTGAAAATGGCAAGCTAGTCCACTCCTGATTTCTAGACTTGTCTAGAACCTCAGACAGTTTGTCACAGCAAACTTATGCTTATAATGTCCTCATTATGCCTCTCTCAGCTCAACCTTCTATGGTTCAAAACCTGCCTATTCAATAGGTGTCAATCAGTAAAATGACACTGCATCTCTCTCAATACCTCCCAGTCACCACTGGTGTACCATAAGGGTCTATCCTTGGTCCGCTCCAACAATCTCACCAACACTCTTTACACATATAAACAGGCCTCCCTAATACAGTACACAGATGACTCCATATTCATTTGCACATCTGACAAAGTGGCACACCACAAAAAAAAAAAAAAAAAAAGAATTAGTCTGGAATCTTTAACAGCAACTGGAACATGACCTTATAACTCAGAACTCATGATTAACGCTAAAAAAAATAAGAAAACTTTCTCCAAATCTCTCTCCCACAAAAAAACAAAATTTGAAGTCCTCTCTCTTGATTATACAGCCATTTAAGTCACTTCTCATGGCAAATTATTAGGGATGATAGTGAATGATTATCTCAAATTCAACTTGCATTTACTAAATTGCATAAGATAATCTTACATAAACCTAGGAATGCTTTAAGGAGACAAAAACGTTCCCACTGATGCAACTAAACCTACACTTGCCACTACTCATCTCCTTCCCACACTTCTTTATGGGTTTTAGAACATAAATGTGATGAGGACGCAGTTACCCAAAACTTCTTTGCCATTAATCTGAATGCCATCATCTCTCCTCTCTACTGCCCCAAGGGTATTGACAAAATGCCTAGCTCCTGTGGTAGCCTTTTGCAGGATCAAAGGCATTCAGATTTTTCCTTGTCTAGATAACTTGTTGCTTCAGGCACCTTCTCTCAGTCGCCTATTACAGGATCTGGAGTTCACCATCTCTCCTCCAAAGTCTGGGGTTCACCATCAATGTTCAAAAGTCCGTTTTAACTCCCTCTCAGGACTATGTGTATCTGGGTTGCAGGATTCAGATGCCAGTGTTGGCTTTTCATCCACCTTCAAAGGTTTTGTCCTTGACAACTTTCTTTCAGTCTCTTCTTCCTCTGCCTGCTGTTCCATCAAGAGTTTGAGCCTTGGAATGCATGGCCTCTTCTATTCCAATGTTCCTTCTTGCCATTCTGCACATGTGGAAGCTTCAATGGTACCTCAAAAGTCAGTTTGGCTTCAGCACTGCCACCCCTCTGGATTTCAGTGTACCTCTCCTTCCTTATGCAAGGCAAGAATCTGATTGGTAGGTTCATTAACTTACCCTCAACCCAGGCCTGCCATTACAGTCTCTGGTTCCTTCTCAAGAACTATTCACCAACACTTAAGACATGGAGTGGGGAGCTTCCTGTAATCATATGAAAGTTCAAAATATTTGCCCCCCCCCCCCCCCATCAGAGATCAGACCATATTAACATCAAAGAGATGAGAGCTCCGATTCTGGCCCTTCAGGTTTTTCACCTCTCAAAAAACCACAGGAAAAAGCGAATATAGAACACCAAACTGGAGCCAGCATACAGCAAAACACTTTAATGTCTTCTGGTACCTCGGCTGAACACAGCCTTCAAAGGAATAATCAAAGACATACAGCTGCATCTTTTTATACATTTGCTAGATTGAATAATGAATCAATTAGTTAATTAATACAAAACCATTTAACTACAATTTCAATACAATAACAGTAAGATGCTCATATTTTTACTAAATTAGAATATTAAAAATTAATATTCATTTCTAAATTCAAACCCTTGGGCACTAAAGTACCAAAGTTAAGAATAAATCTACTTTCTAGGTTCAGAAGTTTTTGTGAGAAATTACCAGGACCTGTAACACTTGGTTTACCAAGAACACAAAAAAATAAAGAATCCAAACAACCAGAATTAATATTATTAAAATGTTCTGAAATGGGACTATCAGTTCTACAATGCCTAACATCACCAATGTGCTCCATTATACGTATTTTTACCTGTCGTTTAGTCTGACCAATATAATACTTACATGGAACACATCCACAACCCAATATATAGACAACCCCACATGATTTACAATTAAATCTATCAGTAGCATTAAATTTTATACCATTTATTTCACTACCTGAAAGATTTCTAACCCTATTGCAGATTTTACATCTACCACATTTGAACATACCATTGCCTTCATTAGAGTTTTTTGTGTTATATTTCAAACTCAAAAGTTCCTTAAGGTTAGAAAATCTACCATAAGAGAAACTAACCCTTTTTTGGGAACAAATGTCCTATCTCACCATTATCACAAACAGTAGACCATAAAAAATCTACAATAAATTTAAGTGTGTTAGAAAAGGGGGAATATTTTGCTACAAAAAACATTTTGTCACTATTTCCTACATCAAGATTCTTAGGAATATTAGAGCTTTGTTTTCTTAAACTCTTATTACCCAAAAACCTTACATTCACTATATGTAACATTATTTTCAGAATAACCCCTGCTTAAAAGTCTATTTCTAACATCCTGAAATTCTTCTTTCAAAAAACATTTTTCAGATGTATGCTCAAATATACATTTAAATTCTCCAAAAGGGAGGGCTTCAATTAGGTGCATTGGGTGTGCACTTGAAGCATGTAAGAAATTATTTGTTGCTGTCACCTTTCTATATGGTCTAAACTGAACATTATCACAAGTATCCACATATAGTAAAATATCAAGAAATTGTATACTACATGGATCCACTTTATACGTGAATTTCAAACCAAACCTATTCAAGTGTAATTCATCTACAAAATTACTGAAATCAGAAATATTGCCCTTGCAAATAAATATCAAATCATCAATATACCTACGGTATAAAACCACAGATTCACGAAAAAATTTTAGTGTATAAAGAAAACTAGTCTCAAAAAATGACATAAAAAGAATTGCATAAGTGGGGGCAAAATTAGCCCCCATTGCAGTCCCTTCTTTCTGCAAAAAGATTTTATCTTCACACAAGAAATAGTTATGTGTCAAGGCAAATTCAAGCAAAAGAATAATAAAAGACATACGAGGGCCCTCCCCCATAATCTGACTAATGGCCTCGAGGCTAAATGTAGTAGAAATACTTGTGTACAATGCCTTGATATCTACGGTAGCCCAATAAAAATCCTTGTCCCAATGCATATTTTTAACCAAGGTACAAAGTTCATTAGTGTTTTTAATATGAGAAACATTTTTGAGTTCCTTTTTTTTTTAATAAATTATCTAATAGAATTCCCACATTTTCAAGAAAACAACCACAGCTAGAAACTATGGGACGACCAGGGGGATCATTAAAATTATGATGTATTTTAGGCAAAGCATAGAAAGTTGCATCCCTAGGATTTTCAATGTACAATTTCTTCACATCTTTTTGTGTGAGAAAGCCTAATCTTTCACCCCGTTCTAACAGTTCCAGCAGTGTTTCATTAAATTCCAAAATCGGATTGTGAGACAATTCAAGATAGACATTTTCATCAGATAACAAATCAAAAACCATTTTCAAATAATGCTGCTTTCTCATAATCATCCAATTACCCCCTTTATCAGCTTGACAATAAAAATATCTGTCTGAAGCATTTTGCATAGCTTTAACAGCTAACCATTCAGATTTTGTTAGGTTAAATTTAATAAACTGCTTTCTAAACTCAATATATTCAGTTTCAACTTTCCTAACAAGAATATTCTCAAAATTATTCAGTATAGCTGATTTTTTGGGTGGGTGAAACTTGCTATGCGTAGGTAAACAAGGAACTTCAAGTCTGCCATAACCAGTGGAAAAACGATTCTCATTACCATCTGAACCACAAAAAATTCTAGTATATCAACATCCATAGAATTATCCGACTCAAACTCATAGATAGAAAGATTAATTAAAGAATCATCTAAAAAAGAACTTTCACCATTAGTACTACTATTATTGTTCAACAGGGATTCGTTAACAGAAGCTTGTCCATCAAAAAAGACTTTCAAATGCAATTTACAACAAAAACGCTTAATGTCTAGCAAAATATCAGCTAAAGCAGGTATTCTAACAGGAACAAACTTAGTGCCCTTTTGCAAAACACAACACATATCATCTGTAAGATTCAAGTCACTCAAATTAATAATATGCGTGTTTAAAGTGACAACATTAGTGCTCGTAAATTCAAATGCTGAGTCAACAAAGTTAAAGTCATTAGAATCAGCACCTACTGTTGATTGAAAACAACTGCTAAAGTAAATATCTTCTGTTTCGACCCCTTATTCTCGGCTTGCGCCTACTATTCTGGCGAAAATTCCAACGCCCATGTTGCACCGTCTCTGAATGCACTTCTGAATCATCCATAACATCACCCCATGCTCTCTCCAGGCCCTCTGAAAAAGAACATGGACAACACCACAGTGATGTAGTATGTTAACAAGCAAATGGGCACAAAGTCTCATCTTCTCTGCAGGTTGGCTCTTCGGGCCTAGGATCGGTCAGTTAACTCTTCAGGTAGGTCCAAAACACAGGCTTATGAATGGATGCTTCACAGAGACATGTATATGACATAGTCCATCAGTGAGGTATTCCTCAAGTAGATCTTTTTGTCTACCCTCTGAAACAGCAGCTCCCTCTCTTCTATTCCAGAGTGTCATGCCATCTGTCATGGAAGACAGATGGCCTTTCTTTCCCTTGGAAGGGGATGTTTCTCTAAAGCTTTCCCTCCCCTTCCTCTATTTCCAAGAACCCTGCAGAAGATTCAGTTGGATTCCCAAAAAATCTCTTTAATGACTCCCTTTTGGCCAGGACATCACTGGTTTTCCCCGCTTAATGCATCTGGCCAGGGGCAATCATCACACGTTACCTCACTAACTGGACCTCCTCATACAGGACAAGGGTTCGCCCATCCATCATCACTTGTCTACTCTCCAACTGACAGTGTGGATGACAGGGTTTTGAGCTCTTTTAGCATCTTTTTTCTGAGGATGTGCTCAAATGTTTACAGGAGGCAAGCAAACCTGCAACCAGAAAATCTTGCATATTCAAATGGAAGAAATTTTCTGTCTGGTGTCATGTTCATAACCAGGATCCTTTTCTAGTGGGGGTCCCTCTGGTTCTCCCCTACTTGTGAGAGTTGATCCAGTCTAGCTTGGCTTATTCTTCTATAAAGCCCCATTTGTCAGCTATGTCTGCCTGTCTGCCCTTGAATTCTCCATTGGCTTCTTGTTTTGAGGTCAGTTTCTTAAAGGCATCCTGCATCTTAGGCCCCCAAGGAATTCTATTCGTCCACACCAGGACTTCAATTTTGTTTTAGAAAAATTGATTCAGGCTCCTTTTGAGCCTGCAGGTTCAGCTTCTCTGTAACTCTGTCACTGTTGTGTTCTTAAATACCACTGTCTTTCTAACTGACTGCCTCTTATGTTAATTTGACCATATATCTCATTTCCTCTCTGCTTTCACTGGCTTGTGTGAGTAAGCACAAAATTATCATTTTGTGAAATCACTCCCGTTCAACTATTTAAATTTATTGGCCATTCTACTGTATTCCATAGTACCGGAATACAAAAGTGATCACCCACTTTCAATTTTGCTGTTTGAAAAATAGTGACTCCACTAAAACTTAACTTTTTAGACAGGTAAAACTTAAGTTACCTACTTTCACATTTAACTTAGTGCGCACTGCAGAGTTTAGGATAAACCATTTTTTTTTCTTCTTACCTTTAAGCAACCCTGTGACTAGCACTTGCTCTAATACCTGCTGGAAAGCACTAGGAAGCCTTAAAATGATACAAGCACTCAACTCTCCTTATTAATAATGAGAAATGAATCATAGGCACTAAACATCCTATAATTGCAAAGTACCTTGCTAAGCTAAGGGAAAACAGCTCCTGTACTTAAAGAAAAAGCACCAAACCAGGCATGTCAAAGGGTCAGCTTCCACTGATTTCTCCTGTCCACCTGGTGAATCTGGGCATACAGGGGCAATGCAGCAATTGCCTCATGTACACAGACAACCCTCTCCTCCTACACCCAAAACACTACAAACTGTGAGAGATGCACTTACATAGCCAAACTGGAAGCAAAGCTCTCTCCACCCAAGATCGTGCTACACAGTCAAGAAGAGAAGGTTAACACCTGCACTACACCTCAAGCAACACATAGCCCTTCTAAACTCACACCACCAACACCCACACATAGCAACACTAAATCAACATATGCCGAGGCCCTTAACTGTAACCTGCCCAAGCAACAAGGACCTCTGAAGCTGAAACGGAAACAAACACCAATCACAGCCAAGATATCACATAGCTCACACCAGTGTGCCACCCAGCAACAGCCCCTAAGGCAAGATGTCCCACTTACCAGGCTGAACAAGGAGAAAATTACAGTGAGCTGCCTGTCAGGTGCCAGGATCTGCCACATAACTCATGCACTCAAGTCACTCCCCAACAAGTACAAATATTACTCTGTCATTGTCCATGATGGCATGAATGACTTGAGACGTACCTCCCTGGACTACATGAAGAGAGACATGGAAGAGCTCTCGGATCATGTGGCCCAGGCAGGTATGACCCTAACCCCGAGTAGCATCCTGCCTTCGCCCGGAATGATACCACAATATAAGGACAAAATAATTGACTTCAACAATTGGCTAAGCTTCTGGTGTCATTCAAAGGGGATCCAGCATCTGTCTGCCTGGGACGACATAATCGACAGACCACGATGCTTTGCCAGAGATGGTCTGTACCTGTCGCCCCTGGGATTCAGGTTACTGGCAAAGGCTCTCGTCACCCCTATAGTGCCTTTTTTAGGCAAAGTTCAAAGGACAAAACCACCACTGTAACAGGTACAAGCATGCAAAATCTGAAGGTAATGCTACTCAATGCTAGAAGTCTAAACCTCAAAATGCACTCTCTCGAGGCACTCCTAAAAATGGAGAACATCGATATCTGTGCAGTAACTGAGACCTGGTTCAAGGCTCCAGAGAGCAGCCCTGCAATACCAGGCTACAACTCTTACCACACTTTTCGGCCATCAAACCAGGATCGAAACACTAAAGGTGGAGGAGTGTCCATATTCACCAAGGATATTCACACCACCAGGGGTGTTGCCCAACACAATGCATCTGGAATTCTCCAAGTGCAACTAACACTAGGTAAGACTGCATTCCAAATTGTAGCTTGCTACACATCCCCCACCATGTCCCAAAATTCTCACTACACCTTTCTAAACATACTGGAAAATATTAATATACAACCAAACACCCTAATACTGGGTGATTTCAACTACCCTGCCATTAACTGGGAAAACTACTCATTCAAAAGTTATTAAACTTGGAAAGTAGATCTTATCTGAATTTTGGCACACTTGCTTCTAGGGGCTTGAATTTAGAAATGAATTTGATTTTATAAAAATTGAATGTATGGAAATGTATTATACCATGGTTCTTTAAAAATATTTTCTTGAGAAAAGTTAATTGATTAATTATGTAACTGATGCTTTTATAAAAAGTACTGCTGTATGTTGTGAATTTATTCCTGTGAAGGCTTGTATAGACGAGGTACCAGAAGACATTAAATTTCAGCAGCTTTCAGCTCGTGTGTGGTTGTTTTTTGATACTGCTTCTATGGTTTTTGAATATGTCTGTTGAAGGAGCTGCAGTGTTTCCGGTAATTGTTAGCACTGAAAGAATTGGTAATGATTTTCTTTTTGCCAACTTATTACGTAAAAGGGAATAAAAGTCGGCTTGGTTTGATCCATAGTTGTTTCCAGTGGATGGTACATCTGATAAAAGGTATGACAAGTTGAAGAGACTGATGATCAAGGAGACCTCTCTATTTTATGATATTTGTCCCCTTGAAAAGTAGGTTAGCCTTTCTGTGACACCCAGAGGGCTTTGTGTGGACGAACTACATGCTTTTCAGTTTGGGGAGGATGAGGAGTTTTTAGATGAGTGGAAAGCGTTTTGCCTTCAATGTACACTGGGCTGGCTCACAATTCTGATAAAAATTAATTGGAAAGCTCTTGGTGCCATCCAACTTCAGATAGCAGAGGTACAGGAAGCTTTACTGAAAGATCTTTCCAGCGAGATCTTCAACTCTACCATGAAGGACATTAAAGGTGAACTAGTTAAAGTAGAAAATGAAGTCATTAAACGAAAGAAGAAAAAGTTACAGAGACGTTAATGACTTTAAAAATAATCTGGTTTACTTCTGGCAACGAAAACGTAGAAATGGTAGGTTCCATGATAAAAACACGGAAGCAAGATCTCGCAGTGCACGTGACTCTTTGGTCTCCTCAACTGATACTGCTGCCAGTAAAAAAAGCGTTTAATTTGAAAGAGTGGATCTGGTTGATGAATTAGAGGTACCGACTGAAACGGAACAGCAGAACAGAGGGAATTTGAGAGAATAATAAACGCAAGGGTAGAGCAAAGGGATGGAACAGAAAATACTGAATTTGGACTATATCTGATGAAACTTTCTTTCTCTAGGTTGGGACTTTTTTTCTACCGAGAATGTAAGTGTTACTGACTTACGTATAAGTGAATCTTAGTGACTTGATTACACTTATAATGCAAAAAGTGCTAACGAAAGGTAGTAAATTTGTCCCTACTAAATTTCCTGCACTTGATGTTTTGCTGGATGTAAAACACTTCTGTCGAAAGTTATATTTCAAGGCCTTTTTTTTAGTAGTCAAAGTATTTCGAATGATACGGCTTTTAATGGGAATGTCTGTTTAGATGAATCTCTTTTAGACCTTTCTATATAGGACTATAAGAGTTTTGAAAGTGAAGTTGTTAATGGGGATTCTGCTGATCCTGTTGAAAGCAGTTTTTTTACTGGCTATGGGAAACTTGGTGTACCTATGCTGCCTAGTAAAAGTAAATTTAATCCACCTAAAAATCCTTTTCTTTGGTTATGTTTGAAAATGCATTGTGTAAAAAGTTGAATTTGAATATGCTGAATTCATGAAACAATATAAAAAGTTTAATTTAGAAAAATCAGAATGGTTAGCCATTAAAGAAATGAGAGGTGCAACTGATAGTTGTGTTCTCCCAGGCTGACAAAGTCGGAAATTGGGTGATCATGGGGAAATCACATTATTATAAAATGATTTTTGATCAGTTATCTGATGAACGTAAGTATACTGAGTTATCGTATAATCAAGTTTCTGACTTTAATGAGGCCCTTCTAGAATTACAAGAAAGGGGTGAGAGACTGTTTTTTTTTTTTTAACTCAGAAAGATGTGAAGAATTTGTATATTACTTCCCCTAGAGACCCATTTTTCTATGCACTTCCCAAAATTCATAAAAATATACTAGATCCTCCTGGCCGACCAATTGTTTCGAGTTGTGAGTGCTTTTTGGAACATGTTGGGATTTTGTTGGATAGTATTTTGAAAAAAGGGTTGGGAAATGTTATTTCACATATTTACAACACGAATGATCTTTGTAAATCAGTGAAAAATTTGGAATGGGGTGAAGATTTTTATTGGGCTACAGCTGACATTAAGGCTCTGTATACGAGTATTAAGACTTCTTGGGGCTTAGAAGCAGTTAGTAAAATTCTAGGGGAAGGACCACGTTCATCCTCATTTTGTTGCTTGAATTTGCACTTACCCACAATTACTTCCTATGTGACAAAGTTTTCATACAGAAAGAAGGTACAGCAATGGGGGGCGAATTTCGCTCCCACTTATGCCATTCTGTTTGTGTCTTACTTTGAAATTATATTTATGTACACACTAGAATTTTTTCATAAATCAGTCATCTTATATCGTAGATATATAGATAATTTGATTTTTGTATGTAAAGGAAACACTCACAAATTTGGTAGATTGATTCATTTACTAAACCAAAATAGGTTTGGAATTTACATTTGATGTTAACATGAGTGTTATACAATTTTTGGATATTGAGATGTACGTAGATATTCATAGTAAAGTTCAGTATAGACCTTTTAGGAAAAAGACAGCCACTAATAGCTTTTTGTATGCTAGTAGTGCACACCCACCTCACCTTATCGAGGCACTTCCATATCGTGAGTTAAAGCGTATTTTTGAGCATACCTCTGAGAATTATCTTTTGGAACAAGAATTTTGTGATGTTAAGACAAAACTTATTGCTTGTGGGTACTCTGAGACTTCTATTGATAGAGGTAGAAGTAAGTTGGATAAGAATATTGGTCAAAATGATGATAGATATGCTCAAAGATCTTGTAGATCTATGATGAGCCATCATGGTGATGGTGATGACCAAAAAATCTTTTTTGTAACTAAATTTTCATCTTTCTCTGAAATTTTGAAACATGTGGTGGATAATTTATGGCCTATTGTCTGTTTTAATGATGAAGTAGGCCATTTGTTTCCAAAAAAAAAGTGACCTTTTCATATGGGAGGTTCCCATATTTAAAAGAACTACTTAGTCTGAGATATAACATTGGTTCTAAAGGAAAAAATGTGGGTATGTTCAAGTGCGGAAATGTTCGAAAGTGAAGAATATATCAGGGGATGTGATAAATGGCGTGAAATATGTGGCTACAGATAGATTTAATTGTCTGTCTTGTGGGGTAGTATACATTGTGGGCTGTGGACCCCCAAGATGGTGCACTTGTCAAACTAGACGTAAAGTGAAAACACATTCTTGAGCACTTGGGGGATGTTAAGAACTAAGTTGGATAATCCTATTTCTGAACATTTTCATAAAGTCCATGGGGGAGTCACTGAATCTCTTTTTCTGTGTATTGGCTAAACCTGATTTTATAGGTGGTAATTATGTTCCAAAGTTATTAAACTTGGAAAGTAGATTTATACTGAATTTTGGCACACTTGCTCATAGGGCCTTGAATTTAGAAATCAGAGTTTATAAAAATTGAATGCATGGAAATGTATTGTATCATGGTTCTTTAATTATGTCATTGATGTTTTTATAAAAAGTACTGCTGTATGTTGTGAATTTATTCCTGTGAAGGCTTGTATAGCCAAGGTACCAGAAGACATTACATTTCATAAGCTTTCAGCTCCAGTGTGTGGTTGTTCTTTTTAAAACTACTCGTGTACTAACAGCTTTTCCCAGCGGTTCTTGGAATTCATAAATTCCAATGTCCTGGATCAACTAATCAGTAGTCCCACCAGGGGCTCCAATATCCTAGACCTGGTCATTACCAACATGGGAAATCGATGCTCCACACCTATGGTCACCCCCTCGTTGGTTAGATCAGACCATAAGCTAATCACCCTTAACATCCACATCCCACCCCCACCCCCCAAGTAAGGAAACCTCCATAAAAACTTCTCCAAAGCCAACTTCATGCTACTCAAGTCAGAAGTTACAAACTTCATGACACCCATGCAGACGGGAACTGAAAGTTTGACTGCTGAGTCCTACACCAAGGCACTGTACAAGCACATCCACTCATACATGAATACATGAATCGTGCCATCCCAAATAGAACCAAGATGCTCTCCTCCAAAAAAAGGAAGCCAATCTGATGGTCCCCTGCCATAAACAAACTTTACAACAAAAGGAAGAAACTGTTGCAGAAGAGGAAAATCTCAGGATGCAAAAATCTCCCTTACCAGCCATAGTAAGAAGCAGAGATCCCTCATAAAATCCTCCAAAAAGCTAGTTACGAAAATAAAATTGCCAAAGATTCCAAAGAAAAGCACAAGGCATTCTATAACTATGTCAAGAATCTAATGGCAATGCTCAGATCTCCGAGCTACAACAGAATGGCATTAAATATACTGATCCCAAGGATATTGCCAATATCCTGGCAGATCGATTCAGAGCCAACTTCACCCCCCTCTCACCCCCTAAATGGCCCATCTCAATACCGGAAGATTGCCAAATTCCAGTAATAATGGCCACACAGGTAAAAAACTCACTCTCCAAAGCTAAGAATACAGCATCCATGGGACCAGATGACATCCCGGGCTGTGTACTACATGAACTACAAGATGAACTGGCACCTCACCCAAGTGTCATGTTTAATCATACCCTCACCTCCTCAGGCTTCACGCCCACTGTGTGGCGCACAGCTACAGTTATCCCACTCCACAAGGGGGGATCCACCTTGGATCCCGGGAACTACCACACCATCAGTCTGACATGCCTGATCTGCAAGGCCATGGAACATATTATCATGGAACTTATAAACAAAAGACATTGGCAACCTTAAAACACTGGACCCCACCCAGTTTGGGTTTGTGAAGGGCTGATCTTGTCTCCTGAACCTGATTGACTTCTTCGAATCAGTCTCCAGAGCCGTGGATGAGGGTAAGGCAGTCCACACAGCCTATCTGGACCTCCCAAGGCCTTAGACACCATCCCCCATTCTGCAATCGTAGATAAACTTACTACGCTGCACATTAATTTCTACGTCACTCGATGGGTTGCCAAATGGCTTACTGACAAAACCCACACTGTAAAAGCAGCAGACTCCAAATTCAGCTCCAGACAAGTGTAGTACCTCAGGGTTCAGTCCTGGGACTTCATTTGGCATCTACTTCTCTGAAGTACAGGCCAACAAAGTTTGCAGATGACTGCAAACTGGGAGCCATTATTGAATCCCCAAATGATGTCGATACTCTACAAAAGGGCCTTACAGAAACAGATGCTTGGTGCCAGAGCCATGGGCTCAATGCTAAAAATTGTATAGTTATCCCCTTTGGGAAAAAAACAAGTACCCATGAATTACCACATAGGTGGCAGTACACTAAACACAGAAAGTGTGACAAGAGACTTAGGGACACAGGTGGACAGTGGTTTCACCTTCAATAACCACATCGCCACAACAGTCAGGAAATCCTTCTATGTGGCACACCTCATCACCAAGGGATTTTCATCCAGAAAAAAGGAGGTCATTGTTCCACTGTACTCATCCCTCATTAGACCCATTATAGAATACAATGCCCCATTTGGTATGTACCTCTCAAGACATCTGCAACAACTAGAAAGGCCGCAGAAATACCTCACTAAAGAATCACAGGCCTAAAGCAGATGCCCTATGCTGACCTCCTTAAAAAAACTCCAGCTATACTCTGTCGCATATTGTCTACTCCGAGGTGATCTCTGCTTAACATACAAGGCCATGTCAAACCCAGGGCTGTTGGACATGCTACACAAAGAAATCCCAATCCCTCAGAGCCACACACTCCAGAGATCTAAAACTTGTCATCACAATAAACAAAACATGCTGGAGGGATAGGTTCCTGACCCACAGACTCCCCAGACTCTGGAATAGACTGCCCATACATGTCAAGCAGAGCAACTCTTTGGCCCTCTTCAAAAGGAACCTTGATGATTGGATGGGAGAAAGGAAATTCACCCCAGGGATCACGTTAGTCACCCAGCTAGACAGGGATCCAGGGAAGTAAATAGTGTGGGAAGAAATAGCCAGAGAATTGTTATGGCTAGGCTTGTATAGGCCCTAGGGCCGATAGCCTAGTACCAACCTATGAACTACACCTGGAAGACTGTTACTATTTGCTCTCATTTCTGCTTTGAGGGTTTCTGAGCTTCTAGCCCTTATGGCCATCCCTCAATTTTTTTCCCCAGAGACAGTTTTCCCTTAATACTAACCCTTCTTTTATACAAAGGTGGTCAAATAAGTAGTCTTTGAATCAGGCAGTTCCACTCCCTTTTTTTTCCTTCTCAGTCTGCTAGTTAGAAGGTCCTACATACCCCTAGATTTGCACAGACAGCCTAGGTATTAATTGGATAAAACTAAAGGCCATTCATAATTCTGACCAGTTTTTTTGTTTCTTTTTATCCCAGAACATTGGATTTGGCTGTTTCTAAGCAAACCATCTCCTCCTGGATATCTAAGGCCATTTCTTTGTTTTTCTTTTCATGACAAATGTTGGTCTGCTTCTGTTACAGCTCACTCCACTGGGGCTGTTGACTCTTCTGGTGTTTTCTTCAAGGGATTGGACACTTAAATCCATCCTTGAAGCTGCTACTTGATCTTCAGTTAATACCTTTACTAAGCATTAAAAATTGGATATGGTTTCTAGGGCCACAGCAGGATTTGCTCAAGCCACTCTGCATAGGTTTGTTGAGGGGCCCCTCCCAGCCTTCCAACTCCCAGTCCTTTCCTTGAGCTTTAGTTCTCTCCCTACTGTGAAGAATACTGCAACAATGATACAGGAGGACATAGTACGGTTACACCCTTCTCTTCACTGTTGCAGTATTCATCCCTCCCTCCCTCCCACCCCCGTTTCTTCTTTTGGATTTTATTTTATTATTTAGAACTTTGTTTTTGTTTCCCTCCTGACTGAGGTTATCCCTTCCCCATGTGCATTTTATACTTCTGGATGTGCATGACCTTTTTCTTCTATGGAGTCTACCCACTTCTGGGGCAATTCAGTTCTTGATAACTGTGTCCGTATGCCACCTTTATGCCCGCCCTACATCTTGTACGGGGAGCATACATGCGACATATGGCACATACAAAAGCTAACGGCTTTGGTATACTGGCCGGACACTGGGCTATCCCTGGCTACCTACTGTGAATACTGTAACAGTGAAGAGAAGGACATCTACTGTTATAGGTTCATAGGTAGGTACTAGGCTATTGGCCCTAGGGCCCATACAAGCCTAGCCAAAAATGTACCCTGGCTTTCGCCACCCAAGAAAATTATTTTCCTGTGCCCCTGTCGAGCAGAGCCACAGAAGTGATCCCCGGGGTGAATTTCCCATTTCCCATCCAATCATCAAGATTTTTCTTGAAGAGTGCTAATGAGGAGCTCTGTTTGACATAGATAGGTAGTCTGTTCCAGAGTATGGGAAGTCTCTGGGACAGGAATCTGTCCCTCCAGCGTGTAGCTCGGAGGGATTGGGATTTCTTTAAGTGGAGCATGTCCAACAGCTCTGGGTTTGACATCGCTTTGTATGTTAGGCAGAGATCGCCCCTGAGTAGGCGATATGCGATGGAGTAAAGCTGTAGTTTTTTGAGACGGTCTGCATAGGGCATATGTTTGAGGCCAGTAATCCTCTTTGTGAGGTATTTCTGTGGTCTTTCCAGTTGTTGTAGATGTCTTGTGAGGTACATACCAAAAGGGGCGTTGTACTCTATAATGGGTCTTACACAAATGTAGTTTTTTCTCCACTGTAGTGCAATTTGGAGTTAGTAAATAATTAGCAAGGGGTTCTTGGCCCCCTGGAAAAATATATATTTTAGGCTAGATTCATAAAGGTTACCACAAAGTGTGTATGCTTTGTGATCACTTTCTGAATTTAAAGAACCACTATAGGCAAAGGATGAAAAAACATGTTTTTTTATCTTGCCATGGACTGCTGCATCTCCCAAAGATACCTGTAGCAAAACACTCATTCCTAATTTTATTTTTTTTATCCTTCTCTGCCCTCATGCGGACAGACTTCCTGATTCCCTTGGAACGCTCCATCTGTCCTATAATGTACTATGAAAGCATGGATTCTGAGAACAAATAGCTCTACCATTTGTTGTCAGACTAGACCTCCATTCACTTAGATGAGACACCTGAAAAAATGCCAAGTTTGAGAGTCTGCAGATCTTGTGTCATTGACTGGTCTGCACAGAGTTTTACAAATGTTGTTCCTACTGATGTACTATACATTCTCTGAAAGAAGCTTGCAAAAGTGTCAACAATTATGGAGATAAAAAAGAATTTTTACAAAGTGCAGTTTTGCAAATTTCACCTCCTGGCCAAGTTATTCCTCCCATCTTCCCTCCTGCAATGAGCTAGAGAGTCTCACATTTCCAGCTTGGCTAGATTCAACTAATTAGTCAACGCTGCATGACAACAGACAAGCAAATCACATTCTGGTGTGCCATTTCCCAGAAATTATTTCTAAAAAAAAAAAAAAAAACATCAATCCAGAGTTTAGGCCAATCTATCCATTTCTTAAAATGTGCACAGTAAAATATTCAATTGGAATTGCACTCTGGCTGCTCACATGGTTATCTTTGCATAGTTATTCTGTTAGAGCATAACCGAAACTATGATATTTAATGCAAAGCTTTACATAACAATGAAACAGTTCTCGGTTTCTTCTGTACAATAACGCCACTGATGTGACCCAGTATGTTCTGTTACTATCGCTTTATGTAGTTTTTCTTAGTTATATACTTGTGGCACATTTCTCATCCTCTCAGCAACAGACTCATGGAAAAAGCTTCCAAATCACATACTTCTGAAAATAGCAAAGCTACTTAAGATTACATGTATTATCATTCATTTTCTGAAAAAAAAGTCTAATTGCAATGAAAGTCGTTATATACTCATGAGAATCCAACAACTTTTTCAAAAAGCATTATGGATTGCAGTATGTCAAAGTACAAGCCAAAATTAGGGACACCTGTGGGGTACGCGAATAAGAGGTCAGACATTCCTACTCACCTGTTCGCCCCATTACAATTACCCCAAATTACACAGACATGTACATATTGCATGACATACATCTACGGAAACAGTACCAACAGCTGCAGCAATGATACCATACTCCAAAGAAGGCACTCAAAAATGTACTAACAAAGACAGAGCAATGTATATATCTTAATCAAGCAATGCTGAAATCTCTAGGGACTACACTGACTGCAGTTTTACTCAATCCATCCAATTCTCAATGCATAACATTCATACCACACTTACAAAGGTGCACCTCCACTCCCCACAAATATACAGCTACCCACACCTACACAACATACCAGTCAGCTTTGAGGCTTTTCCCACCTCTCTGCAAAATACTGCTGTAATGGCTTTGGCAGGCAAAAACGACTGATGGATGTCAGCTCAGGACTCCCACCCTAACTTACTGGAGCCAGTTCACTGCACTTACACAAGTGTCTCCCTCGGAAAAGGCAGCAAGTACATGTCAGTACAGATTTGTTCTATAGTTCTTTTACACCACACACACACACACACACACACACACACACACACACACACACACACACACACAGTGACGCATGGCTAAGATGGGTAAATCGTTTTGTTCAATGTATTTACATTTGTCTCTAAACCTAGTCTTACGACACCTGCTACCCATCACCATGTCAGGACTTGTCTACAGCTGCCAAATACGTGTACATGCAAGCGTATACACACACACACACACACACACACACACACACACACAAACACATTACATATGGGTCAGCTTTGGAAGCTCGAAATTTCAAAACTTTGAATTTCATATGGTCAAGACCATAAGACTGACATTTTGAAACTTTGAATGGTTTAAATGGAGATCACCATACCACTTGGAACAGGAAATTTATAGTTCTCTTCACTGTAGTGCAATCTTGGGAGTTGGTATATTTAATTAGTATGGGGTTTGGGGTGCAGGGGGGCTTGCCCCCCCCCTGCATAAACATAAAACATTTTGTTTTTATTTTTTTATTGAAGCTTCAAACTTTCAAAACTTTGATGTGACGGTCCTGACCATATGAAGTTTTAAGTTTTGAAAGTTATAGCTTTCAAAGTAGATGCATATAAAGAAAGAGCAGTTCTTTTGGCCCAGTGCTCATCTGTTTGACCCAGAAAAACTGCAACTTGGTTCTACTGAATGTTGGATTTACCAAACATGTACTTTCCAGTCTTGGTTATGGTGAGCTGTATGTGTTGAAGCTCAAGTGCATCATATCGATTGACCTATCTTGAAGTGTGATGTAAATAGAGACACATCCACCCTTTGTCCCTTTCTGTACAGCAGCTGGTCGCAAAGTATGAAATTCATTATACCCCTGCTCTGCTGGTGTGCTCTCTGTGGCTTTGAACCACGTCTCAGTAACTACACAGACATCTATATTCTCCCAAGTGAGGAGAACTTGCAGGATGCAGAAAGACAATACACTCCATTTGTTTTGTGGCATCAGCCATGGAGAAGGTATAATGCTGCTCACTGCTAGGCTCAAACCTGTCATGGACAAATAGTCAGAGGGCTCCATCACATCTCTCTTCATATAGTTCAGAGAGGTATATCTCAGGTCATTTATGCCCACATGGACTATGGCTAAATCATACTGGTGGTTGTGGTTCAGTGACTTGAATGGCCCTGACAGGCAACTGACTATAAACCTCTCCTTGCTTCAGTGTGGTGAGTGGGACATCAGTATATCTCACAATGGAGTCTCCTATGACCAAAATATTGGATTGTGAGCTTGCCTGCCTTATTGGCAGAGATATTAAGACACTGAGATGTGGCAGTGGGGGATCCAAAACAGATACGGATGAGGGAGCTAGTGCTCACCAAACAAGAATGCTGGTAGTCTGATTTCTTTAATACATTCACCTGTGATTTTCTTCTGTGTTTTGCATATCTGGAAATGTATAAATCACTCTGAACATTGAAAAGAAAGCAAATAAATGCAACAGGTATCACGTTCATCATAGGGTGATAATTCTTTTCTTTCTTGTCGACCCATCTCCAACCCAATCCTTGCAATTCTACACCATCTGTATTACTTTTTTCCCTTTCTTTACTCAGCTTTTTGTTTCATGCCTTTAACTGGAAAACTGGCAAAGACTGCACTACAGTAACTGTGGAGGAAATATCTCAAGCTTGGAGTCTGGGTGGCCCCTAGGCCCCCAGAATCACTGGGTTCTAAATGCACCGATGGACATTTTAGAAATTGTTGCCAACATTTTGAGTAAATGATAGTGTAAACAAAAAAAAAGCATAACTAAGGAAAGAAATTCAGTCCGACGAGCAATGGGGAAAATTTCTGATCCAGTCAGTCTATCTGTAGATTTGAGCATACACTGCCAACCTAAAAAGAGTAAAATTGTGTAGCCTACAAAGACTAAGAGGAAAATGAAATCGCCAAACTGGTACACAATGTAGGACAAAGACATGGTCAAATGGGCTCTACACAGGATAATGGATTAGGACCCCCACATACAATAGCTCACCCACTGGCAGCAGCCTCCCATCCATTCCAGTGTCCCATTATCTGGCTATTTATCCTCAGTTACAATAAACATTGTTCAAACCTGTCAGTGCACATAATATTTTCTTTATTTCTAAAATTATTACAGATATTTGGATTTAATTTAAAACTTTTATTTCAAATTTTATGGAACAAACACTAATAGCCATCTGTTAAACAAAATAGTCTCACAATGTAAACAGATTTGGCATGAACAGTAAAAATCTCTGCCCTTGAAATTCACATTCATTGAAACTCACAATCAAAGAAAAATGCATCTGGCCAGAGACAGATTAAGTTTACCTTTTGTTCTTTTTTTTCCAAATCATAGGGCCCTTGCAGACATTTATGACCATGCAAACATGCTTGTGTTCAATGATGCACCATCCTGATTGTATTAAGTTATATTCCTTGTATAATACAGCATCACTTGTTAGAGAACATTTTAATTTTGCAGTTTTAAACATTTTTCCAGTAAGCAAAGAAACAAAACGTATGAACCAAAAATGACCGATTTCAGAACATTTCAAACATAAAAGCTCACTCAAACTTCTGTCATTACAATCCACCAATATCAGTCAATATGCAAAATGTCTACAGAAATAAAAGTCATCTGAATAATTCCACATTAAAGAGATCTGTAACTAACTAACGAAGACACTGCTGCTGGCAAAAAAACTTTACATTTCAGTGTTTCATCAACAAATTCACTGTCTGCTCCCCTTGAAGAATAAATTGTCTGTGTAATGTAAAAAAAAAAATGGTAAGCTGGTAATACTGCAACAGGGAATGGATGACAAACTGACGACAGGTTCACAGTTACTAGGAGTTTCATCCAAAGGAGGACACACCCCCAACCCCACTTAAAGTACAACACAGTATCAGCAATCTATCTACATGCTGTGGGAGTAGAACCCACAGCTTTCTGCATCAAAACGCAAGCATGATACCTGTTGTGCTACTAAAATTGCTTTTAAATTCTATGCCACAATAGTAATACAATTTACTAAACAAAACTGTTAAACATTTGCATATTGTAAACAGAACAGACTTGGCATAAGCAGCAATAAACTTCTCTGCCCTTGAAGCTCACAGTTCACTGAAAAATGCACTTGAAATTCAGTTTCTTTAAAAATGCACCTGAAACCCAAATTCCTTAAAAAATGCAGCTTGGCAGTTGCGGTAAAGGATCCAGGCTCCTGTTTCCTGCAGCTAATGTACAGGGTTTGAGCCTAATCAAATTACTAACCACCTGTTAACCCCTAAACTAGGGCATTTCATTTTCTCTCAAACACACATCAACCTCTTAGTGCAAGAAATCTGGACAAAGCCTAAAATAAATAGGGACAGGTTATAAATATTGCTGCATGAACACAGAAAATTCATAGAACAGGCTTTCTGTTAGCATGCATTTTCCTAAAGAATATGAAGTCTAAAACTCAAACGTCTCATTACTTAGCAAATTCAGTCCTTTTTGAGGAACAGACAAAAATATTGGGCAAAAATCTGGACAGCTGAAGGGTATGCTTCCTACCTACCTCTGACACACACACACACACACACACACACACACACACACACACACACACACACACACACACACACACACACACACACCTCTCAAAGAAATCTGGACAAAGTCTGTCATAACGGGGGGACAAAAACACAAAAATTGTGACCATACCTATCAACCTCTTAGCCCAAGAAATCTGGACATGGTTTGACATAATAAAGGCTCAAAAATAGGGACAGATTTTAAATATTTCTCTTATAAACTTAGAAAGTTGCTAGAATAACAGGGCTTGTGTTGACATACATTTTCTGCAATATATGAAGTCTGAAACTTAAAACAAGTAATCTCAGTGGTATCCCCAAAGTCTCAAAACAACCCACTAAAGTGTAGTGGGTCCAAAAAACAAAACAGTGTAAGAAACTTCTCTGTGTGGAAGATTTTCAGTCATATATTTCTAGTTAATCACTGTATATTAATCAGATCAGACAATAGTAGTAGAAGTAGCGAACTTGAAATCTTCTTAAGTCAAAACAAAACAAAAAATAGAAAACATATAATTGTACAGCATTCACTAAGTATTCAAAAGTAATCCAAGCAAGGCAGGCACAGTCCGTTTCCAGTCGAAAATTAGAAGTTATGTACTCACCATAACGTTCCATCTGAGTAGGTAGTTCATTTGTCTGCAACCTGTGGGTTACGGATCCGATATCGGATCCGAGCCGGCAACTTGTTTCAAGCTAATGGATCCGAGCTCCTAGCTCCTCCCTTCACCCATAATCCCCTGCTAACCCTCCATGACCTCAGATCGAGTTTGCCCCTCAAAATATATCCAACAAAGGATATCTAATAACTAGTAGATCCGAAGAAGGTCAGGGGGAAGGAGGGGGGGATGGTTGCAGACAAATGAACTACCTACTCAGATGGAACGTTATGGTGAGTACATAACTTCTAAATCTGAAGTAGGATGTTCATTTGTCAGCAACCTGTGGGACAGAGTCCCCAGCTACCTGCACCTTGGGTGGCCATCATGGAAGGATATTACGAAGTACCACAGCGCCAAAGGAGGCTCTCCCTCTAGAAAGCACGTCTAGCTTGTAGTGGTTAATAAAGGTATGAGATGAGGCCCAAGTGGCTGCAGAACAAATATCATCCAATGGAACTCTAGACTTGAAGGCCGCAGAGGTAGAAATGGAGCGGGTGGAATGAGCACGAACTCCTTCTGGTGCGGGTCTACCCGAGGCTTGATACGCCAGTAGGATACATTGGGAAATCCAGCGAGATAAAGATACTTTAGAGATAGCTTTCCCAAAGTTAAATTTGGCAAAGGAAATGAACAGCTGGTCAGATTGCCTACGGCCAGCTGTCCTATGAGTATAAAAATGAAGTCTGCCTAAGAACATCTAATGAGTGCAGCTTGTACTCTCCCTTATTCTGATATTTAGGGAAGAAAACCGGTAAATTTATGGATTGATTTATGTTGGTTTCTGATGCTATCTTGGGAAGAAAGGAGGGATTGATCCCGAGGTACACTCTATCTGGGTGAAAGATCAGGTAAGGAGGCTTCACAGAGAGAGCTTGAAGCTCCGACACTTTTCGCTGAAGTGATGGCTACAAGGAATGCTGTTTTCCATGACAAGAATTTGAGATCTACTGAAGCAGCGGGTTCAAAGGGTGGAGCAGTCAAGGCTTGAAGAACTAATGTAAGATCCCAGGGAGGTACGGCTTCCTTTACAGGTGGTCTAAGTAAAAAGGTGCCCTTGAGAAAGGTTTTACACAATCTGGCCGACATCAAAGGCCCTGTATCATGTCCCACATGGTAAAGTGATATGGCTGCCAATTGCACTTTGACAGTTGAACAACTAGCACCTTCCTGAAAGAGTTCAGTTAAGAAGTCTAATATGGATGGAAGAGGAGCCGTAAAGGGATCTAGATCGTGATGCTCCGCCCAGATGGAAAAACATTTCCATTTACTGTGGTACACTTTCCTGGTGGAGGGCTTATGCGCTGCCACGAGGATGGCTTTGACTGGTGAAGAGATACCGGGAGTCCTAACTAGGAGTGGAACTGGAGCAACCAAGCTGTCAATTTCTGATTGTCCAGGTTTGGGGTTGAAAAGTTCAACGGATGGGAGATGAGATCCGGAATGGGATCTAGAATCCAAGGGTGATTCACAAGGTGAGACCACAGGTAAGGGAACCAAATTTGCCGAGGCCAGAATGGGGCAATGAGAATCATCTTGCTCCCCAACCGCGAGGCTTTCTGTAAGAGTTGTATCATTAGTGGTAGAGGAGGATAGGCACAGAGTAGACCGGGTGGCCAAGCATGCACCAGAGCATCTCTTGGAGTTTCCCCTGGAGGGGGGATTAGAGTGAAGAAATTGTCGCATTTGGTGTTTGATGGAGATGCAAAAAGATCGCAGCAGGGTCGCCCCCCATGTTGCGAATATCTGCTTCGCTACTAGAGGATTGAGAGACCACTCGTACGGGGTAAGAAGGGTGCGGCTGAGCTTGTCCGCTAGGATGTTGGTCCTCCCCGGAATGTGCATTGCAATCAGAAAGCGGTTGGTGGAGATCGCCCATTCCCACACTCTCATGGCTTCGCGGCATAGAGGGTAAGATCTGGTTCCCCCCTGTTTGTTGATATACCAGACCACAGACATGTTGTCCGACTGAATTGCAATCGTTCCTGTGGGGAGGAAGCCCTGAAGTGCTTGCAATGCCAACAGCACCGCTCTCATCTCCAGAACGTTGATATGCAGGGAGGTCTCTGTATCGTTCCACGTGCCTTGGACTGTCCTGCCTGAATAATGCCCCCCCCCACCCGAGGCGGGAAGCGTCAGTGGTCACTGTGGCGAGAGGGGGAGAGGTGCAGAAGGGACGGCCCGTATGGAAGTTCGAAGCTTGGAGCCACCATAGTAGCGCCCTCCTGCAAGCCTTGCTGATAGCAATGGGATGGTGGAGAGGAAGGGATAGAAAGGACCATTGCACTAGCAGAGTCCATTGCAGTACCCGCATATTCAAACGGGCGCATGGAAGGAGCATAATCGCTGCCGTCATGGAGCCTAGTGCCCTCAGGACCAATTCCGCTGGTGAAGCCTCTGAATGGAGGATAGCCCGCACATGAAGTTGTAAGTTCCGGATTCTCTTGGAAGTTAGGAAGGCTCGCAAATCTCTGGTGTCTATTCTGGCACCTATGAATTCTATGACCTGCGTTGGAGCCAGTAGAGATTTGCCAACGTTGATAGTAATGCCTAGCTGTGGGGCTAGATGGAGAAAGAAGTCTCTGGCTGAGCAAAGTAGATGCCTTGTTGGTGCGGTCAGGAGCCAGTCGTCCAGGTACGGAAAGACCTGTATTCTCTGGAGTCTCAGGTGGGCCGCAATCACTGCTAATACCTTGGTGAACACGCTGGGGGCTGTGGTGAGGCCAAAGGGAAGGACCCTGAACTGGTAGTGACTGGCCCCCAGCCGGAAGCGAAGGAACATCCTGGATCGTTTGTCCATTAAAATGTGGTAGTACACATCCTTGAGGTCTATAGAGCACATCCAATCGTTTTCCCTCAAAAGGGGGAGGATAGATTGAAGAGTGACCATCCGGAATTTTTCCTTGGTTACTGTCAGGTTCAAGCGGGAAAGATCTAGGATAGGTCTCAAGTCCCCCGTCTTTTTTGGCACCAAAAAGAACCTGGAGTAGAACCCTAATCTGAGCTGGTCTTGGGGGACAGGCTGGATGGCTCTTTTTCTTAGCAGCTGCTGAATTTCTGCAGCTGCGGCCTCCCTCTGATCGGGTGGTACATCGGGGAGGTTCTTGGATTTGGGGGCATGGAGTATTGGTATTTTGTACCCTCTAGATATGATGTGAAGCACCCAGCGGTCTGTTGTGATGGACTCCCATGCCGCTAGGTGTTTTGAAAAGCGCCCCCGACTGCCTCTAGAGTGGAGCAGCCGGGCAACCCCTCAGGGCTGCTGCACGGGCCGCTCAGAGAAAGGTTTTCTGGACCCAAAGTTTGTTGGAGCCCCTCTGTCCCTAGGGCGGCGTCCTCCCTGTCCACCTCTGCCACGGTAGGACTGGTTGTCCGGAGCTGGTTGGGAATGTTGTGATTTTCGGAACCACATCTTCTGACCCTTTTGGTTCCTCGAAAAGGACCGCTGGGGAGCAGAGAAGCGGACTCCAATGGCAGACAACGTCTTCCCGTCCTTCTCACTCTGGACAAGTGTCTCGTGAACTGTTTTGCCAAATAGGGCAGAACCATCAAAGGGGGCGTTCGCGAAGGACGCTTTAAAGGGCTCCGCAAAATCGCAATGACGGAGCCAGGCCTGACGTCTCATGACTAGGCCTGCTCCGCTAGCCCAAGCGGCTCCCTCTGTGGCGTGGGACAATAGCCGCATAGAGGTGTTTGAAATCGATCTCAGAGTGGCCATTCGGGTGGAATACAATTGTTTGTCATCCTCAGACATGGACTCAGGGGGGGATGCAGCGTATTCTTTGATAAGATCCCGCTGCATCCTAATGACATGTGCCATGCAGTTCAGAGACCTTACCGAGAAGGTCGCTGAACTAAAGACTCGCTTCCCTAAGTGGTCCATCAAACGGGACTCTCTGCTCGGTGGATGGACTGAGGGGCTCTCCTGAGCCAATTCCCTCTTTGTGGCTGCCACAGTCAACATGGCATCTACGGGGGGCCACTTACTCCAATGTGATCGGTCTGAGGGGGGGGGGCTAAGAATCCTATCCGGGCACTTCGGTATTGGCTCCACGGTGTCCGGATCCTTCCACGCCCTGGTGGTAATGAGGTCCACCAGGGGGTCGGCTGGAGGGGACACCCAAGAGGTAGACGGGCCTGCCTCGAATGCCTCCAGAAACACGGACTCGTCAGAGGAAGACTTGGGGGCAGACCACCCACCTCTGATTCTCAGCATCTCCATGATGTCTCCAAAGGAGACATCCTCAGGGGGAGATCTTGGGGAGCCTTCCCCTTCCTCCAAGTCCGTGTCCTCGGTTAAGGACTCAGGGGAGTCCACGTGCCTCCTTTTGCACTTATGCTTGTGGGGGGCTTCCTCGGGGGGACTGTCAGAGGAGGCCTCGCCAGCAACATCCTGTTCCAATGGAACCATCTGTGACATCGAAGCAGGCTGTCCCTTTGGCCGGGTGATGGAAGCCTGGCCCAGCAGAGAGAGAGTGCAGGTAGGAGCCGATGCAAGGACCGGGGATCCGGATGCTCTCAACAGAGCCCTCTCCACAACATCGAAGGCCAAGGGAGAGCCACTCTCTAATGGATCCGAAAGTCGGCTCCCACTCGGATCCGATGAAGGGATCGGAGCCGGTGCCGAGACAGTCAGATCCGAGGGACCAGTGTGCTCCGACCTGGACGGAGCCGAAGGCACACTGAATCCCCCAGATCCGAAGCTCGGACCACGGCTCCAAGAGGTCGGATCAGACAGGCTCGAGGGCAGGGTCGGATCCGAAGTACCAAGTACTATCTGTGCCGACCCACCCCCGGCTCCAATGCTGCTCGGCTCCGAACGCTCCGAACCCAGATAGCGGGTCGGAGAAGGAGCAATTGGGTGGAAAAAGGGTGTTGAGCTCCCCGCCTAAGGGGGGGGGGGGGGCAAGAGCACTCCTATCTGCAGCTGGGCCTGGATGAATCTTCGCATCATCCGGTCCAAGTCTGCATCGGATAAACTGAAAGTAGATCTCAAAGATGCCACCGAGGCAGGCCTGGAATGCCGCCTCGATGACCTCGACTGAGATCGGGTCTCCTCCTCCTTGGGCCCCAGGGAGAAACAAGGGGATCGGAGCAGAGAAGGAGGAGACCTAGAAGCAGTGGAGGGAGAAGCCCGCTTAGCTGGCGGGGCCGAAATGGAGGTCTCGGCCCGCCGCTTGTGGTGCTTCTCCCTCAGTTTCTCCCTCCTGGCCTCCCTGTCCTCTGACACTTTAGCAGGAGTTTGAGTCCCAGGCAGAGGCAGGGGGGCAGGAGTGGCAGCGACCACAGGCTGTGGTGGAGCCACGGGAGCAGCAGAGGTAGCGGAGGCCGAAGCAGAGTCCAGGGGTAAAAGTCCCACCAGGACCAGCTTCGACCTCCGCTCTTTCAGTGCCCTGGGGTTGAACGCTGCACAGATGGTACAGCCCGAGGTAAGGTGTTCAACCCCAAGGCACCAAATGCACCGAGTGTGGCCATCAGCCGGGGAGAGCTTATGGCCACACTCGGTACATTTGGAAAATATGTTTTTTGGGGCCTCAGCCATTCTTTTTTTTTTTTTTTTTTAAAAAGAAAGGGAAAAACAACTACACACACACACACAGGCCCCAAAAGAGAAACGCAACACACACTAACGACCAGCGAAGGGAGGGTAACTAATAAAAGATAAAAAAAATGAGGAACCTAACACTTACACACTTTTATTTTAACTAAAGAAAAATTTTCTGACAAGAAAGTACTGATAGAAATAGTAACTATTCCACTTAGCTGACGAGCTCAAAAGGATCCAGCCATCCACAAGCGTGGCAAACTAGATCTGAGGTCATGGAGGGTTAGCAGGGGATTATGGGTGAAGGGAGGAGCTAAGAGCTCGGATCCATTAGCTTGAAACAAGTTGCCGGCTCGGATCCGATATCGGATCCGTAACCCACAGGTTGCTGACAAATGAACATCCTACTTCAGATTCCTTTATTAAGTACACAGACAAGCGATCCAAGTAAAACAAAAATAAGAGTAATAATTTCCATACAAGCTTTCTAAACATATATATAATTTTCATCAGGCATGGGAGTGGTTTATTGTGCTGTAAAACAAAGAGTTATTAGTACACATGTTAAATTCACATCCCTTCCCCCATCAGTGTGACATTCGAAATGGTCCTGCCCTACTTAGTAGCTGTCATAATAATATATTACCCTTATGTACTTTAAATAAAAGTTATAATGATGTGGTACCTTTTATTTAACCAGATTATTAAGTAGATTATTAAGTCGGTGATTTTATCCAGACAATATACTACACGGCAGGAAATATAACAACCTTAGTTCATTTGGCAATCAAAAAATGTATATAAATATATACATACACATTTTGCATGTAAAAATCAATTTCTATTTTCATAACCTATTGTTAAAGATAGCTTTCGTCCTTCTAGACTTCTTCAGGTCTGTGTACAATAACCCTAAAAACAATCTATAAAAATATATATAATTGTATAATTAGGATTGTTATTACACATTTTGAATACAGTGGAAAAAAGAACCAGAAAAAATAACAATAAGAAAAAATGAATGTATGATGATGGAAACAAAATATACACTTAAATTACAACTGATTTAAAACGATATTTAAAACCAACTGGTAGAATAAAATAAAATACAATTAGTCATGTAAACAATGTGGCAATTTTCTAAGTTCTAGTGCACTTTTAATTGAACAGTAGTAGTTTAGTTTGCCACATTGTTTACATGACTAATTGTATTTTATTTTATTCTACCAGTTGATTTTAAATACCATTTTAAATCAGTTGTAATTTAAGTGTATATTTTGTTTCCATCATCATGCATACATTTTTTATTTTTATTTTTTTCTGGTTCTTTTTTCCATTTTATTCAAAATGATGTGTAATAATACTAATTATACAATTATACATATTTTTATAGATTGTTTTTAGGGTTCTTGTACACAGACCTGAAAAAGTCTAGAAAAGCGATTTTTGTTAATAGGTGATGAAAATAGAAATAGATTTGTACATGCAAAATGTATATGTATATATTTATATACATTTTAATTGCCAAATAAACTAAGGTTGATATATTTCAAGCCATGTAGTATACTGTCTTGGATAGAATCACAGACTTAATAATCTGCTTTAAGAGGTACCACATCAATATAAATTTTATTTAAAGTACATAAGGGTTATATATTATGACAGCTACTAAAGTACGGCAGGACCAGCTGGAATGTCACATTGATGGGGGAAGGGATGTGAATTTAACATGGGGTACCAATAACACTTTTACAGCACAATAAGCCACTCCCATGCCTGATAAAAAGTATATATATATATATATATATATATATATATATATATATATATATATTTATTTAGAAAGCTTGAGAGGAAATTATTACTCTATTTTTGTTTTACTTGGATCGCTTGTCTGTGTACTTAAAGGATTTTCGACTGGAAACAGACTGCCTTCCTTGCTTGGATTACTTTTGAATACTTAGTAATGCTGTACAATTATATATTTTCGATTATTATTTTTTGGTTTGTTTTGTTTTGACTTAAGACGATTTTAAGTTCGCTACTTCTACTACTATTGTCTGATCTGATTAATAATATACAGTGATTTAACTAGAAATATATGGACTGAAAATCTTCCAGAGAAAAGTTTCTTACACTGAAGTCTGAAACTTAAATATAGGTCATTTAGTGATTTCTTTCCTCAGATCATCCCACTGATTTGCCAGAAAACCACATTTTGTTTGAGGAAAAGACCGAAATTATGAGGCAAAAATCTGGACATTCTATGAAAATCTGGACACAGTTGACAGTACGATTGAGACACATTTTAAATATTGCTCTAGCCTCTTATAAACCTAGAAAGTTGCTAGAATTACAGGATTTGTGTTAGAATGCTTTTTTTGAAGGATATGAAATCTGAAACTCAAATGCATGTCCTTACTTACTGACTTTAATCCTTAGATCATCCCAGTGATTTGTCAAAAAAAAAAAAAAAAAAATTTTTGAGGAATGGGCCAAAAATATAAGGCAAAAACCTGGACATTCTGCAAAATCTGTACATTTGAGAGGTATCACACACACCTCCTCCCTCCCTCTTAGTTAAACACACACACACACACACACACACACACACACACACACACCTACCCTCTCATTTGCCTGCTCTTGGTCCGCAGTCCAAACGCCTTCTCCATTCAAACTCCGCGTGCATGGAAAAAGAATATGTAAACAGGTCACACAGATAGAGAAGATCAAAACAGGCCATACACACCTGTTGTGCCTGTGTGGAAGGACACAAGGGTGTTCTTAAAGAAGAATGCCCTTAAAAAAATACCCATTTTTTTTTTTTTTATTAAAAAAATAATCCCCCAGTCCGGGTGCCCTAGGCAACTGCCTTAGTCGCCTAGTGCTGAATCCGGCTCTGTGCACACACATTTGGGAAGGATATGTCTCTGATGGGGGAGCTTTAGCTCCCCTAGGACCCCCCCCCCAGTAAATCTGCACCAGTAATGTGTTTTGGAGTTTGCTGAAAACACTTACTATACTTTATATGTCTCAGGTGGCCTTTGAGATTTGGGTAGAGAACTTTTAAGAGCCTCTACAATTTTATCCATTTTCAGCAGAGGCCTGCAGAGAAAAGCCCCACAAATAAAACAGAAAATACATATACATACGTAAAAACTAACATCATATTACAATATACTATAAATACATACACAGTAATACACATATACCATAACCAAAACAAGATAAATACAATATCATGTAGCATTGAAACGTGCTGACATGTTATAAGTGCAACAGTTCATTATTCACTCATACAGGAAATGTCAAAGTGGACAAATTCAAATGGTAGATAAGTTGGAGGAGAAGAAGACAGAAGAGTGAGAAAAAGTATTTGTTATAAGTCATAATTGGGGTAAATATGGGAGGCAGGAGAACTAAGAAGTAAGAACCCTAAATAGAACTGAAATCAAAGAAAAGAGAGAAGATGCATATACATATTACAGGAGAAGGAGCTAAAAATTTAAAAAGTAAAGTAGCAAGTGCAAAGCCAGGAGTTAGAGAGGCATTCTTTTAGTTGCAATTTAAATAAATGAATGTTATGTATTGCTGTGATTGGTGCAGGGATCATATTCCAGACTTTTGCTACAGTGTGAATATAGACTTTGAAAGCAATTTTTCTTAGGCTTATAGATGTCAAGCAAATTTTTTGTCAGGAGACTGAAGGTGAGGACTTGTGAGATATTAGGTCCCCTGAGTCCCTTACTTAAATATACTAATAGTGCAGTCACACAACAGTGGAGAAGAAAAAAAAGGTCAGTATATGTATTTAAATATGTAAGAACAAAAGACTTTGCACCAGTGGCTCCAACAACTTCAGCAAAAAAAAAAAAAAAAAAAAGCTTTCTTTCCTGTATAATCAAAATGGAACTTCATCAGAAATACATCCTTATTTAACACAAACATTTAAATAACCTTAACATTACATCACATTTTGTTGAACTAATCTCTTTAAATGAAAAATTTAAAGGCACACCATATGTACACTAAAAAAAAAAAAACACATAAATAATATCAATTTAATAAAAAAGCATATGCTCAATAGTTAAAAAAACATACGTGTGATAATTTAACAGTTTATCCAACATACTTGTTACTTAAAAATAATTAAACCATTTTAATCTAACAGACTTTTCAATCCATGTTGCCATTTAAACCAAGGACTTGATTAGCTCATAGAAAAACTCACCACCTGTATTCCCTAGCTTCCAGCACATTACAACTAAAAATAAAATGTTCCATAGCTATTTGTTCCAGAACCATAAAACTTCTTAAATTCTATGTGCTACACATTCTAAACTATACTTAGCTAAGGTGTTGTACAGATGACAACTTTTTATAGCCTTAACATGTTCCCTAATCCTGTAACGCAACTCCCTGACACTTTTTCCCCACATAAAAATGTGAACAAGTGTCACATCTAGTCAAATAAACTATGCCAGTACTGTGGCAATCTACTCCGTCTCAAACATATTTGATATGTTCCTATATAACAGAAATCACTTTGCTAATAAACAGACATTGTTTACACAGTGCCTACTGTTCTACTACTAAGCCTGTATTCCTTGACTAAATCAAATTCAGGTAATAGTTTAAGACTGAGGTTTCTTAAGTACAAAATACAGATATTCACCTATAACCGTACTAAGGTCAGGATTACCTAGCAATATCTTAAAGTTGTTTTTAATAGCGTGCAGAATAGCCTGACAATCTATAGTAAGAGGGACCGGGAAGGCACATCTCATGTCTTCATGCTTTTTAACATTTTCCGGTCCCTTCAGTGAAATGTTTTTTTCTTAAAATAGGTGGAAACATAGTATCCCTTTTACTAAGAACTTCATTTTGAATCTTAAGCTCACTTAAGGGATAATCTCTTTCAACAAAAAGATTAAAAATTAAATTTCCTTATATAGCTCTCTATCAATACTTATAAGGCGACATAACCTGGATAATGGCTGCTAAAATGGAGATAATTATTCGTAAATATTTATTTTCTACAATACAAACACTGGTAAACTGTGAACTGATAGCATCCATAGTCACAACAACATCCAAATAATTGTCTTGCCTACCGCACTAGTAGTAAGCAAACAATGAAAGTGTGCCATGGCTGAACAAAATCATGAAACAACTTCATTTTTATATGACAGCACCCATCTTGAAGACCTATCAAGCACATCCAGTTGTCCTTGTGTAAAAGAGGTAGAATGCAATGAACTGTGACCATCAGGAATGGAGTATTTTATGTACTGGTTGAGTCAGCTGAGATCCAGAACTGGTCTCAAGTCCCGTCTTCTTTGGCACTAAAATACTTGAGTAAGTTCCAGATCCTTGTTAGTCTGGTAGGACGTTTTGGATGACTATTTTCAGCAGCTTTTCTATTTCCAAAGCTGCAGCTTCCCTCTGATTAGATGGATCAGAGATCTTTTTCATTTTTGTTGGTGGAATTTGGGAAAATGGTATGAAAACCTCTGAATATGATTTTCTGCACCCAAGTGTCTTTTGTGATGGCTCCCCAGGCTTCTAGCTGCAGACAGACAGAAGTTCCCCCTGACTGCCTCCAGAGTACAGCAACTGGGTAATCATTTGGGAGCACTGGTAAGGTCAGTCAGAGAAGGCATCTCTGAAGCCCTGGCTCTGTGGGCCACCTCTACCATGATGGTGGCATCTTCCATCAGAGCCCCCCCCCCCCACAGGGGCAGACCTATAGCTTCATGATTCTTGGAAAGGCCCTTAGGATTTGCAAAACCACATCCTTATACTACTACACGGATTCCTGGATAAGGATCTCTGAGGAGTAGAAAAATGAATCCCACTGGCAGACAGGGTCTTTCCATCTTGTTCACTTCTGCAGAGTGGTTCTGTAATTTTGGGGTTGAACAAAGACAATCCATAGATGGGAGCACTGATGAATTAAGACTTGAAGGGCTCTGCAAAATCATACAAGAGCATCCAGGCATGGCTCCTGACCATTATGCCTGAACCCCAACAGCATGAGAGATTAACCTCATGGGTGCACTGGAGATGGACTGTAATGTAGCCAGTTGTGAAGAAGCTTTCTTCTGGTCCTCCACAGACATGGACCCTGAGAAATTTGGAAAGCTCCTTGATCAAATCTCTTTGAAGCCTGGTGAAATGTGTCAAATAGTTCAGCGACCAAAGGGCAAAGGCCACTGAGGCACAAATGTGGTTGTCAAATCTGTCCAATGCCCTCAAATTTCTAATAGGAGGGTGGAAAGATGAGTTCTGTTCTGCAAGCTCTCTTGGTGGCTGCCTCTGCCACCATGGCATCTATAGGGACTCCCTTGCGCCAGTGGGCCTCATCTTTTGGAGTAGCTAGAAACTTGTCAGGTCTCCTAGGGATGGGTTCCATTGTATTCAGGTTCCTTCCATGCTCGGCATGAGACCAGATTGATTAACTCATCAGCTGGAGGGATGACCAAAGATGTAGCAGGGCCAGCCCTGAAAGCCTCCAGAAATACTGACTCGTCTTGGGAAGGGGTATTGAAAGACCATCCACTCCTCTATTTAAGGAGTTCTAGTATCAATCCAAAGCACACATCAGATGGAGATCTGGGGGACCCTTTCCCTTCACTGAAGTCAGTGTCTTCAATGACAGATTTCTGAGGGGAATCTAGGTGCCTCCTTTTGCTGTTTTTTTTTTTCTAGGGACCTCATCAGTGGGATGGCCTGGTGAAGTATCGGAAAAAGGTGGCGAGAACGGCAGGAGGACTGGCTGAAGGCTTGTACAGGGTGGCTATTCCAGTGGAATACACATGATGGAATCAGGGCTCAGAGTCAGTTGAGGGAGGGTAGGATCCAAATTTGGCAAGGATGTCCTTTGTCTGGGTAAAGAGAAGGCCCCCTCCCAAACCTCAAAAGCAAAACGTCCAGGAGAAACTGTAGTCAAATGCAAAGGAGCACAGGCCACCAGTGCTGACGTCTGTAACCCCATGGAATCCTGCCTCGAGGAGGGAGTTTGAGCCAAGCTGTCCAATGCTGACACTCAAACAAGGATGGCTCTGACAACCTCAGAGTTGATCCCACCCCACCCCCGGCGCCTGCATTTACACTTCGGCTCTGAGAATCTTCCTGCTCTGAAGTCAAGAGCCTGAGAACTCAGGGAAAATGTCTGAGTCGAAGAATGAGCAGTTTTTGGATTGGACAAGGATCAGTGGGCTCAGAAATCACACGTCAGATCTGAGAAAGAGCAGAGACATGATGTTGAGATGAGGGCAGGCTCACAGGCCAGATGGGACCCAGAGTTGAAGCTAGAATGAGCACCATCTTAATCTGAGCACTGAGAAACTTCCTCATTATCCTATTCACCTCTGCTTCAGACAAGCTCCTAAAAGATCTAAGGGATGAAGTAGTTAATTGGTGGCTTGGAAGATTCTTTTAGGTGTCTCCTGTGGGAAGGGTGAATAGAGCAGAGGAGATATCTGATCCAGAGTGAAAAGCGGGAGACTGGATCCAAGGAGACTTGGGTCTTTATGTACTCAGATGTGAAGAAGTCTGATCCAAGGTTTTGTCACTTTAGCTAGTGGCTCAGATGTCAGAGCTGAATGGGAGGATGAATCAGGGGTCCATTTTCTGGAATCCTTTTCTTCAGGCTACAAGTCAGGCCTTCTTCTGTCTGTTTTACCAGTGGGAGTTTGAGAAACAGCTGAGATAAAGGGAGTAGAAGGAAGCAAATATTTTAGTACAAGCTTACCCTTCTATCACTTCAATACAGATCTAAATGGGCAGCGCCCAGACAATACACAGTCCTTGCTGACATCCAAGTTAGGGATCTTATGCCCACAAGAGGTGCCCTTTTTAAAACCTCTAGGTTTGTCAGCCATCACCAAAAGCTAAACTACTTCTACAACCAAAACCTGCTTTTTTTGCAGATATAAGAAGGAAAATACCAGCAACAGTATGAGAGGGCTGCCCTAAAAAAGAAGGTAAAGTAAAGGGAAGACTGCCAAGAATGGTATGAATAGAATACCCTGAATGGGTTTTAAGGCCTAACAAGGAACAGAAAGAGAAAAATGGGAACAGAATGTATAGAAAGGCATAAGGTACTATGTAACAGTAAAGAAAGGAGGAAGGAAGCAAACTATCGAAAAACTTCATAAAAAGGATATAAAACCATTGCTAATTCTCCAAATGTTTGAGAGCAGAAATCGGCATCTGAATGATATGGTGGCAAACTAGATATGGGGTGTACCAGGACAGTGGGGAATTATGGGTAAAGGGAGGAGCTCAAGAGCTGGATCCAGGAGTCTGGTAAAAGCAGCAGAGTTCAGATATGAAAAATAAATGCTGAAAAAAAACAAACCAAAAAAAAAAAAAAAAACACAAATCTACCATGACTAAAAATGAAAGTTTCCTTTTCCAGTTAAAAACAAATGTTTTCTGAATACTGATACTGTTACAGGAAAGGGTCCTTTATAATGTACACTGCAGGGAAGAGACTAGAGACAGTGGCAGACTTCCTGATAGTTAGCACTCTTGAGAAAGGTGGACAGGGTCTCGCATCTTTCACCTTATTCAACTTCCAAACAATGAGGTCCCATCAGGGTGTTTACAAAAGATGCTTTAATGCCAACCTCAAAAATCAGAGACACCACTAGGCATATCAGCATAGCAATACCAGTGTCCACTGCTCTTACCATTCAATCTGCTGCAATGCAGAACAGCCTCATGAAGTGTTGATAATAGCATGGTAGCCAGTTGCGACTCAGTTGCTTTGTGGAGTCTGTGGTAAGGAGTCTTTGCAAAGGGTCAAGTGCTTATTCTGCCGGGTCTCTCTGGATCCTTGTCACAGCAGTAATGTACTTAATGTCTGAATGGAAAAATGTCTTGAGTTCTTGGCTCACTTCCCCATCTGGCCCATCATCTTATAGTACTTAGTAGAATGGACAGTGAAGCATTCCTCAATAAGTTCTTTCTTAGTGACAACCACCACAATAACAGAATTCACAGGATGACCCTTGCGCCAGTGCAGGTGCAACTTATCAGGCTTACATGGTACTGGTTCAACAATGGACTCCTGTCATGCCACCTAGGGAGAAGGTGCAAACCTGAATGCCTTGAACACCACCTCCTTATCTGAGAAAGGGGATCGGTGGGTACTCCTTTAATGCATTACTTCCAAATATTTTCCCAAATCTAGCATCTTCAGAAGGGGACCGGGAAGCCTTCCTTTTATTGAAGTCGGTATATGGGGTAAGAATTCCATAGGGAAATCTATGCATTTCCTCTTGCACATGCACTTTCGGGGAAGTTGGGGAGGAGTCTTCTGAACACCTAGAAGTGTCTTGGGTTCCTTGCTGAAGAGAGGGCTCAAGGCACATATTGATGCCATATCCCCTGGATGAAAGATAAGGGACCAAATACTCAGGTGGAGCAGAGACCAAGGGTGCATCCCCTCCTGCATCAAAGAATAAGCAATGATCCACCCAAAGAACTCCAACACCAAAGAGGGACCTGGTGGTCCTAAGAACATCCCCAATGGTACAGACTTGGTCCTCAAAAGAAAAGGTGGTAGATAGCCAACAAGTAAGCTTCTCAATTCAGAATGGATGGTCACCCTGTACTGAGACCACCTACACTTCAAAACCCAAAGCTTTTGACACAGAACTGCACCAAACAGGTTTTTGACACACAGAACTGCACCAAACAGGTCTATATCAAGTATTTGAAGAGACAGTTTGCCAAGAGGAGACTGGAGTCAAGTTAGTCAGATGCAATTTCAACATCGATGGACTGGAGCCATTGGTGAAGAGAGCAGATGCTCTGGGGCAGTCATCAAGCTCTAAAACCAATCGGCACCACGACCTTTGTTGTGGAAGGACCACAAGTGACTGGAGTATGTGGGCCAACTCGATTTGCCCTGGAGAAAGAAGGGGATGGTATGACACCATTGTTTCTCTGTGCCTTGACAAAGACTCATCATTTAATCTTAAGCAGACACAGACAATATTCCTGATGGATCTAATAGACCTAATTAAGGAGGGAGAGGAGGACAGAGGATGGGAGCAGAGAAACCTAGAGAGTTTCCCTCCTGGGTGACCTATCAGAAATAGCTTATGGCTCAGGGCAAGGGGACATTGAAACTGAGGAGTTCACTGTAGGTGGCTCCAAGCAGATCAGAGCCAAGGCCTCATATGTGAAGGAAGGTTTGAGATGATCCTCATGCTTTCCTTTTCTAGTCTCTTTTTATCCCGTTTTCTGTCTTTGTTCTCTTTTTTTTTACTAGGCATTCTTCCTATCTGACCTGTCCCCAAAGTCAAAAGGGAGAAGTCTCTAATATCAACTTATTGTGTCTTTCTAGCAATGAAGGAGGCCTGAAGACCTTACAAACTTTGCATGAAGATTGGGGGGGGGGGGGGGCTGCAGACAAAGGCACATGATGCAGATGTCACTGTGTCCTGGGGTAGAATGTTGCACCCACACTTAACTCACCTTTTAAAATCCAAAGCCTTTTCCATGCCTAATGTATAGGTCTACATTCAGAAATGCTAAATGCTACTATATCTGCAGTTGCAGCAAGTACACTAGAACCAAAATAAAACATTCACAACAGTAATTAGTTTTATGTACAATAACTTTCAATGAAAGAAAACCAGAGTCCTAGTATACCTTAAAGCAGAAGGGTCTATATTACATCAGCAAACACTTAACTTAGCAAACACTGTATAATCAACCCAAATAGTTTGAAACACCAAAAGTCCAAATAAACTGAACAGTGATTTTTTTCCCCAAGGGAAAAAAAAAAAAAAAAAGAATCGCTGCTCCGTAAAAACACACACACACACCCTAATTAAATATACCAACTCCCAGATTGCACCACACTGGAGGAAATGGCAAAGTCACAAAAATGTCCCAGTGATTTATTTTCCCGGGGGGATTGCTGTTCCATGCTTTCAGGATTTCACCATTTCGAATAAAAAGGGTCGATTAAATAGCGTTCGCTGATTTTATAGGAATCCAAGCAGAATATAACTACTACCATTTTGCAATAGTGACATTAGGGAAGTTAGGTCTTAGCCTAATTGGAAGCAAAGCAAGGCAAAATTACTCAGCTTAATCAGGAGCAAAGCACGGCAAAATTGCTAAAGTTTTTTTTTTTTTTTTGGCAACAAAATAGTGGGAAAAGGGAAGTGAACAAGAAGGGAAAAGTCTGACTAAAGTCCAAAGGAAGATCAAAAACAGAAGTTTTCTGACACTCAGGTTGAAGAGCATTGAATGACCATATCTGGGGCAGCCAGTGGCAAATGAGATCTGGGTAACTGAAATGGCAAAGGACCGTTAGGGGAGGTGGGAGAAGTTTGAGTGGTGTAGTTAGCTTAACATGCTGTTGTCTTGGATCCACCATGAGGGAGATTACCCAACAATCCAAGTGGATGAAGGGGAAAACTAAGATCTAAAGTTGTATTGTCTAAAATATTGAAATTTGCCTTTTTAATCCATATTTGTTTCTTAAGATGGTATGTAATTACTGCACTTTTTTCTTGCCTCAAATGTGTCATACGTCCTGTTTTGAAGTTATGCAGCATTGTGTTACCTCAGTCTCATGAAATCTCCAAGAAAGTGGTAGCAGTGAGAGTAATTTTCTAAGCTTAAGTGCTGCAACTTCCAAACTAATCTTGAGCTTTTATTTCTGTATTTGAAGAGAGATTTGGGAACTAGATGAATGGTCTAAAATACTGTTGTGTAAATTAAAAGTGAAAAGTTATGACAATGTACCTAGAAGACAGCTATATGGTGTAGAGAGAGTGAGAGATAGGGAGAAAATGCTCTGACTACAGCACAGATGTCCTGAGCTTGAATACAGGCTTGGGCACCTATAACAGCTGGCTGGGGAAGATGGGCATGAGCAGCCACTTCTGCACCATCCATCATGTGGGGGAATGAGGTGGCGTTTGCTCACCATAACAGTGGCACCTGGCAGGAGCAATAAATGCCACCTGGTGGAGTTTAAGGCTGCTAAGTCTGCTCTGTCACAGGCAGCCAAACTGAACTCTGCATATAGAAGCAAATTTCATCTTGGGAGACACTGATGAAGTTTGGAGCAGCAGCTGAGGGGAACTCCCAGGAGGAGAGGAAAAGCCATCCCCCCAGGACAAGCAAGCTGGTCCACTCTCCCTACCACCAGACTCACTGTAGAGCAGACAGCCAATGGGCAGGAATGTATGAGCCTTAGCCCTGAAATGCTCAGCTCTTGCATCTAGGAATGAATGGGACAACTGGGTGCTGATAGTTGATAGTGGAGCTAATCTACAAGGTCCTGGGAGGGGAGCAAAAAAAAAAAAAAAAAAAATAGGACAATGACCTTAGGAAGCAATTCAGAGTACACAACTGAACAGGAAATCCCCAATTGGTCATGAAGGTAGTCATATCAAGTGATCTAAAGCTATGCAAAAATGTGAGAAGGTAGCAAGAAAGCTCACTGGGATGCTGGGACCTACACAAACGGACAAGATCAGCAGAAAAAGTTTTTTCATCACCCTTTATACTTAGTGAAATCCATAAGTACTGTATTTTAGGCAGTTCTGAAGACCTCAGGAACATTGACGGAATATAAGCAATTCAAAGAATGGCAGTAGAAATAGTACAAGACCTTCATAAGAAGCCATATTAATACAGATCAGAACAGCTTAATGTATACTGTCTTGAAAAAAGACAGGAGAGACCAACAGAAACAAGTTAATGCCTCAATGGAAAATGCAGTGTTGGTGCTGTATAAAATATATACATTGCAGTATTTGGCAAATACAGGAGACTGCTTTATATTCTAATGTGATTTATCTACAGTGAATTGCTCAGTCTGAACAATGAAACAAATATAATTGCTGGCTTAAGTCAGGTTAACTCAAAAAGTCTCAAAAGAAAATAATGGCTTATATTTTTTAGTCCTCTTTCTGGTCTTAAATTCTGAGATGAAGGATTTAGATATATTTCGCTCCCTATAAGCCTCAGCATGTATTTTCACCAGCACTGTCCTCTCTCTCTACCAGACAGGCAAACACTTCCGGATATTCAAATCTCTCTCTCTACAGGCCCTTCCTTGAGCGTCTCTTCAAAGCACTTGCTCTCTCTGCCAAACAGACCAACATCTCTGTCTCTCTCTCTAACCATCTATTTTACAAGACGTGTGTTGGGGGGGGGGGGTGACTTCCTCCATTCAGGGCAGGTGTGAATCCTCCTCTCACTACCCTAAAATAGCAGCTCTACCTACCCTACTGCAATCTCAAGGGCACTGTACCACATGACACCCCCCCCCCAGCTCAGACCTGTGAGGATTAACATTAGTGGCCACCTAGATTTCACCTTGGCTGGCCCATAAGCTACTTGGCGCAGGACCAAGAAAACTGACAATATTTGGCAACATGACCTAAATGGAATTAGGTCTAGCAGAGTGAATACTATGCACAGTTCACAGTGGCATGTAGTCTTCGCCTTTTAACTTCTAGCTTTACAGTATTTTGCTTTACTCCTAATTCTTGGACGAACTTTGATTTAGTGAACATTTTTTCGGTGCTTCAGTTTTTCTGTAATGTGTTTTTGTAGATTCCTCTCCTGGCTGAACACAGTTTTTTTTCAACTGTCAGTTCCAAAAAATTCACTACATAGTCTGTACTTAATCATGTGCTTCAGTTTTTCTGTTGCTCTGTTAACTCCTTACAGGTTGCACCCAGACACTTGCTTAACTGTCCTTGACCCATTTGTGTGTAGACAGAGGCACATAGTTATTGTGCACATTTCAATTTATGAAAAGTCAATGACTCTTGCCAAAGAATTCAGTTGCATTATGAAAGGCTTTCTGTTTACTTGGGTTATTACCTCTGCAACTCATAGTCATACTTTGACCTTGATCTTCCTACTCGACGTGAAAACAGCAGACTTGGAGGTTGTAAATACAGTTGTGTAAGTAAACTTACTATAACAGTGGATGTTCTGATAGACCACTGTTGCAGTAGCCTAACCTATATGGGCTCCATCTACTAGACAGCTTTTCAAAGCTTAAGGGTGCCTACCACACACCTTGTAACTGTCAAGAGCTCAAGCAGAGCTCCATATAAAGACATAGTGAAGAGCTGCAGCTCTATCTTGCCCCAAAGAAGGGAGGTAATAGCCCTGAAAGGAAAACAAAAGCTAGGAAAGGTAACTATATAAGCAAGGGTGTATACAGTCACACCCTGGCAATACAAACAAAAGGGAGGTGGGTTGGAGGGAGGGAATGGCTACTGAAACAGTGATCTATCAAAACATCTACGGTAATGGTACGTTTACTTATACAAGTAAACCATGTTCAGCATTAAAGCACTGTTGCAGTAGCCTAAGCTATTTGGAAAGACCACCAGAGCTTAGTAACCATAAAGAAAGGAAGAAGAAATTAATAACCCAGGAGCATCTTGAGAATGGTCCTATCAAACCTGTTGTGGAACTGGAAAAGAAATCCAGTTCGTAATGCTTTGTAAAAGTATGTTCAGAAAATCAAGCTTCTGCCTCCAGAATACTTAAGAGTCCACCCCTTTCTAGAAAGCCATTGAAGAAGCCAAAGTCGTACTGGAATGGGACCCAACCACCCTGCTTAAAAGTAACTTGTTATGGTGAGAACTGGAAAAACAAATAGCATGAGAAAGCCATTGAGAAAAGTACAATTTGCACATTCCTCACATCTGTGTTGAAACTGTCCCCCCCCCCATTTCCTGTCTTGTCTTCAGCTGATATAATTGGCTTTATAACTGGTGTGTGTGCCCTGTTAATTAACAATCTGCATTCAAACTGGAACCTTAGTTTGAGAGACAGCCTTACAAGACTATCTGCAAATATATAGAGCCGAGTATATTTTTCTGTATTATAGAGCTAAATTGTTGCTTAGATATCTGTTGTCTTACTGCTCTGCAAATATATAGAGATCAGTATATATTTTTTTTTGGCTTTAATTTGCACATTCCTCACATCTGTGTTGAAACTGTTTCCCCACCCCCCCTTCCCTGTTCTTGGTTGTAGTTTAAATTGGGTGGCTTTTGCAGTGCCCGCCCCACTGTAGATTTGATCTAGGACACTCCCCCAGTCCCATCTCTTTACCGCATTCTACCTAATAAACCCTTTCTGCACTTGCTTTTAGTCCTTTTTAATTTAATTACATTTTTTTCAAACTGTGTGTGGACTAATATTGCTACATACTCAAGTGTGCCAGCTTGCACTGCATGTGAATTGTTTCTACTACTGCTTTTGCTACTTTTCTGAAAAAAAAATGTATCTGCTTTTACTGTATTTGTGTTTCTTCCTACTTTATTTTGCTTTTGCGTCATCTTAAAAGTACTCAATTGTATTTATTACTGCTTGGTGTAACTAATTCTAAGCCTTTTAGTTTAAACACTTGGGCTTCAGATCAGTTGTTTTACATTAAGAGGGTTTGTGGTCTGCACTGTAGTGGCAGAACAGGTAGCTTACATCCTTCTAAGTTGGGAACTGCTGATTGAGGGCTCAGTGTCTGTTATTCTAAAAGTGTATTAATTCTGGTTTAAGCACTTGGGCTTTCAGGCCAGTTATTTTACATTAAGAGGGTTCGTGGTCTGCACTCTTGTGGGAGGAGAGGCTGGACTCTGCCCTGCTGAGCTGGGAAGTTCTGGTTAAAGGCTTATAGTGCATGCATATCTGAACTGCTTCTTACTGAAACTGGTACACCTTGTTTGCTGTAGCATAGACTAGATTCAGGCCTGCTGAATCTAGCATTGTTTGCTTAACTTGAGCACTAATCCAGGCATTCTTTAAAGTATTCAATTGTATTTATTACTGCTTGGTAGTAACTTGATTAAACTGTAGCTATCATTCTAAGTCTTTTGGATTAAGCACTTGGGCTTCAGACCAGTTGTTTTACATTAGGAAGGTTTGTGGCATGCACTGTGGTGGCAGGACAGGTAGCTTACATCCTTATAAGTTGGGAACTGCTGATTGAGAGCTCAGTGTCTGTTATTCTAAAAGTGTATTAGTTCTGGTTTAAGCACTTGGGCTTCAGGCCAGTTATTTTACATTAAGAAGGTTCGTGGTCTGCACTCTTGTGGGAGGAGAGGCTGGACTCTGCCCTTCTGAGCTGGGAATTTCTGGTTAAAGGTTTATAGTGCTGCATATTTGAACCGTTGCTTACTGAAATTGGTACACCTTGTTTGCTGTAGCAGAGACTAGATCCAGGTCTGCTGAATCTAGCTTTGTTTGTATGCTTGTTGTTTGTTTGCTTGTTATTTCCCTGGAACGCTAATTCCACCTAAAACGCGGCTTTTCAGCGCTTCTGTGGATCCCTAGTGATATCTGCATTGCTTACTGTACTTACTTCCTTGTTTCACTTGAAAGAAAGTTAATGTTTGTCATTTTTGCATTCAAGTTACCTGTAACACATTGCACTTAAGTTACCTGGCACTTGCTCACTAAAGCAAAGTCAGCACTAAAAAATTAAAAGCACTACACCCTCACAAACTCCCCTTGAGTACCTTGTTCCCCATTGGCCTTCATTTTCAATTATAAAGGAATTCCCAATACTATTCTAGCATGTCCAAAGGTCAGTTGTCAATCTCCTCTCCGGTCCAGCTGGTGAACCTGGGAATCTTGAGGCAATGTTACAACTGCCTCATGTACACAGACAACCCTCTCCTCCTCCCAACAAATTCCAACACATGTGAGAGATGCAACCATATAGCCAAACTGGAGGCTAAGCTCTCTCAACTCAGTACTGGCATAACCAGTCAGGAGGAGAAGGAAACCACATTCACTACAATTCCAGTCTCACATAGACCTACCACGACAGCAAACCAAACACATAATCACACAAAAACATACTCGGAGGCTCTAAATAAAGATCTGCCTAAGCAGCAGAGACCTCCAAAGCAGACACCCAAGCAACCACTACCCCAAAACAAAAACACGTGCAACACATCTCACAAAGCCAGTGTGCCGAACAGTCACAGCCCTTACGGCTAAACAACACACCTGATACACTTGTAATAGGTGACTATCGTCAGGCACACTGACGTCCCGCTCACCAGGCTGAACAAGGAGAAGGTCATGGTGAGCAGCCGGTCAGCCGCTAGGATCCGCCACATAACACAAGCACTCAGGTCACTCCAAGGCAAGTACAAATATGACTCAGCCATTGTACATGCTGGTGTGAATGACCCGAGATGTATCTCCCTGGACTACATGAAAAGAGACAGAGGAGCTCTCTGAGCATGTAGCCCAGGCCGGTATGACCCTGACCTTGAGTAGCATCTTACCCTCACCAAGAATGATGCCACAATATGAAGACAAGATGATCAATTTCAACAATTGGCTTAAGTATTGGTGTCATTCAAAGGGGATCCAATGCCCGTCAGCCTGGGATGATATGCTCGACAAGCCACGATGCTTCGCTAGGGAGAGCTTGCACCCGTCACCCCTGGGCTTTTGGATATTGGCAAAGGCTCTTGCTACCCCCATAGTGCCTTTTTTAGGCAAGGCTCAAAAGACAAACCCACCTCCATAGGTATCACAAGGGATAAGAAACTAAGAGTAATGCTACTCAATGCCAGAAGTCTAAACCTCAAGATGCATGTACTCAAAACTCTCCTTAGCATGGAGATCTTTTAGTTATGTACTCACCATAACTTTAGATGTTTGGGATCCATCTCGCCTACATTCTGTACTGATGGGCTCGGAGCCGATCCCTCGGCTCCGACTCGTCACGCTTATGCTATAGAGCGAGGCCTCTTATTGGCTGAGCTATCTTTATCCCAGAATGCACCACCACTAATCCCCCAGATCTTGTTTGTCCACATTCATGCACACATGCACAACTTGTTTATATAACATTGTTAGATGTTTCAAGATGAAACAACAGCATTCAGACCTTCTGATATCCTCTGATCTCCAAGGAAGGGGGAAGGAGGGTGGATTATTAGGAATGTAGGTGAGATGGATCCCAAACATCTAAAGTTATGGTGAGTACATAACTAAAAGATGTTATGTGATCCTATCTCGCCTACATTCTGTACTGATGGGACAGCGTCCCTAGCACCTGAATCCCGGGTGGCTCATTGGAAAACACTCCTGAGCACTGTGGAACCAAATGAAGCTCGTCCTCTAGATGCCACATCCAATTTGTAGTGGGAAATAAAAGTGTCTTGGGAAGACCATGTAGCCGCAGCACAAATGTCACTAATGGCAAGCTTAGAATGAAATGCTATCGAAGTAGCCATAGCCCTTGTAGAATGAGCTTTGACAGAGGTGGTAAGCTCTTTGTTAGAATAAAAATAAGCTCGAGTAATACAGTCCCTGATCCATTTGGCAATAGTGACCTTTGTGACAGCTTTGCCCAATTTATTGTCTGCAAAGGATACAAACAACTGATCTGTTTTCCTTGTTTGTTTGGTTCTGTCTAAATAAAAACGTAACTGTCTGTGGACATCTAGTGTGTGGAATATGAACTCCGCTTTGTTAGAGTATTTTGGGAAAAAAAAATGGAAGCTCTAACGATTGTTGTAAGCAGAAACTAGAACAAACTTTAGGGACAAAGGAAGGATTTGGCCTGAGGGATACTCTGTCTTTGTGAAAAACCAAGTACGGGGGTTTTACTGACAAAGCCTGAAGCTCTGAACTCTTCTGGCAGAAGTAATCACCACCAGAAAGGCTGTCTTCCATGATAGAAACTTTAGATCACATGTAGCTGCCGGTTCAAAGGGGAAAGAAGTCAAGGCGCGTAACACTATATCGAGATCCCATGGAGGTGCAGGATGAGAAATTGGAGGTCTTAATAGAGCAGCACCTTTCAAGAAGGTCTTACACAATCTGTTGCTCATTAAAGGAGGGTCTATGGATTCGTGAAAATTAGAAATTGCTGCCAATTGTACCTTGATGGTAGAAACTGAAGAGCCTTGATTGAAAAGAGAAGTCAAAAAATTTAGTACTTCTGCCACAGGAACAGAAATGGGGTCCAGGCCCCGGAGTTGAGCCCAAATAGCAAATCTTTTCCATTTGCTAGAATACAGTTTCTTTGTAGCAGACTTATGGGCCGAAGATAATATGTGCACAACATCTGGATCCAATGTATGACTCCTGACTATCGTCGGAAGAGGAGGAGCCAAGCCGTCAATTTTAAGTTGTGTAGGGACTGGTGGAATAGTCCCGACTGATGAACCAGTAGGTCTGGGATCTGATCCAGGAACCATGGACCTTCCAGAGCATGTTTCCGAAGATAGGGGAACCACACTTGACGAGGCCAGTAAGGAGCAATTGAGATCATTTTGCTCCCCAAGAGAGATGCCTTTTGAATCACCTTGGGAAGGAGAGGAACTGGAGGGAAGGCATAAAGCAAGCCGGTGGGCCAAGGACGGACTAGTGCATCCATGGGGCTCTTCCCCGGAGCCGGGATTAGGGAGAAGAATTCTTTGCACTTTGCATTCAGAGGAGTCGTGAAGAGGTCGCAACACGGAACTCCCCATTTGCTGAAAATCTGACTTGCAACTGTCATATTCAGTGACCATTCGTGAGGAGAGAGGATGGTTCTGCTCAATCTGTCGGCTATCACATTGGACTTGCCCGGTATGCGAGTAGCCACTAGGAAGCGTTTGGTCGAGACTGCCCATTCCCAAACTCTCATGGCTTCTCTGCAAAGAGGATAGGATCTGGTCCCTCCCTGTTTGTTCAGGTACCAGACAACTGACATGTTGTCTGAGTGAACAGCAATTACGCCCTGAGGGAGATAATTGTGAAGGGCTTGAAGGGACAGAAGTACTGCCCTCATTTCTAAGATGTTGATATGAAGTAAAGTCTCTTCCGGGTGCCATTTGCCTTGGACTGACCTGCCCAGGGAATGCCCCCCCACCCCGTCTGGGAGGCGTCCGTGGTCAAAGTGGCCGCGGAGAAGGTAGAACAAAGGGTCGTCCTTGATCCAAGTTGGAGGGCACTAGCCACCAGCGAAGGTCCCGTTTGCAAGATTCCGTGATCCATACGAGGTGACTGAGGGGGAGTTCTTGAAAGGACCACTGAGCTGAAAGAAGCCACTGGAGAATTCTCATGTGCAACCTTGCCAAGGGGACTAGAAGAACCGTGGTGGACATGGATCCCAATAGCTGCAGGACCATCCTGGCTGGAGCTTTGGGCCTGGGAAGTAAGGCTCGAACTTGAGTCTGTATAGTTTGTATTCTGTCTGTCGGTAGATAGACCCGCATTCGGTTTGAGTCTATCTCTACCCCTATGAATCTTATGCGTTGAGATGGCAGCAACACAGACTTTGGCCAATTGAAGGTGATTCCAAGGGAACTGCCCAGTGATATAGTGGCTTGGAGGCTCTGCAGTAGTAGATGTCTGGAGGTGGCAGTTAGGAGACAGTCGTCTAGATATGGAATCACCTGGAATCCTAGACTTCTCAGGTGAGCAGTCATGACTGCCAAACACTTGGTGAACACCCTGGGGGCTGTGGTGAGACCAAAGGGCAGTGCACGGAACTGAAAATGACTGCCTCCTAGGCTGAAGCGCAAATGTCTCCTGGAAGCTTGATGTACCATGATATGATAATAAGCGTCCTTGAGATCTATGGAGCACATCCAAACACCCTTCTCCAGCAATGGGAGAATGGTTTGTAGGGTGACCATTCGGAACTTGGACTTTCTGACTGAACGGTTTAGGATGCTGAGGTCCAAAATGGGCCTCAAGTCCCCGGTCTTTTTTGGCACCAAAAAGAATCTTGAGTAAGTCCCTAATCCGATCTGGTCTGTGGGGACCGGTTGGATGACTCCTTTTTGTAGCAGCTTTAAAACTTCTGAGGCTGCAGTATCCCGCTGACTGGGTGGCGGGTCTGGGATTTTTTTGGACTGAAAGGGGGGATGAGAGAATGGGATGGAGTAACCTCCGGCGATAATTCGAAGCACCCATCGGTCCTGAGTGATACCTTCCCAGGCTTTTAGGTGCTTCGAGAAACGACCCCCGACTGGCTCCAGAGCAGCACAGTCGGGCAATCCCTCAGGGACTATGAAAGGCTGAAGAGCCACGAAAGGACTCGCGGTCTCCAGTGTTGCGAGGGCCTCTGCCACCCTCTGGGACGGCGTCTTACGGAAGAATTTCCCCCTCCTCTGCCTCTGGAAGGGGAATCCTCCTGCTGAGAGGGGTAAGGCTTCTGAGATCTACGGAACCACATCTTCCCTCCTCTTTTAGCCTTGGGATAAGGCCGAAAGGGAGTGGAAAATCGTGCCCCTACGGCAGTCAGAGTCTTACCCTCCTGTTCACAGCGGGTTAGTGTGTCCTTTACCTTGGGTCCAAACAGGGAGGACCCATCAAAGGGGGCGTCGGCAAAGGAAGACTTGAAGGCCTCCGCAAAATGACACAGGCGGAGCCAGGCTTGCCTCCGTAGAGCAATGCCTGTACCCGCCGCTCTACTCGCCCCTTCGGCCGCATAAGAAATGAGCCTCATGGACGAGTTCGAGATGGACGACATTGTAGCCAGCTGAGAGCCAACCATCTGGGCCAGCTCCTCAGGCAGGTTACCCAAGAGGGTATCGGATAACTCTTTAATCAGATCCCTCTGAATCTGGTAAAGTGCATAAGGTAGTTCAAGGACCTCAATGTAAAGGCAGCTGAACTGAGGGTGCGCTTGCCGTACCGATCCATGCTCCTAGACTCCTTATTAGGAGGATGGACGGACGTTGAAGCCTCTGCAACGTCTTGCTGGGTAGCAGATGCCACCACCAAAGCATCTACAGCCACACCTTTAGTTAGAAACTCTTTTTCAGGTGGTGCCGAGAGGAACTTATTCGGATGAGCAGGCACCGGTTCCACAGAGTCTGGGTGTTCCCACGCCCTTCGACAGATCAAATCCAAGAGCTCATCAGGCGGAGACACCCAGGAGGCGGAGGGCTGAGCCCCGAAGGCCTTCAGGAACACTGACTCATCAGCAGAGGGAGGTTTGGACTGCCAGCCGCCTCGTTGTTTTAGGGCTTCCAGGATGTCTGCAAAGGAGACATCATCCGAGGACGACTTAGGGGACCCCTCTGCATCATCGAGATCAGTGTCTGATGTAAGAGACTCATCAGGGGAGTCAACGTGCTTCCTCTTGCACGATCTCTTCCTGGGGGGTTCTTCCGAAGAGGCTTCAGAAGGACCTCCAGGGGGGGGGGACCCAGCGGGGGTAACATGAGGCCCGGGGGCTCCGCTGTCTAAGGACAGGGGGACTGCCAAAGACCCAGTCTCCGTATGCAGGGAAGGCGCTGGGGAAACCGTGGAGGTAGCCAAGGAAGATTTGGCTAATGCACTCCTCATAGCCCTGAAGGCGGGACCACCAGAATCCTGGGAGGGTCCCACCTCCGTGGCCACGACAGTGGACGGCACTCCCGCCGCCGACGCACCAAGAGGGAGACTTGGGACCAAAAGCATCAATCCCGAAGCCTCCCCCTGGGCCGAAGGAAGAAGTCCGTGTACTGAACTCCGACCCAAGAGCCGGAGTTGGAGCAAGGGTCGGGCCCGACCCTAAAACCTCCACCAGTTCCATCAGTGCCGGCTCCAACGGTGCCGAAGCTGTTGGAGGAGGAACCACAGTAGGGGAGTGGACCATCGGCTCCAAAGCCGAATGGGCTGGAGCCGAAACTAGCTTTTGGAACACCGGAGACTGGAAGAGTCTAAGGAGCACCCTGTCGATGTCCGAATCAGACATCTTGGATGATCTAGAGGATACCGATCGGGCCTGAACCGATTTCTCCATCGGCTCCGAAGGGCTTGGGGACCGGCTCCGAATGGACTCTACCACTATCGGCTCCGAGGGAGATCTCAAGGTAATTTCCCTCGGTGCCGATAAGGACTTCGCTCGAAGAGGAAGAGTCTGAGCCGGTAACCCTTATCGGCTCCAATATCAGTGGAGCCGATGAGGGTGACCCGCCTCTCGATGCTCCAGTCCTCGGCTCCGAAACCAGAGGGGTCGAGGCTGGAGGCATCGAGGCAGACCATTCCGCCCTCGGCTCCGAAGTCCGTGGAGCCGATGGAGAAGTCTGCTTAGATTTTTTTGCAGTCGGTTCCGACTGACTGGTCGGACCCGACGCTTTCTTCTTTTTAGAAGGAGAGGAAGATAAAGCTTCCTCGAAGGATGGCTTGATTAACCCTTTCAGGAATAATTTGTTCTTCCTCTCCTGGAGGACTCTTGATGAAAAGGCGTGACACACGCTACACGATTCTTGTAGGTGCTTGGCGCCTAAGCAACAGACGCACGAGGAGTGGTCGTCCGTTATGGACATTTTGAAACCACACCTCGTGCATTTCTTAAACCCAGAGGGTTTGTGTTCTTTAGACATAGCCAAAAAGGTCAAACACAGTTGTCTACAACAAAAAGAAGGGTTACAGCAAATAAAATATCCCTACTTTAATATTTTAAATTTTAAATAAAATATATATAAATATTTTTTTTTTTTTTGAACACAGTAAAAGAAAACGGGTACTTGACCCACACACAAAAAACCAAGGTAGTAGAAACAACAGGGGAAGGCCCCTCTAAGTTAAACGGGAAACCTTCCCTGACAGGAAAAAACACGAAATCCTCTACCAAAACTACCAATGCACACTCGTATAACAACAATAGCTGTTAAAACAGCTTTTGGATTTAAATCAAGCAAATTTCTGACAGGAAAAAGCCTAAATAAATAGTACTTAGCCCAGCCAAGTTGAGACCATGTCTAAGCTTTGTAAGCGGCAAACGAGATCTGGGGGATTAGTGGTGGTGCATCCTGGGATAAAGATAGCTCAGCCAATAAGAGGCCTCGCTCTATAGCATAAGCGTGCCGAGTCGGAGCCGAGGGATCGGCTCCGAGCCCATCAGTACAGAATGTAGGCAAGATAGGATCACATAACATCATTGATATCTATGCAGTAACAAAAACCTGGTTCAGGGCTCCCGAGAGCACCCCAGCACTACCAGGTTATACCTCATACCATGCTTTTCGGCCCCAAAACTTGGACCGAACCACAAAAGGAGGGGGAATATCAATATTCAAAGATACCCACACCTCCAGGTTGGAGGCATAGTACGAAGCATCAGAGACTATCCATGTGCAACTAACAGTGGGTAAAACTGCCTTCCAGTTTATAGCCTGCTACAGACCACCCTCCCAAACCCAGGAACCCTACTCAGCCTTCCTGAGAACACTGGAAAATATGCAGGTCTCTCCAAACACCATTATATTGGGCAACTTCAACTACCCAAACATAGACTGGGAGCATTACTCTAGCTCCAACACCCTAGCCCAAAGGTTCCTAAAATTCATAAACTCAAATTCTATGGAACTTGTTACCACTCCCACAAGAGGGGAAAACGTACTGGACCTGATCATCACCAACATGGGGACTCTATGCTCCAGACCAGAAGTGTATCCCTCACTGGTAAGATCAGACCATAAACTAATCTCACTGGATATTTACATCCCGACCCCACCCCCTGCCCAGAAAACCACAGTGAAAAACTTCTCTAAAGCAAATTTCACACTCCTCAAAACCGAGGTGGAATCCTTCAAAGCCCCCGGGCCTGTGGAAAATACGGCCCAGACCGCAGAATCCTTTATAAATGCATTCTATGAACACCTTCAGGAATGCATGGATCATGCAATCCCAAATAAAACCAAGATACAGTCCCCCAAAGGCAGACGTCCTGTCTGGTGGACCCCAGCCATAAACAAACTATACAATAGAAGGAGGAAGCTACTACATGATCGAGCAAAATCCCAAAAAGGGAAGGCATCTCTGATCAGTATTAGCAAAAAACTACGGGCACTCATAAAATTGTCTAAGGCCAGCTTCTAGAAAAAAGTTGCGCAGGACACTAAGGATAATCACAAGGCTTTCGTTAGTTATGTTAGGAACCTGGGTGGGAATTCCCAGATATGCTCAGAATTAGTCCAAAATGACAAAAAATACACCGAACCCACAGACATTGCCAACATCCTAGCTGACAGGTTCAGCATAAACTTCTCCCCCCCTCCCCACCAAAAGGGCAAATATCTATCCCAGCAGAGTGCTGCCCCCCTGACATCTCAGATATTCAGGTAAGAGCCGCCCTCTCCAAAGCAAAAAAACACAGCATCAATGAGACCAGACAGTGTCCCGGGCTGCGTCCTACATGAACTCCAAGAAGAGCTAAACCCAAACATAAAACTACTGTTCAATCTCAGCCTTACTACAGGATATGTACCCAAAGAGTGGCGTACAGCAACAGTGGCCCCTCTCCACAAAGGTGGTGCCTCAACAGACCCTGGAAACTATCGCCTCATAAGCCTGACTAGCTTGGTCTGCAAAGCTATGGAAAGGATCATCATGGACCTCATAAATAAAGATATTGGGGGACCTACAGACACTGGATCCTACCCAGTTCGGCTTTGTTAAGGGCGGATCCTGCCTCTTAAACCTGGTCGACTTTTTTGAAACAGTCACCAAGGCCATTGACGAAGGGAAGGTGGTCCACACAGCCTACCTGGACCTCGCAAAAGCCTTCGATACAATACCCCACTCGGGCATTCTAGATAAGCTCACCAGCTTAAATATAAACCCCTGTCTCACTAGATGGGTTGCAAACTGGCTCAAGGACAGAACCCACATGGTTAGAATTGCTGGAGCCATGTCAGACTCCAAATCCAGTTACAAGTGGCGTCCCACAAGGCTCAGTCCTGGGACCTCTCTTGTTCAGTATATATTTCTTGGAGGTACAGGCCAACACGGAAGGACCGTGGCTGACCAAGTTCGCAGATGACTGCAAACTGGGCGCCATAATTGACTCTCCAGCCGACACAAGCATCCTCCAAAAGGGCCTCATAGAAACAGACAACTGGTGCCAGGGCCATGGCCTCAAGCTAAATGCCAAAAAGTGTATAGTCATCCCCTTTGGCAAAAACAAAGTGCCCACAAATTACCACATAGGTGGTAATCCATTAAGTACAGAAGAAGTAATTAGGGACCTGGGGACCCAAGTTGATAGCAATCTCTCATTTGACAACCACGTGGCCAAAGTGGTTAGAGAAACATTTTATATAGCCCACCTAATCATAAAGGGATTCACATCTAGATTAGGGGAGGTCATCGTGCCTCTTTACTCATCCCTCACCAGGGCCATAATCGAGTACAATGCCCCTTTTGGGATGTACCTTACCAAACACCTGCAGCAACTGGAAAGACCCCAAAAGTACCTCACCAAGAGGATCAAAGGGCTCAAACAGATGCCATATGCTGCCTGGTTAAAGAAACTCCAGCTCTACTCAGTGGCATACCGCCTGCTCAGAGGCGATCTGTGCCTGACGTATAAAGCCATGTCCAACCCGGAATTAAGGGACATGCTGCACCTCAAAAAATCCAAATCCCATCGAGCTATGCGCTCGAGAGACTTGAACCTCAGCACTGAAATAAATAGGACATGCTGGAGGGACAGATTCATAACCCAGAGGCTCCCTTCACTCTGGAATAAAATCCCAGTCCAGGTTAGGCAGAGTCCCTCATTGACTCTCTTCAAGAGGAATCTTGTTGAGTGGATGGGAGATCGTAGGTTTACCCTGGTTATCACTCCTGTGTCACTGTTAGACAGAGGCACAGTATACTAACCTCGAAAAAGGGCATAGCAAAATTAATTTAAAATGGGTGGCGAAAGCCAAACATACTCTGGCTAGGTTTATAAATGCCCTAGGGCAGATAGCCTAGTATGAACCTATGAACCTACAGTTTTGTACCTACCATAAATGTAGATGTTAGAGTGTTCACACAGCTGCAGTCATCACACTTGGGTTATCCTGCCGTCAGGCGGTCCCGCAGTCTGTCCAAATTCCAAAGCCTTGGTTCGGCGTCGGTTGCTGTCACTTCCCTGACGTCAGTGCGCCAGGGGTATACAAGAGGCATCCAAAGCCATTTTCTTCAATTTTTCTTGCCCCAGATGTCATGTGCCCCCAATAGGTAGGTGATATATATATATATATATATAAAAATAAAAAAATAAAACAATACCTTCAGGCACAAGCAAATACACCACAGAGGTTGTATAGGATAGAGTGGCATAGATAAGTTCAGCTAGCTCAGAGGAGATGGAGGGAGGGTAACCTGGACTGCAGCAGGGTGAACACTTGAACATCTACATTTATGGTAGATACAAAACTGTACTATTTTCATCGTGTTACCCTGCTGCAGTCATCACACTTGGGTTGAATCCCAAAGCTAAGGATGGGTGGTGGAGTTAAACAGGGTTTGAAGAAGCTAGTAGGCCCTGCAAAACTGCAGTGGCAAAGCCAGCTCTAGTCTTAGAGTATAGAGGTAAGTTATAGTGTCTGGTGAAGGTGTGCACTAAACTCCAAGTTGCAGCTTCCAGAATTTCCTTGGTTGGTACCCCCCCTGAGAAAGGCTGTAGATGTAGCTGCAGCCCTGGTGGAGTGGGACCTGATGGTGGCAGGAACCGGTTTACCATGATGAGTGTAGCAAAAACGTATACAATGTCCTATCCATTTTGAAATGGTCTGTTTTGAGATAGCTTTTCCTAGTGATGTTGTAGCATAGGATACAAAGAGCTGATCAGATTTTCTGAAAGCCTTAGTTTTATCCAGGTAGTAATGTAGCTGCCTGTGAATGTCCAAGGAGTGCAGGAGTCTTTCTCCTTTTTTCTGGGGGTTTGGGAAGGTGGGTAAATGAATGGTTTGATTTAGGGCCACACTGGATACCACCTTTGGCATAAAGGAGTGGTTAGTTCGTCGAGAGACACTGACTTGATGAAAAATGAGGAAAGGCTCCACTGCCATTAGTGCCTGTAGCTGTGAGACTCTTCTGGCTGAAGTTATTGCTAGCAGCAGGACAGTTTTCCATGATAGAAACTAAGTCAGCTGAGAAAGCTAGTTCAAAAGGCGGCAGTGCAAGCTTTTCCAAAACAAAGTTGAGATCCCAAGTTGGTGTTAGTGCTCTCCTGGGCGATCTTATGTTCTTGGCCCCTCTGAAGTACTATTTTAGGAGTGGATGTGAAAATAAAGGAGGATCCGTGTTGTAATGAGCTGAAATCGCGGAGGCGTGGATCTTAATAGATGAAAAAGAAAGTCCTTTGTGCAGCATCTCAGTTAAATATTGTAGAATCTGAGGAATGTCTGGCTCAAGGGGATTTTGGCCTTTAGCCTGGATCTAGGCGTAAAATCTTTTCCATTTGTCTGAATAGGCTTTCCTGGTGCTGGGCCTCCTGGCCTCCAGAATGACATCCATAACAGCTTTAGATAGAGTTGTTGGCTGGTTATTTAGGTGATTTGCCATGCAGCCAGATTTAAAGTCTTGAGCTGGCTGTGTAGAATCTGACTGTCTTGCTGGGTGAGCAGGTGGGGAATTTGTGGTAAAATCCATGGTGGGCCGTGGTCCATGTTCCTTAGTATTTGGTACCAGTGCTGGCGTGGCCAGTCTGGAGCAATGAGTATCATTTGTGGCCTCTCTAATCTGACTTTCAGCAGCACCTTTGCTATTAGAGGCAGTGGAGGGAAGGCATACACTGTCAATGTTTTCCAACTGAATGAGAGGGCATCCACTTTCCAAGCTTGTGGGTGGAATGTCCTTGTGCAAAATTTTTGAAGTTGGTAGTTGTGGGGTTTGGCAAACAGATCTATGTCTGGGCATCCCCATTTTTGAGTTATCATTGCAAATACTTGTGGATCCAGTTTCCACTCGTGGGGATCCATGATGTTTCTGCTTAGGTCTGCCAATGTGTTTTTCTTTCCTGGCAGGAATTGTGCTTGTAATTGAACTTGGTAAGTCAGTGCGGTGTTCCACAAGGTCATTGCTAGTCTGCATAGAGGGTAGGAGTGTGTACCCCCTTGCTTGTTTATGTACCACATTACTGTGGTATTGTCTGTCTATTATTAGTTGTCTTGGGTGTAAAGTTGTTAGTGCATTATGTACAGCTAGCATTTCTTTTTGCTTGATGTGCAGGTGCCTTTGATCTGCAGTCCATTTGCCTTGAATGCACTGTCCTGCCATGTGCGCTCCCCCAGGCATAGTCCGATGCATCTGTTATAGTTTGCCTGGCTGTGGGTAAGGTAAAAGGCAGACCCTTGTTGAGGGGACATGCCTGTGCCCACCACAGAAACTCCTGTTGAAGGCAGGGAATGAGTGGTATCATTGTTTCTAAGCTGTGGCTGTGTTGAGTCCATACGCTTTTCAAGTACCATTGTAATTTCCTCATATGCAGTTTTGCAAATGGTATTAGTAGAATGCAAGATGCCATAAATCCCAAGGCCTGCAGAATTTTTCTTGCAGGGAGCTGGGTCTTTGTTGCCATTATCTTGAAGTATTGAGTCAGTTGTTGTTGCTTGTCTGGCGTGAGGTAAGCCATCTGGGCCATTGTATTCAAGCTGGCACCCAGGAATATTATGTTTTGTGAGGGCACTAGTTTTGATTTCTTTTCATTTACTGTGTACCCTAGGCAACTTGAGAAGTGATTGACAAACGCCAGATGATGTAAAAGAATGTCCTTGCTTTCTGCTTGAATAAGACAGTCGTCTAGGTATGGGTATATTTGAATTCCTCTTTCTCTGCAGTATGCAGTTATTGGTGCCAGGCATTTTGTGAAGGCCCTGGGCACAGTAGATAAGCCAAAGGGCAGTGCAAAGAATTGGTAATGGGTTGAACCTGCAATAAAATGGAGGTATCTTCTGCAATTTTGTCGGATAGGGACATGCAGGTATGCCTCCTTGAGGTCCAACGTTACTAGCTAAGCCTTCTTGCCCAACATGGGAAGAAGCTGCTGTAGTGTTAGCATCTTGAACTTGAGTACTTGCAAGAAGGTGTTTAGAATTGAAAGATCCAGAATGGGTCTCCATGTTTTGTCCTTTCTGGGGACTAGAAAGAGCCTCGAGTAAAATCCTTGTCCTTGCTCCTGTACAGGTACCTGCTGAATGGCTCTCATGTCCATGAGAGCCGTAATTTGTTTTTGTGCCTCTGCCCATTGATTTTGTGGCAGGTTTGGCATTCATTTTATCCTTGGCAAGGTGTGAAAATGGAATCTGTATCCTTGTGAGACAATGTCCAGGACCCATTTGTCTTTTCTGATGATATGCCAGTTGTCTGCAAAAAGCGCTAATTTTCCTCCCAAGGGAGCTGCCAAGAGAGTTTTGCTTGGCAGTTTGAGGGTTAAGTCATTGTGTTTGTCTTCTAGTAGTTTGGGGTCTGTCTTCTCCTCCTTTCTGGGTTGCAGCACCCCATTGGCGAGGTTTGTAAGGGCCTTGTGAGTGGACTCTGCCCCTTGGGCGTCTGTACTTGCCCCTCTGTGGTATGTCAGAAACTGGAAAGGACCAGTTTTTTGTTGGCCAATTTCTGCTGAAACGTGGTGGTTGTACCTGTAAAAATTCCTTGACCGTCTGCATAGATTTTGCTTTATCCTCCATTTTCTTCAGAACTTCCTCTGCTTTGACACCAAATAAAACATCCTGCTGTAAAGGTGCGTCCAATAATTTTGCTTTAACATGGTCAGGCAGGGCTTGTTCTTTTAACCATGCATGCCTACATATGACAGACCCAGTGACAGCTGCTCTACAGGAAGCTTCCAGTGAATTAAAGCCACATTGTAAAGTATGTTTGCCCACCTGCTCAGCTGCATGCAGCAGATCCTGCATTTCCTTGAATTCAGGCTGTTGAGAATGCGTGCTCATCTTTTGCTTTAATCGAGACATCAGGAATTGCTGATATTTCAGCATGTGGAACTGACAATTTAATGCTCTCATGGCTAGGGTAGCTGAGGTGTATACCTTCTTTCCCCAACTATCTAGTGCTCTGCAGTCCCTTTCAGAGGGTACAGGGTTTTTAGTCATAGAAGCCTTAGCCCCTTTAGGATCCTGGGAGATTGTTTCTGGATCAGCAACAGGGCTTTTGTAAAGGAATTTGTGAGAGTCAGGTACTCTATAGTATCTGTCTGGTTTGGCTGGAGCAGGAGGTAGAGAATCTGGATTCAGACTTGATTCTACATAAACATCATCCACAATGTCTAAAACTGGAGGGATGGCAAGTGGTCTGTGCTGGGGAAGTAAAATGAACTCTCGGAGCCTTTTCTATGAGTCGGAGTAGTCCTGGCCTTCCCAGTGGAAATGTTCCCTCATGGTATGCAAAGTTTCCCCAAAGGAATAGTCTTCAGGGGGGATGCTGAGGGGATGGAGTCTTCAGCATCAGAATCTTCATAAGGAGGGAAAGAGTAATCCTGTTCCTCAGAGGAATTTGAGGAAATGGAAACCTGATCAGAGGAGGAATAATCCTCCTCTTGTCTAGGCCTTTTGTCTGGAGGGGGTTGGGATCCCCTGATTAGAGTAATCAAGTCTTCAGCCATCTTAAGCATCTGTTTCTTGGGCATAGGGCCTTGAACTGGAGACTGATGCACCGACTTTTTAGGTTTTAAAGGAGTTTAGCATAAGATTTAATGGTGACAGTAGTCTGTCTGAAAACACCCTCAGAAGCCGAAGGCGTTTCTGCAGCACCGGGTTCTCCCTGTGTTGAGACGTCGGTAGGGTCTAATAGAGCAGGCCGCGTTGGCCTAGTAAGCTCCTATTGAGAGTCCGAAGCTGTCTGGGGCTCCAGTTCTGCGGTAGTCGGGGGCTGCGTAGGCGCCTCGCTGAAAACTGGGGAACCGGCAACAGGCCCAGCAGAGGCCTTGGAGTCGGGCTTAGGTCTAGGCTGCCTGTCCTTATTCCTTGCGTTTTTTATGCATACCAGACATCGGAAGCTCCGACAGCATGGTATAATTAAATAGTCTACCGAAGTAGTGTCGAGCGCAATCAAAATGATGATTCATAGTTCGTTTATTGAACCTAGCACAAAACCGACAACTAGTGACGTCGTGGTCTGGGCCTAGGCAAGGAATGCAATAAGAGTGGAAGTCCTTGTGAGGTATTTGCTTCCCACAATAAATGCAATTGTTAACTTTTTCTGACATCGGACTGAGGCAAGAAAAGGTTCCCCAACTGGGTACTTAGCTTTATGAAGACTTCGGACTGAAATTAGATTTGAAAATCTCAGGTGTCAGCCGACCAGCCACTTGCTAACTGCTTCTGCTTCGGGCACCGCGCGGCAAGAAAGACTGAAGAAAATGGTGTTGGATGCCTCTTGTATACCCCTGGAGCACTGACATCAGGGAAGAAGCGATGGAACAGATGCCGGACCAAGACTTTGGAATTCGGGCCGACTGTGGGACCGCCTGATGGCAGGATAACCCAAGTGTGATGACTGCAGCAGGGTAACACGATGAACATGTGCCTGCTTTGACAACTGGTTGCCCTTTCCTCTTACCTTCAATAAGCTAAAAACAGCTGATCGACTTTCCTGAAGGACTGAATTTTGTCCTGGTAACATGTGACTTACCTATGGACATCCAGAGTATGAAGAACTTTTTTACCCTTTTTTGGAAGAGGTCAAGAAAAAAGAAAAGGAGATCAATAGACTAGCTGAAGGTATACTCCGAGACCACTTTAGACATGAAAGGATTAGTTCTCAAAAAAATTCTGGCCTTGTGGAAAATGCGGGGTTGACTCACCATAAGAGCTTGCAACTCAGATACATTTGCAGTAGAAGTCAGAGCAATCAGTAAAACTGTTTTTCACATTAAAGACCTCAGTTCAGACAGATGAGCCAGTTCAAATGTAGAGAGTAAGCTTTCCGAGCACAAAGTTAAGATGCCAAGGAGGAGGAACCATCTGTTTTCCAAGTGTCTGGATACATAAAACTCCTTTCAAAAATTGTTTGACTTGAAGACAGGTAGAAAGAAGGGAGGGAATCCAAAGGTAGATAAGCCATAATGGCTTGCAAATCAACCTTGAAAGAGGAGTAAGAAAGGCCAGATGACAGTAACACACACAAAGACCCAGAGACAGTCAGGTGTTAAAAGGAATGTGGTTCTTGAAATGGCAACAAGAAAATATTTTCCACTTACACACATGAATTTCTAGTAGCTTTTTTTTTTTTGTTTTTTTTTGGGTTTTTTTTTTTGGTTTTTTCAATACCCGCTGAACTTCAGAAAAAAAGCTGCCTAAAAGGTACAAAAGTCTATCTAGGCAATCAAAGAGTTTTCAGGTTGGGGTGTTATCAAAGAACCCCTGCCTTGTGTGAGTAACTCCTGTCTGTGGTGAAGACTGACAATTGCCCCAGGCCAGATTCAAAAGAAAGGAGAACTACTGTTGCCTGGGCCAAAAAGGAGTCACCACCACAATCTTTGGGGAGTGCTACTGAACCTTTAGAAGAAACCTCTCTTCTCGCTCTGTTTCTCTCTGTCCCACGGGCATCCGTCAGTAGTGTGCACAACTTCACTTAAAACATATTCAAAGGTCCAACAAAAACAAAACAAAAAAAAAAACCCCGAAACAACTGCCTGCATACAAGAACATGGACAGCGTAACACCGTACAAACCAGTAAAAGCTACTGCAAGTCCTACTTTTATCAACAGACTGTGAGCAGTGTAGGTCTATTATCTTATCTCGGTGATACTCCTACTGATTCTTCTGCTGTGCATACTACTGGAGCCCCCCTTTTCCTCCCATTTACTGCAACAAATATATACATTTTCCCAAAGCTTTGTATTTATTTTATATTCTACTTCCCCGATACTCTACTAATCTGCTTTTGAGTTCACATAGATAAACAGACACATTTAGGCACCGACCTGGGATAGCTGGTTGATTGTTTTTGTCTTCTCGCAGCTTTCTACAATTCCTGGCTCTTAGCCCCCTTTCTCTCAGTCTACTAACAATCTTAATTGTAAGCTTCCCAGATGCGTCAAGCCTGTCTATTCCCTCCCTCTTCCTTTCGAGAGTTTACTCATTCCTCCCCGAGCTGCGGGGTCCATCTTTAAATACTTAAGTTTTCTTTCCAGGTAGCATTTTCACAGTTGGTTCAACCTACTCTATTCACCCTCACTACACTCGGGCTCACTCCAGCTCCTCTGCCATACCCTCATTCCCACCCACCCCCACATCCATTACATTTATACTTAACTGTAGCTCCTCCCCCACCACCCAATTATCCCCCTCCAATTCCTCTCTCATTACACCACTAGCCACACCTCACTTCCCCTCACATTACATTAGCAGCACCTCCAACCAAACCCACACATACCGAACATCTTAACTCACCTCATCATTACCCCATCAGTACAACCTCTTCACCACCACCACATCTTGTTGTTTGCACACTAATTCTCACTCCTTTAGTCACCCACATCCTGTACTACAATGTCCATCTCTACTATGGCTGCTCTACTTACCTTATCACTCTCTTTCAATATCCCACTACATCTAACTGTTTCTACATCATTCTTATTCCTCCCACTGCCCATTATCCTCTCTCCCCATGCAGTTTGAAGACATCCCTTCCTTCTCACAAATTTCAGCCAGCCTTTACAACACAAGCATATTATTTTGTACCAGAGTAAAAAACCTCTCCCACCATCACCACAACAATATTCTCTCTAAATTATCCAATCAAAGTAAAACAGAAACTACAATACACTACTCTCCCATATCCTGTAAGAAACCTATCACTTTGCAGGGACATACATCCCAACCCGGGTCCCAACTCCTCTCCTCTGCATCTCCCCAACTCCCATAAATCAATAAACTTAACTACAATTAACCTACGAAGCATCAGAAATAAAATGCCCAACTTCCACGCATGGATAGCCCACAACAAATCCGATGTTCATCGTGTTTCACTGTTGCAGTCATGACTGTAGGGTTCTCCCCTGCTGGCAGGTTGTCCTCGGTTGGCCAGAATCCCAAAGTCTGGGTCCGGCGTCGGCTGCTCAGCCATGCTCCCTGATGTCAGAGCGCCAGGAGTACAAAGCTGACAGCCGACGCCATGTTCTCCAGTCTTTCTTGCCGTGTGGTGATAGCAGTTCGCAAGTTCCGGTCGGCTGACTCCTGACAATTTTTTTATAAAATGTACTTCAGTCCGAAGACTTTCTTCTCCTTCTCAAAGCTAAGTACCCCGTTGGGGAAACTTTTTTCTTGTTCCAGTCCGATGTCAGAAAAAGTTAATAATTGTATTTCATGTGGGAAGCAAATACCTCATAAGGATTTTCATTCTTACTGTATTCCTTGCTTAGGCCCTGACCACGACGTAGCTAGTTGTCGGTTTTGTGCTAGATTCAATCAACGTACAATTAAATGAAGGTACAATTTTGCATTTCATTACTTCGGTAGGCGTTTTAATTACAAAAATGTCGTCGGATAAGGTTTCAGCTACCGGAGTTCACAAACGACGCAAGGATAAAGACAGGCCTCCGAGGTCTAAACCAGACGATGTTGTACAAGCAGGGCCAGCTTCAGGTTCGGCCATCAGTGAGGGGCTTTTGCAGCCCCTGTCGGCCATTTCGGAACCGATGGCCAAAACGGACTCCCACGAGGAGCCAACTAGGCCTTTGAATATTTCTGTTACAAGACCTTCGGACAATGCTCCTTCGGATGGGTCCGGAGCCGCTGTGCAGGTACCGGCTTCCGAAGGGGTTTTCAGGCCTACTCAGCTTCTAATAAAGGCAAAGCCAAAGACAAAGGTAAAGACTCCTTCCAAATCAAAGACTGCAGCCCAGGCCTCTTCTGATCCGGCACCCAAGTCTCAGAAACAGTTACTTAAGATGGCGGAGGACTTGCTCACTATGATTAGGGGTTCACATCCCCCTCCAGATAAAACGCCAAGGCAGGAAGTGCATTATGACTCCTCTGATCAGGCTTCTGTTTCTTCAGTTTCTTCTTCTGACCAGGAATATTCTTTCCCTCCTTATGAGGATTCTGATGCCGAGGAATCCATTCCTTCAGCTTCTCCCCCTGAGGATTTCTCTTTTGGGGAAACTTTGCATGAAATGAGGGAACATTTTCACTGGGAAGGATAGGAGTACTCAGAATCTAAGAAAAGACCAAGGGATTTTCTTTTTCTTCCCCAACATAGACCCCTGGCTATTGCTCCTATTTTGGATATTGTGGATGATGCTTTTTCGGAGGCTAACTTAACTCCTGACTCTTTTCCTCCAGCTCCTGTTAAGCCAGACAGATATTATAGGGTTCCTGATTCCCACCAGTTTTTATACAAGAACCCTACCGCTGATCCTGAAACCATTTCTCAGGGCCCTAAGGGGGTTAAGGCCTCTTCTGATAAAAACCCCATTCCCACTGAGAAGGATTCCAGATCTTTAGAAAGATGGGGCAAAAACGTGTACACTTCAGCTACTTTATCTATTAGGGCTTTAAACTGTCAATTTCATATGCTGAAATACCAGCAATTCCTTCTGTCTGTTTTGAAACAAAACCTAACTTCCATTTCCACCTGTGCAGATAAGGAATTACATGACTTCATGCATGCCACTGAACAAGTTGGAAAGCATGGTTTGCACTGTGGATTTGATGCCTTAGAGGCTCCTTGTAGGGCTGCTGCCTCTGGTACAGTCATTAGAAGGCATACTTGGTTAAAGGAACAAAACTTGCCAGATCAAGTAAAAGCTAAGTTATTGGATGCTCCTGTTCAGCATAATGTTTTGTTTGGATCAAAGGCTGAAGAGGTGATAAAGAAGATGGAGGACAAGGCAAAATCCAAGCAAACAGTTAAGGATTTCTTACAAGTACAGCCACCCACATTTAGTAGGAATTGGCCTACAAAAAATTGGTCCTTTCCCAATTCAGACAGACCTCAGAGGAGTAGATACAGATGCTCCCGAGGAAGGCCTCAAACGCAAGCCTCTTATAGACCAAGACAGTGGACTGCTTCCACCCCTAGGGGAGGAGAGGACAGGCCGCAAGCTCATAGAAAACAGGCTCAATGACTCCCTCTGTTGGGCTGCAGGAACTTCTTGCCTGGAAGCCCCTCTGAGGAAAACTTTCTCTTTTTCACCTAAATTGGACTCGTATAACCCAAGACAAGTGGGTTCTGGATGTGGTTTCCAGAGGTTACAAATTCCATTTTCATACCCTACCAATACAAAGCGGATGGCCAGATCTACCAAAACATCAATGGTTAGAGGCCTTAAACCAGGTGGCAGCCCTCTTGGCTATGAAATGGGACAAGGTTTTTACTCAAGGCTCTTTCTAGTCCCCAGAAAGCAAAATTCATGGAGACCCATTCTGGATCTGTCAGTCTTAAACACTTTTCTCGAAATACCAAAATTCAAGATGCTTACTCTACAGCAGCTACTCCCATTGCTGACCAAAAATGCATGGATGGTAACTTTGGATTTAAAGGAGGCTTATTTACACATTCCCATCAGGCAGGAATGCAGAAAACACCTCAGGTTCAAGGCTGGATCGAGGCATTATCAATTCTCTGCGCTGCCCTTTGGATTGTCTACTGCGCCCAGGGTCTTCAAGTGCCTGGCTCCAGTAGTAGCTTATTGCAGACTCAAGGGAATTCAAATTTACCCTTATCTGCACGATTGTCTTATTCAGGCAGACAGCAAGGATGTCTTACTCCAACATCTAGAATTTGTTCAGAAACTTCTCAAGTTCCTGGGATTTACTGTAAACATAAAAAAGTCAAATTTGACACCCTCGCAACAGATAACTTTTCTGGGTGCTCTTCTAAACACAACAACCCAGATGGCATTTCTGACATATGAAAAACAATTACAGCTGGCTTCAACTTTCAAAACCTTGGCAACATTAACTCAGCTATCTGCAAGGAAATTCCTGAAGGCTTTGGGTTACATGGCCTCCTGCATCCTTCTCGTACCATATGCAAGACTACATATGAGGAAAATACAGTGGCACCTAAAAAGTGTATGGTCTCAGCATTGCCCAGTTTAGACATACAGATCACAGTCCTGCCTTGTCTTCAAAAGGAATTCCTTTGGTGATCCAAGGCATGTACTCTAAACAAAGGGAAACCCTTCAGTCTGCCTCCAGCAAGTCAGATACTAACCACGGACGCCTCAGATTATGCATGGGGAGCCCATTTGCAGGGCAATTGTCTGCAGGGTCTTTGGACAAAGGATCAGAAGCACCTGCATATCAATTTAAAGGAAATGCTAGCCATTCAGAATGCTCTATTGGCCTTCAGGAATCTTCTACAACCAGGGCAACTACTGATACGGACAGACAACACCACAGTTATGTGGTACATAAACAAGCAAGGGGGATCACATTCCTATCCCCTTTGTAGACTAGCCATGAATCTATGGAACACAGCTCTAGCTTGCAAATTGGAACTTCAAGCTCAGTTTCTACCAGGGAAGCAAAACTTCTTGGCAGACAGTCTGAGCAGAAACCTGTCGGACCCACACGAATGGATGCTGGACACCGTAATATTCAAGATGATTACAACAGTCTGGGAATGTCCTCACATAGACCTCTTTGCATCCCACCTCAATCATCAACTACAGATTTTTTGCACCAGGACATTCCACGAACTAGCTTGGAAAGTGGATGCACTATCATTCAGTTGGAGAAACCTCTCGAGGTATGCCTTCCTGCCTCTACCTCTTCTTCCACGGGTGTTATTAAAGATCAAACAGGACAAGCCCAAGATGATAATTTTGCTGGCCCCAAACTGGCCTCGACAGTTTTGGTACCAAACACTGAAAAACCTTTCTCTGGAGCCCCCTTGGGTTTTACCACAGACTCCGAACCTTCTGTCCCAACACCAGGGTCAGGTTCTGCACTCCCATGTCAAAACTCTCAACTTGGCGGCCTGGTTAATCCAGGGTCTATGATTCATTCTCTCCTACCCAAGCAGGTTATGGATGTCATTTTAGTAGCCAGACGGCCTAGCACTAGAAAATCTTATGCAGGAAAATGGAAAAGATTTTGCACCTGGATGCAGGCTCAGGATTCGGACCCTCTTATTCCTGACATTCCTCTGATTTTACTTTACCTGATAGACCTCTTACATAAGGGTCTCTCTTTTTCTTCCATAAAGATACATGCCTCTGCTATTTCTGCTCATTATAATACAGACCCTCCAATCTTTTCCCACCAGCTCATGAGACAGTTTCTCAGAGGAGCTAAGAACTTAAGGCCCCCTAGATCTCCACCCATTCCTGCCTGGGATCTCAACTATGTTCTGGAAAAACTCACCTTGCCTCCTTTTGAGCCTGCTGCCACATCTGACATCAAGTTTTTATCTTGGAAGACAGCCATCCTGTTAGCTCAGACCTCTGCCAGGAGAGTTTCGAAGTTGCAAGCTCTCATGGCTGCGGAACCTTATATTATTTTTCATCAAGATAGGGTGTCTTTAAGGACTAATCCTACTTTCATGCCTAAAGTGGTTTCCAAAGTGGCGTTAAATCAAACTATTCACTTGCCAACTTTTTTCCCCAGTCCTCAAAATAAGGGGGAAAGGATCTTGCATTCCTTGGATGTACACAGACATCTATGTTTTTACCTGGACAGAACCAAGGACATCAGGAAATCAGAACAATTGTTTGTTTCTTATGCTTCAAATTCCCAAGGTAAAGCCATTTCAAAATGGATTGCTCATGGAATCAGATTTTGTTATTCACACCATGGAAAGCAAATCCCAGGGAGTATAAAGACTCACTCTACCAGAGCTGCTGCCACTTCAGCTGCCTTCCTCAGGGATGTTCCTACCAAAGACATTTTGGAAGCTGCAACCTGGAGTTCAGTGCATACTTTTTCTAAGCACTACAATCTACCTCTCTACTCTAAGTCTAGGGCAGGCTTTGCTTCTGCAGTCTTGCAGGGCCTTTTAGCTGCCCCCTCTACTTTATGACCACCTCCCTTTTATTCTGCTTTGGGATTCAACCCTACAGTCATGACTGCAACAGTGAAACACGATGAACATAGTACAGTTGTGTACACTTACCATAAATGTAAATGTTCGAGTGTCTTCACTGTTGCAGTCTGGGTTACCCTCCCTCCTGTCCCCTCTTATTTTTTGCTTTTGTGTGGTTCCCTTCTTCACCCTTCTTCTGAGGTATATTTGCAAAGGGTATGGGATCTTACTCATTTTGGAACACCTGACATCTGGGGCAAGACAAACTGGAGAACATGGCATCGGCCGTCAGCTTTGCACTCCTGGCGCTCTGACGTCAGGGAGCATGGCTGAGCAGCCGACGCCGGACCCAGACTTTGGGATTCTGGCCGACTGAGGACAGCCTGCCGGCAGGGGAGAACCCTACAGTCATGACTGCAACAGTGAAGACACTCGAACATCTACATTTATGGTAAGTGTACACAACTGTACTATATTATTGCCGCAACTGAAACATGGCTAAAACCCTATATTAAGGGCACAGAATTCCTTCTGTCAGATTTCGTCTGTCTTAGGGCTGACAGACCCCCCCCCCACCAAGGTGGAGGCATCTCTCTAATATATCCCATGTCCTTCATTACTGTCCCATATACAAAACCCATTCCACAGTTCCATAGCCAAATGTCTAGTTTCTTTCCTTAAAATGAATAATTGCAAAAACCTCTGTATTATTTATTTATTTTACATTTGTTAACCGGAAAATTCCAACTGGACCAGATCCATTTTCAGCAGAGGCCCTGGGAGAAAAGCTCCGGCATCAAGTTATACAAATACAGTACATCCAGCATAACACACAAAACAGGTTTCATCATGTATGCTGAGCATAGTAATATAACAAGAAATTAATAAAACACTTCAGGTAAAAGAAGATATAGAACACAGGTAAAAAGACAATGTCTGTTACAGTACATCTAGCATACTGCACAAAACAGGTTACATAATGTATGTTGAGCATAGTAATATAACAAGAAATTAATAAAACACTCCAGGTTAAAAAATATATAGAACATAGGTAAAAAGACGTTAGTTATGCATTGGTAAGAGAAGAAAATATATCAAGTAAGATTCTACAGTTAAAAGTACCCTTTCAGATGACCAAGCCTACAGGGGATCAGAGATCCAGCATTTTATCAGAGAGGAGTTTGGGAGCTAATAGCAGTGTGGGTAGGGTTATGTGATTCAAGGGCATAAGCAGGTGCTAAGAAGATGTGATTTGAGGGAGTTTTTGAATATGGATGTGGAGGGGGCAGTGGACACAGGATACTTGATAATATTGTAGGCTGTGCACAGCTGGTGATAGTTAAGTAGCTGTGGTAGCTCAAACCATTTTAGTTCTTTTAGCACAGTACAGTGATGGGTTCTACAGGTTGAGATAGTAGCAAACTTGGCTATTTTATTGTAGCATGATTTTAGTTTGTCCAGGTCACATCATCTGATTTGGGTAAGGATTGGTGTTGCATATAGTAGAGTTGAGAGGAGCTGGCTTTGTGCAAGAGTGACTTGCTTTTTGTGAGAGAAAGGACTTATGCCTGTAGAGGGAGCATAGCTTTTTGTGTACTAGTTTTATGATATATCAGATGTGAACATCAAAGTGGAGATTGTCTACTTCAATGCCCAGAAGTTTGGTGTGGGTAGAAGTCGAGATGGTGGTGCCATCCTTAGATGTTATGGTAAAGGAGAGGTTTTTTTTAATCTATTAGAGGTAAATAGTAGCAGTTTTTGTCTTTTTGGGATTTAGAATTAGTTGGATACCCGATATCCATTTTTCTACTGAGTTAGAGGTGTCTTGATTGAGTGTATGTTGGGTGGTGGGAGATGAGGCGGAGCAAATCAGGGTTGAATCATCCGCATAATGTATGAGTGTGGCATGTTGTGTAGAGCTATTGAGGTTATTTGTGAAAAAAGAGAATAGTGGGCCCAGTATAGAGCCCTGTGGGACTCCGATGGTGGTCAGAAGTTGTGTAGACAGTTTTCCACTAGACCGATTGTTGTCTGTCAGATAGGTAGCTTCTGAACCAGCCTATAGTAGAGGAGGTGAAGGATGATGTTAGTGAGTCTAGTAGAATGGAGTGGGAGACCATATCAAATGCTTTTGAGAGGTCTAGGAAAATGGCTGATGCATATATTTGTTATCATTCCTGTGTAGGTTTATATGATTAGTGAAGGATAGAAGAGCTGTGGTAGTGCTGTGATGTGGACAGAAACTGTGTTGTGTGGTAGATAGTAGATTATGTGCGTTAATAAATGTCATCACTTGCAAGTGGATGCATTTCTCAAGAAACTTGGATAGGGGCAAAGGATGGCAATAGGTCGGTAGTTGGAGAATTCATAGGAGTTACCTCCTTTATGGAGAGAAATGATGTATGATAGTCATTTACGTTCCCCCAGGCAATAACATCCCATATCTTGAGGAAATCCTTGCTTGGGCATCTACTAACATAAAAAAATGAGACCAGCATTCTGGGAGACGTAAATATCAACTGGCTAGATGTATCCCCACACCACTCTAACTGCGATATCAGTCTACATAAGTTCACCCAGCTAGTTAACACCATAACCAGGCCTAATAAAATTAATACTTGACTCAATCCTAGATTGGATTTTAGTGTCCGACCCAAACAAGATCACGTCCACTGGTACGCTCTCTAATAGTATAAGTGACCACTTACTGGCCCTTATGTAACGTGAATGTTCCATAACAATTAATAAACATCAGTACAGGGTTACCAGAGATGGACCCCAGTTCTGTCCATCTAGCTTTAACCAAAGGTTGCTTAGCATTAACTGGGACGCACTAAAATCACTTCCTTGATGAGGCAGTTGAATTCAACTCAACCTTCCTCAGCATACTAAATCTCGCTCCCCTTAGAAAAAAAGGGATTAAAAAGACCAACCATGCCAGTTGGCTAACAAGATCCACTAAGGATCTCCTGAAACGCAGAAACAAATCATGGAAAATCTGGCAAAAAGAAACAAAAACTCATCTGACCTCACCCAATACACACAGCTCCGAAACCAGGTTAAGCGCCTAGTACTACACAAAAAAAGAACACTACCTTACATTACAAAATCAACACAAGCAAAACCCAAAGAAATTCTGGAGCTCTCTCAGCTCTTTATTAAACTCCGGCTCTAGTAATAATCCTTGTCCAGACCCATATAAAAACACCCATTGAAATTGATGAAACCTTCAACTCCTATTTTATAGATATTATAGCCAATCTAACCACTACCTTTCTTTTTTAGGCCCACTTCTGTTTAGCATATTTATCAAGAACTTCCACACCGCACTCTAAGGCTCATTCATCCAGTACACAGATGATTACACTATCATCTGCACTGCAAACAACTCCTCAGAATACACCAACTCACCCAAAACACCCTCACCTCCACCAAAATTTGGATGCCTTATAATCATCTTGTCCTTAACCCCAACAAAACCAAACTAGTAATCTTTGCCCCCAAAAAGTCCACACCCCTACAAAAAGAGAACTTCACCATTCAATCCCTAAATGGTACCACTACTGACACTGTACCTAGCACAAAACTCCTGGGTGTCATCATAGACAAAAACCTCACATTCGACCTGCGCATCCAGTCCAATGTCAAAAAGACATATCAAAAGCCTGGCACTCTCTACCGACACAAACATCTACTCGGTGCATCAGCCCAACTTTCCCTTGCCTCTTCTTTTATATTACCCTCTCTTATACTGTGTCCCCCTCCTCACCAGCATTCAGTTCTCTCTAAAGCCCAAACTAGACTCATGCTACAACAAAACTGCCAATTTTGTAACTAATGCCTCCTACTCATCCCATCACTGCTTATCATTACACAACTTAGAATAGCTTGAACTCCCCAACTATCTCACCTTTAGCCAACTACAGCTCACAAACTCATTCATAATCCATCCACATGCCCTGCTCTATCTTCTATACTTTATACCATCCTAACAGACCACTCCGATCCAACAAGTGCTCGTATATGTAGAAAAACCCAAACATTTGGCTGGCCAGATGCTTTACTCCTTTACCAATCGAAAAACTTTGGAACTCCCCTCCCCCCCAACACTCAGTAACCCTCTTCAAGACATCTCTGAAACATCTCTCCTCGTCCTGGCTATGCACATGTGCTAACACCACATCTCATATAACCTAACTTCAACCATCGCAACTATTCTCACCCCAACTCTACTACTCTGGCATCCTTCTTTCATATCTAGCTGTCTTTTTACTTACTCCACTTCTCCATCCTGCCTACTTCCCTCTTCTAACCCTCATTGTCCTACCATTGATACCTTCTGTCTACTTCCTTCTCTTCTTAACACTTATAGACCTACCATTGAACTAGGTGAGACATTTAGGTACTCTTGCAGTCTACCTCATCATACCACCACTTATATCTGCAACAATATCCACATAACTTTGCTGATTTCTGCAACAGGGCTCATATAGCTTATGACTCAGCTATTACACCTCTTAAACGTGTGTAAAGTTTAAGTACCTAGTCTCTAATTAATTTCTATATCTGCTTTGCACCCACTGCATGAAGTGTCCTATATAAATTTTGCTAGCTGAAAACTACTCATATGGAATGTTCATGTATATACTCTGTATTGCTTGTATAATATTTTTGATTTGAGAAGGATTACTTATGTAGTTTTTTTCACCAATTGTATAAGCTGCCAGTAATATGTACGGAATGCCTTTATTAATGTAAATTCTGTATTATATGTGAAATGTCTTGTATGTGAAGCTTTTCTTCCTGGGACTCCACTGAAAATGGGCACTTCTGGCCCAGCTGGACCATCCCAGTAAACAAATGCAAATAAATAACCTGCACATTATAAAGGCATAGAGGGACATTCTCATCCACTGCAATTAGAAGGCATTTGTCTTCTTGGCCTGCTAGCAAGGAATCCTGGAGCAGAATTTTAGTTTTCTGTTTTGAGAGGAAGTAAACAAATCTTATTTCAGGTGTACTGTGTTCCTCACAGTTAAATCAATACCTGGAATACCTCAGAGTGATGTTTTCATAGTTGAGGGTCTGCCCTGGTCCTGCTTTGCTTTAACAGAATATATGAAGCCTAAAGAGTCAAACTGAGCTGAGTTACCACTTCCCAGGCTATCACAGTAAATCTGCACAGGGGGTAAGATCTGGTACCCCCTTTTTTAATGTACCACATCACTGTGGTGTTCTGAGAAAACTTGTAAAAGCCCTAGAGACCAGAGATGATGTATGGCTTTCAAAATGTTTACTACTGCTATCATCATCGTTGATGTTTAAGTACTTTTCTGACTCTTGTTTGTTCCACATAATTTGAAAACTGTTTGCCATGCTAGGTCTGAAGCATCTAACATCTGTTATGACAGACTGAAAAGGATGCACAAGGGAGAATGAGAGACCTGGATTCGAAGACAACTGCTCTACTCAGAGAACAACCTTCCATGCAAACCAAAAAAATGAGGATCTAAAAAGACAAAGGGGTGCAAGTCCAGAGTGAACTGAGGTACCACTGGATTTTTCTCATGCAAAGACTTTCCAAGGGAATCACTGAAGGGATGCATGTCTGAATCCTGAGAAAATGCCTTGTAGATACCTGGCTTTGCTTGGACAAATTTAGGAATAACTTTGGCAACATCTCCACTTTGTCTGGAGCAAGAAAGGCTCTTCCCTGTGTAAAATCTAACAGACATTCCATAAAAAAAATCTGTGTGGAGGGATGAGAAAGGATTTATGTAAGTTAACTTGAAAACCCAGAATGAGTAGAAGATTTTGAACACTTGCTAAGGGCTCTTGACAACTGAAAGTCTGCAAATATAAGACAGTCATCTAAGAGTCTGTTTTGTGCATTGAATACGGATTACAGTGAATGGCTTATAATCAAATAGGAAAGAGCGAAACGTTAAAGTACCAAAAACGCTCAGTGTAAAATAATTCATCAAATGGCTATAGCTGGCCCAGCATTGCAAACTTAATTAACCAAGATGGGGGCTTCACCCCCCACACCCACCCTAACTATATGTGCCAACTCTGCGATCGCACTACAGTGGGACTAGGGCAAGCTTAAAAATAAAAAAAAGGCTTCCTTCACTTACCTTATGCATAGTGTTACTTCCTGGTTGTTGGCCAGCTATGGTCATTCAATGAATTATTTTACAATGTTAAGAGTTTGATACTTTAATATTTCACTCTCTTCTGTTAGATTATACACCATTCCCTGTAATCCGTATTTGATGTGCAAACACAGACCTGTCATCTGAATATGGAAAAAAGTGAATGCCTTGAAGTCTGCAAAAAGTAATTACTGGAGCCAGTCACTTTGTAAATACACTTGGAGTAGCAGGTAGTCCAAAGGGTTAGCAGAAAAAGTACAGTTGTGTAACAACTTATAACAGTAGATGTACTACTTATCACTTTTGCAATATTCCTTACTATAGCGATATCCTACCAAGAGTAGCCATACGTCCAGGCAGCATACCAAAGCCTGAACTGTTCTAAGCTCCATTCATCAGACATGTCCTACATTCAAAGGGTAAGGGATATAACGTACAACAGCAAAACCCTCAGAAATTAATTTCCCGAATGAAAAGGAGCAGCAGTGGAGGAAAAGAAAATGGTAAACAGACATCCTGAAAGATAAAGAAATCCTCTTGGCCAGAGGAAATGAAGGGAAAAAAACAGGAGGAAGTGACAGAAAGTACAGTTTTGTACCTACCATAAATGTAGATGTTCGAGTGCCAATACAGCTGCAGTCATAACAGATGGGTTCTCCTGCCGGCAGGCGGGTCCTCGGTCGGCCGAATTCCAAAGTCTAGGTTGTCGTCGCTTCTTCCCTGACGTCAGTGCGACAGGGGTATAAAAGAACCAGCCAACGCCATTTTCTTCAGTTTTTCTTGCCCCAGATGTCAGGTGCCCCCAGAAGGAAGTCAATACATAAATTTGTGTAATAAAGCAATGCCATATAATCAAAATACAGTAGTTGCAAGCAAATGCACCATAAATGAATACCCCAATCAGGTTGTATGAGGAAGTGTTAGCCAAAAGGCCTGTCCCAAGAGGGAAAGGAGGGAGGGAAACCTGGACTGCAGCTGTATTAGCACTCGAACATCTACATTTATGGTAGGTACAAAACTGTACTATGTTCATCGTGCATACAGCTGCAGTCATAACAGATGGGTAGAATCCCAAAGCTAAGAAAGGGGTGGTAGGCAGTAGGTGGAACTAGGAGGAGCCAGGATGCCCTGCAAGACTGCAGTGGCAAAGCATGCTCTAGTTCTGGAGTATAATGGTAGGTGGTAGTGCTTGGAGAAGGTATGCACAGAACTCCAAGTGGCTGCTTCCAAAATATCTTTGGTAGGAACTCCTCTGAGGAAAGCTGCAGAGGTAGCTGTGGCCCTTGTGGAGTGAGATCTGATGCCTGCAGGTACAGTTTTACCATGAAAAGAGTAACAAAAGTGTATGCAGTGGGCTATCCATTTTGAAATTGTCTGTTTGGAAATTGGCTTCCCTTGAGCTCCTATAGCATAGGACACAAAGAGCTGTTCTGATTTTCTGAAAGGCTTTGTTCTGTCCAAATAATAACGCAGCTGTCTGTGGATGCCCAAGGAATGTAGTAGTCTCTCCCCTTTGTTTTGAGGATTAGGGTAAAAGGTAGGTAAGTGTATAGCCTGATTCAAAGCTACCCTGGATACCACCTTTGGCATAAAGGACGGGTTGATTCGTAAGGAAACTCTGTCCTGATGGAAGATGATAAAAGGCTGCACAGCCATGAGGGCTTGTAGTTCCGATACCCTACGAGCTGAGGTGATAGCCAGAAGGAAAGCTGTTTCCCAGGACAAATATTGCAAATCTGTTGAGGCAGCTGGCTCAAAAGGAGGCAAGCTCAGCTTTTCTAGAATGAAACTGAGGTCCCAAGCAGGTATTGGTTGTTTCCTTGGGGGTTTTATATTCTTAGCCCCTCTGAGGAACTGTCTTAAGAGAGGGTGAGAGAATAAAGATGGATCAGTGTTGTATTCTGCAGAAATGCCTGAGGCATAGATTTTGATGGAGGAGAATGAAAGTCCACTGCGTAGCAGCTCAGCTTGATACTGTAATATTTGAGGTAAATTTAGTTTTCCGGGATTCTGGCCCTTTTTCTCATTCCAGGCACAAAACAGTTTCCATTTTGCGGAGTAAGCTTTTTCTAGTAGACGGCCTTCTGGCCTCCAAAATGACATCCTGCACCTCCTTGGAGAGTAGGGTCTGTTGTGATTCTAATGAATCTTCCATGCGGCCAGATTGAGTGTTTTCAGCTGACTGTGAAGAGTTTTGAAGCTGTGCTGAGTCAGAAGAGGCATTAGAGGTAGGGTCCATGGAGGGGAATGCGTCCGGCTCCTCAGAAGTAGGTACCAGTGCTGTCTTGGCCAGTCTGGAGCAATGAGAATCATCTTTGGTCTGTCTGCTCTGGTTTTTAAAAGAACTTTGGGCAGCAGAGGAATAGGTGGAAAGGCATAAACTGTCATTGTTGTCCAACTGAAAGAGAGAGCGTCCACTCTCCAGGCCTTTGGATGAAAAGTCCTTGAGCAGAATTTTGTCAATTGGTGATTCTTGTGGGAGGCAAAGAGATCTATGTCTGGCCTTCCCCATGCTTGAATTATCTCTGTAAAAACTTGAGGATGCAACTTCCATTCGTGTGGATCTGTCATATTTCTGCTTAGGTTGTCTGCCAGCGTGTTTTCCTTGCCTGGCAAATACTGTGCTTGAAGTTCGATTTGTAATTCCAGAGCCATATTCCAAAGTGACATGGCCAGCCTGCATAGGGGGAATGAATGGGTTCCTCCCTGTTTGTTTATGTACCACATTACTGTGGTGTTGTCTGTCCTTATCAATAGTTGACCTGGATGCAGAAGGTCTTTGAAATATATAATAGCATTTATTACTGCTAGCATTTCCTTTTGATTGATGTGAAGGTGCTTTTCTTTTTGGGACAATTTGCCCTGAATGCACCGATCTGTCATGTGCGCCCCCCAGGCGTAGTCCGAGGAGTCTGTTGTGATGACTTGATTTGCTTGAGGCTTGCAGAATGGGAGACCTGTGTTTGTTTGGCATGCTTGAGCCCACCACAGAAATTCCTTTTAAAGACATGGAATTAGTGGTATTATTGTTTCCAAACTGTGGCTGTGTTGAGACCATAGGTTTTTCAGGTACCATTGAAGTTTCCTCATATGCAGCTTTGCACATGGGATTAGTAGGATGCAAGATGCCATGAATCCCAGAGCCTGCAGGATTTTCCTTGCAGTCAGCCTGGTGAAATTTGCTAGTGTTCTGAAGTATTGAGTTAGTTGCCCCTGCTTCTCTGGCGTGACGTAGGCCATCTGGGTGTTTGTGTCCAAGTTGGCACCCAGGAAAATTATTTTCTGCGAGGTATTACCCTTGATTTCTTTTTGTTGACTATGTATCCCAGAGAATTCAACAACATTATTACATAAGCCAGATGTTTCAGAAGTATGTGCTTGCTGTCTGCTTGGATCAGGCAGTCGTCCAAATATGGGTATATTTGTATCCCTTGAAGTCTGCAGTAGGCAATTACTGATGCCAGGCATTTCGTGAATACTCTGGGCGCAGTAGATAAGCCAAAGGGCAATGCAGAGAATTGATAATGGGTTGAACCTGCAAGAAATCTGAGGTATCTTCTGCAATTCTGTCTGATTGGGACATGCAGGTATGCCTCCTTGAGGTCCAATGTTACCAGCCAAGACTCCTTGCCCAGCATGGGAAGAAGCTGCTGTAATGTGAGCATCTTGAATTTTGGTACGAGTAAAAATGTGTTTAGGATGGATAGGTCCAAAATAGGTCTCCAATCTTTTCCCTTCCTTGGTACCAGGAATAGTCTGGAATAAAAACCTTGACCTTGTTCGTGAGTAGGTACCTCTTGAATAGCTTTCATGTCCATGAGATCTGAAATTTGTCTTTGTGCCTCTGCCCTTTGATTGTGTGGCAGGTTTGGCATGCCTCTCATTTTTGGAAGGGTGTGAAAATGGAATCTGTAGCCTCTGTTTATAATGTCCAGGATCCATTTGTCTTTTCTGACTATGCCAATTTTTTGAAAATAATGCCAGTTTTCCGCCTAAGGGTGCTGCCATTTGAGCCTTGCTTGGCATGCAAAGGGGAAAGGCTGCGAACTATCCTCACCACCTCTTTGTGTAGGAGCTTGCCATTGTCTGTCTCTAAACAATCCTTGAGATTGCCCTCTGCCCCTCGGGCGCCTGTATCTACCTCTTTGGGGTCTGTCCGTGGCTGGAAAGGACCAATTTTTGGAAGGCCAATTTCTACTGAAACGTGGAGGTTGTACCTGTAGAAAATCTTTCACTGTTTGCATTGATTTCGCCTTTTCCTCAATTTTCTTTAATACCTCCTCAGCTTTAACACCAAATAATACATCCTTTTGTAGAGGGGCATCTAGTAATTTAGCTTTGACATGATCTGGTAAGGTTTGCACCTTGAGCCAGGCATGTCTACGTATGACTGATCCTGTAACAGCAGCTCTACAAGAGGCCTCTAGAGCATCAAAACCACATTGCAAGGCATGTTTACCCACTTGTTCTGCACTATGCATCAAAACCTGCAACTCCAAGTCTGGTTGTTCAGGTTGTGACATTTTACTTCTCAACTGTGATAACAGAAACTGTTGGTACTTTAGCATATGGAACTGGCAGTTTAATGCCCTCATAGTTAAGGTGGCCGAGGTGTATACCTTTTTTCCCCACCTTTCTAAGGATCTGGAATCTCTCTCAGAAGGTAATGGATTTTTAGCAGTGGAGGCCTTAATTCTCTTGGGGCCCTGTGAGATAGTTTCTGGGTCAGCCGCATGGCTTTTGTATAAAAATTGGTGTGAGTCAGGAACCCGGTAGTACCTGTCAAGCTTGACTGGGGCTGGAGGTAAAGAATCCGGGTTAAGGCAGGCCTCTGAGTACACATCATCTAGTATGTCTAAGACAGGAGCTATAGCCAGAGGCCTGTGCTGAGGTAGCAAGAGAAAATCCCTAAGCCTTTTCTTGGAATCTGAGTACTCTTGGCTTTCCCAGTGGAAGTGTTCCCTTAAGGTATGCAAGGTTTCCCCAAATGAGTAATCCTCTGGGGGGGGGGGGACAGAGGGAATGGACTCCTCTGCATCAGAATCTTCAAAAGGGGAGTAAGAATGTTCCTGTTCATCTGAGTGCTCTGAAATAATGGAGGCCTGGTCAGAGGAGGGGGATTCTTCCTCCACTCTGGGCCTTTTGTCCGGGGTGGGTTGAGAACCCCTGATAAGGGTAATTAAATCCTCAGCCATGTTAAGCATCTGTTTTTTAGGCATGGGGCCTGGAGAAGGGCCCTGTGTAGCTTGTCTCTTAGAATGCATGGCTGCTTTAGACTTAGTGAAAGCCTTGATGGAAAAAGAAGAGGAAGGTCTAAAGACACCTTGAGAGGAGGCAGACCTGTCTACATTTAGAGATTCACCACCAAGAGTGGCTTCGGTATCTGTAGTCAGGGTGTGGGCCGAGGAGCCTGCGACCTCGGGCACAGAAGACACCGCCAATGAAGTGTCGCGCAGAGGCCGCGGACCTCATGTGTCGGTCCTTATCTTTGCATTTTTTACACAAAACTGGAGTCGGAGTATCCGACGACATAATATAGTTAAATTTTTTGCCAAAATAGTGCTGGGCGAACTCCGCCCGACGCTTAGTGGTGCTTTTGTTGAATGTAGCACAAAAACGACACACCGAGAAGTCGTGGTCTGGGCCTAAGCAAGGAATACAAAGTGAATGAAAATCCTTATGCGGTATTTGCTTCCCACATGAAATACAATTATTAACTTTGTCTGACATCGGTCTGAGGCAAGAAAAGTTTCCCCAACGGGGTACTTAGCTTTCAAGAAAACTTTGGTTGCAAAATTTTCGTAATTTCAGGAGCTGGCCGAACGGCTTCTGCTTCGGGCACCGCGCGGCAAGAAAGACTGAAGAAAATGGCGTCGGCCGGTTCTTTTATACCCCTGTCACACTGACGTCAGGGAAGAAGCGACGACAACCGACGCCGGACCTAGACTTTGGAATTCGGCCGACCGAGGACCCACCTGACGGCAGGAGAACCCATCTGTTATGACTGCAGCTGTATGCACGATGAACATCACTGCAGTAGTGATGTAGGACATCTACTGTTGCAATAATTTCTTAAACTGTACTATGTCTTTCCTTCTTTACTGTTTCAGTATTCTTTACTACAGGGAGTGTACGAAAGCTACTGTAGTTAGTGGGAGTGTAGTGAGTGGGAGAAGGAAAAATCTGAGGAACCCTCCAAAAATCCATGGAGGACGGACCTGGCAAAACCTGCTCTGGCCCTTGAAAACACATCCATCATGTAGGACTTAGTAAAAATATGTACAGATCATCAAGTAGCAGCTTCCAGAATGGAGCTGGCATTCAGATCCGTATGAGTTGGAACAGAAGTGGGAAGCCATTTCCTATAGAGAGAGTAATAAAAGAGCACGGCTTTAGAAATCCAAGAAGAAACTGTTTGTAAACTGCCAAACCCAATTTCTGGAAAGAAACAAAAAGTTGCTCAGATTTTCTAATATCTTTTTTGTCTTACCCAAATAGCATCTGGGCTGTCTATGCAAATCCAAAGAATGGATAATCCTATCTCACTGTTATTCTGTGGAGGAGGAAAGGAGGAGGCAAGATGGAATTCTGATTCAAAGACATATCACTGACAACATTAGGCATAAATGCAGGATTGGTTTTAAGAATCACACGGACTCTGTGGAAAACTAGAAAAGGAGGAATGCTCAAAAGAGCTTGAAGTTCAGACTATGTTGGCAGAAGTCAGAGCCACCAACAAGATAGTCTTCCAAGTACACAATTTCAAAATGGAAGTAGGTGTTGGTTCAAAAGGTAGCTGGGTTGCTTTTCAAGAACATAATTCAGGTAGCAATAAAGGGGAACGGGTTTTCTTGGAGAGGTTTTGGAAACTGTTTGACCTCAAATCTAGAAGAACGTGGTAGATCTGGTGGCAGACAGATGGCTGACAAATGAGCTTTAACAGAAGAATATGCCAGAGCAGAACTGAAGAATTCACACAGGAAATAGTAGGAATTACCACAGAGAGGCTCATTTTCATTGTTGTGATACAAAGAAGAAAATACCTTCAACTTAGCTACATAACTTTTTTAGGTAGTGTTTTCTTGCCACCTGTAAAATACAAAGAATGTCCTCATAAAAACACTGCCAGAAAGACATCAAAACTCTATCACCCAGAGAGTCAACTATAGGGCGAGAATGAGGATGAGAAAGCTCCTCTCTTCGTGTGAAGAGGTCCATCCTGAGGGGTAACTTAGGATGATTTCCCTTTTTCACCTGGCGAGGGGCAATCAATGTTGTCTGGATGAAGAGTCTCACCAACAAGATTTTGGGCCTGTCCAATATAATCTTGAGATGGATCTTTGGCAACAAAGGAAGAAGGGGAAATGTATACTGAAACATTCCTCTCCAAGAGAAACACATGGCATCCAGTTTCCAAGCCAGGGGACTTGCCTTCCCTCAACAGACGGCTCTAAAAGTTCTGTTCCAGAGTGCAAGTAGATCCACCAGAGGAGTACACAACTGATGAACAATGTCCAGGAAACCCTCTCTGAGAAACATCCACTGATGAAGATTGGTCTTGTATCTGCACAGTCAGACACTCCAGTAAGAGTAGGATCCAGCACTAGACAAGCCATGCGGTCGCCAAAGGCTCACTGGCAGGGGGACTGCCACAAAACAGATTTTTTCTTTAACAATGCACTCTTTATGCATTACACATTTCTAAGGGCACATGCACAGTGCGTCCTTAGTAGCTTTTGTACATGCATCTTTAGTATGACGCACACACATTTAAACATCAGAATGTGTAATTTTTAAGACAAGCATAGATTTGGATTTCTGTTGCGGTTCCGTTTGAACTCTGAGAACAGGTAGTCCACTTAAATAAACACAGGTAGAGGTGCGTGTGTGTGTGTGTGTGTGTGTGTGTGTGTGTGTGTGTGTGTGTGTATATGAAATGCCCCAGTTAAGGATAGCAGGTTAGTGAACTCATTCAGGTTCAAACCCTGTACTTTGAATACAAGACCCTAGAGCCTGAACTCTCTACACAAACTGCCAAACATGTCATTAGTAAGCGAATTTCAAACAATGTTGAGTTCCAATGCATTTTAAACAATGTTGAGTTTCTGTGCATTTTCAAGGACTTGAGTTTCAGGGGAAGAGAAGTTTAATATTACTCATGCCAAGTCTGTTTTCAATGTGTAACTGTTTTGTTGAGCAAATAGCTCGGTGTTTGCGCTATAAATTTTAAAAGCGGTGTTAGTGGGTCTACATCATAACATTCAAATTTCATAACGTTAAATTTCATAACATTAAGACCACATAAAAAATTCAAAAAGTACAGTTGTGTACACTTACCATAAATGTAGATGTTAGAGTGTGTATTCACTTGTTGCAGTCCTTACAAAAATGGGTTATCCGGCTCCCGGTAGCCCACAGTCAGCCAAAATACCAATGTCCTTGGTATATGACATCGGCTGCCTTCGGTTTAGGCCTGACATCAGGTACAAAGGAAAACAGCAGATGCCATTTCCTCAGTTTTTCTTGTCTTAACTGACAGGAGCCCCCCCCCCCCCCCAAAAAAGGTTAGACAAGGAAAAGAAAAATCCAATCTGTGCCCTAGGAAAAAAGGGGGCTGGAAGGGAGTTAACTAGGACTGCAACAGCGAACACACTAACATCTACATTTATGGTACGTGTACACAACTGTACTATGTTCATCGTGTTTCACTGTTGCAGTCCTTACAAAATGGGTTGATTCCCAAAGCCCAGGAAAAAAAAAAAAAACAAAAGGGAGGAGGAACACCCACTGTATAAGGGTTGGTAAGGATGCCCTGCAACACTGCAGTGGCAAAACCAGCCCTGGACTTGGAAAACAAGGGTAAATTGTAATGTTTAGTGAAAGTGTGGACAGAAGTCCAGGTAGCCGCTTCCAGGATGTTCCTAGTAGGTACACCTCTTTAAATAGTTGCGGAGGTAGATGCTGCTCTAGTAGAATGGTTCCTGATACTCTGTGGAGGAACCTTGGCATGCTGTAAGCAACAAAAGTGAATACAATGAGCAATCCACTTAGAAATGGTCTGTTTAGAAACAGCTTTGCTCTGAGCTCCAGAAGCAAAAAACTGATCAACAACTGATCCGACTTTCGAAAAGGTTTAGTCCTGTCCAGGTAAAATCTAAGCTGTATATACAGCTCCAGGGAAAGTAGCAACCTTTCCCCTTTATTCTGAGGATTAGGAAAGAAGGTAGGCAGGTGGATAGACTGGTTAAGAGTCAGGCTAGAAACCACCTTAGGCATAAAGGAGGGATTAGTTCAAAGAGAAACCCGATCCACATAGATGATAAAAGGCTCTACTGCCATTAAGGCCTGCAGCACAGAAACTCCTCTAGCTGAAGTAATAGCCAAGAGAAACAATATTCCAGGAGAGAAACTTCAAATCTGCTGAGGCAGCTGGTTCAAAAGGAGGCAGAGCAAGTTTCTCAAGTACAAAATTAAGATGCCAAGCAGGGGTAGGTGCCCTTCTGGGAGGCCTTAAATTGCTAGCTCCCCTGAGGAACTGTTTCATCAAGGGAGGAGAGAAAATGGGTTGCTCAAAGGAACAATGAGCAGAAATAGCTGAAGCATGAATCTTGACTGAAGAAAAAGTAAAGTCCACCATTAAGCAAACCTGCCAGATAGTCTAGAATAAGAGGAAGAGTAGGTTGAGAAGGGTCTTCCCCTCTAGTCTACATCCAAATGGAGAATCTTTTCCACTTATCTACACAAGATTTCCTAGTGCTAGGCCTCCTGGCCTCACAAAGGACCTCAACCACCTGTTGTGAAAGGTTTAAATTATGAGCCAGGCTGTCAAATGCAGAGTCTGAAGATGAGGATGTAGAATTTTTACCCCCTCCTGAACCAAAAGATCTGGTACCAGGGGAAGATGCCAAGGCTGAGACTGGGAGAAACTGCAAAGTAGTGGATACCAATGTTGCCTGGGCCAGTCTGGAGCTATGATGATGGCCCTTGGTTTCTCGTCCCTTATCTTTAACAGCACTCTGGGAAGAAGAGGGAGAGGAGGGAATGCATAAATCGAGAGCTGTGTCTAGGGAAAGGACAGAGCATCCACTTTCCAAGCTTTGTTGTGATGATCCCTGGTGCAAAAGGATGGAAGAAGGTGGTTGGTTGGAGATGAGAAGAGATCCACCTGGGGAGTGCCCCAACGCTGAATGATGACAGAAGATGGTCTTTTTTAGATGCCACTCGTGAGGATCCAGGACCTGCCTGTTCAACCAGTCTGCCAAGGTGTTGAGCCGTCCTGGAAGAAACTGAGCTATCGGATGAATGCCCATGGAAGCTGCTATGGACCATAGTATCATGCATTGTCTGCACAGGGGGGTAAGAGCGGGTCCCTCCCTGCTTGTTGATGTACCACATGTTGTGGTGTTGTCTGTCCTGACCAGAAGGGTACCAGGAGAGAGATGATGCTTGAAAGCCATCAAGGCCTGCTGGACTGCCATCAATTCCTTCAGATTTATGTGCAAATGAACCTGTTGATATAGTTCCAAGTCCCATGAATGCATCTGCCCTCTAGATGTGCTCCCCAAGCGTAGTCCGAGGCATCTGTGATGACAGTCTGGCTGGAAGGAAGTGGACAGAAAGGCAGGCCTCTGTTCTGTGCACAGGCAGTCACCCATCATAGGACCTCTGTCTGCAGGCAGGGAATCAGAGGAAGTATCAATTCTAAATCCAGAGTGTGTTGACACCAAAGGTGTTTGAGCTACCATTGTATTTTCCTCATATGCAGTCTGGCACATGGAATCATCAGAATACATGAAGCCATGAATCCCAGGGCTTGCAGGAATTGCCTTGCAGAGAGCTGGGTCACGCTTTCTAAATTCTTGAAGTAATTCGAAAGATCCATTTGTTTCTGTTGAGGGAGGAATACCATCAGGGTGGCTGTGTTCAGGCTCGCTCCCAGGAATACAATCTCCCTGGTGGGTGCCAATTTTGACTTTTTCGTTGATAGTGTAGCCCAAAGAGGTGAGAAGGTTTTTTACAAAGTCCAAATCCTTTAGAAGTTGCTCTGGAGAGTTTGCTTGAATAAGACAATCGTCCAAGTAAGGGTAAATTTGAATGTTTATTTGCCTGCAAAAAGCAATGACTGGACCCAGGTATTTCGTAAAAATTCTGGGAGCAGTAGATAAGCCAAAGGGCAGAGAAATGAAGTGCCTGTTCCCCGCCCTGAAGCAAAGGAACTGCCTGCAGCTTTCCCTTATTGGGAAGTGCAGATAAGCTTCTTTGAGATCCAAAGTCACCAGCCAGGAATCCTTGGCCAGCATTGGCAGCAACTGCTGAAGAGTGAGCATTTTGAACTTGGGAATCACCAGAACAGTGTTTAGAATGGACAAATCCAGAATAGGGCACCAGGTGCCCCCCTTTTTTGGTAACCAGGAAAAGTCTCAAGTAGAAACCCTGGCCTATCTGCAGTGCAGGAACTGGCTCTATTGCTCCCAGGTTTAGCAAAGAAGAAACTTGTTTTTCTGCTTCTGCCCTTTGAAGTGGGCGGATATCTGGGTATCCTTGGTGGACAGGGAAGGTGTGACAGGAGAACTTGTAGCCTTGGGATTCTATTTTGTGCACCCATTTGTCGTCTGTGACGGTGTACCAGACATCTGCAAAAATGGCTAACCTTCCCCCCCAAAGGAAACCCTGGGCCCGCAGAGGAAGGCCAGAGTCATTGGGAATGCTTGCTTTGGGAAGTTTGCTTAGAACTCCCATATTCTGAAGAGGAAGCCTGCCAGTGTTTAGCCTTTTTTTTTGGGGGGGGGGGGTCTGTCCCCTAGAAGACCTGTAACCCCTAGGCCTACTGCGATCCTGTGTACTAGGGTCAGGAAAAGTCCAATTCTTAGAAGGGAAATGTCTACTAAAACGAGGAGGCTGAACTTGCAGAAAGTCCTTAACAGTTTGCATAGATTTGGCCTTATCCTCCAACTTTTTCAACACCTCTTCTGCTTTGCTACGAAAAAGATTGTCCTTGTGCAAAGGCACATCCAGTAATTTAGATTTGACGGATTCAGAAAGGGGCTGTTCCCTGAGCCAAGCATGTCTTCTAAATGACAGAACCAGTGAGTGCTGCCCTGCAATAAGCCTCCAAAAAAAGTGTTGAAAACACAATGCAGAGAATGTTTAGTGACAAGAGTGGCAGAATTCAATAAATCTTGCATGTCCTTACTCTCCATCAGGGAAGGAACACCAGCAATTTTAGCCTTAATAGCCTCCAAAGTATGCTGCTGATACTTAAGCATATGAAAAAGACAATTAACAGACAATTGTCAGGGGGGAGGAAGTATAAACCTTTTTACCCCATCTATCCAAGGCCCTAGATTCCTTGTCAGAAGGAACAGGATTTTTAGCAACCATGGCTTTAACACCCTTAGGTCCCTGAGAAATAATCTCTGGATCAGCAGTAGGAATCTTGAAAAGGAACTGATGAGAATCAGGAACTCTATAATACCAGTCAGGCTTTCTGGAAGCAGGAGGAACAGAATTAGGAGTCAAAGAATTCTCCATGAAATCAACAACTTCCAAAACCGGAGGGATAGCCAAAGGCTTATGCTGTGGCAAATCCAAAAATTCCCTAATCCGCTTCTTAGACGGAGGGTAGCCCTGACTTTCCCATTTGAAATGCTGCCTAAGAGTACTCCGAGTATCTCCAAAAGAAAAATCTTCTGGAGGGGAGGCAGAAGGGATGGAGTCTTCTGGATCAGAATCCTCAAAACCAGAAAAAAAGTTGAGTTTTTCCCTCTTCATCAGCAGAGTTGCAGGAAACCTCAGAGTCTGAGGCAGACAAAACTTCTGGGGACATTTCCCTAGCCCACATAGGAGGTGGCTGGGAGCCCCTGATAAGGGTCAAGAGAAAACAAACCATTTTAATCATCTGAGACTGAGGCATTTGAGGGGAGGCCGGCGCCTGCTTTGGAGTAGATTTTTGGCTGGAAGGCCCGTTAGAAAGCCAGAGGGACTCAGGAAGCGTAGCTACCGCAGTAGTCAGAACCAAGGTCGCCCCACTGACTACTGCTGGGCCAGCAACCAGCTTAACAGGGACGTCGTCGGCTAATTTGACCCTAAGCCTATCGCAGTCCTTTTCCTTGTGCTTCTTAGGAACATCTGAGACCAGAAGACGTCATACCGACAAACTTAGAAGCCAAACTATGAAATGCTTGAACAAGATCCTAGCTCTACGGCGTATAGTACACAGGTTGAAGGAAGCACAGAGAGCACAATTAGGGACGTCGTGCTCAAGGCCCAAACAAGTCATAAAATAGGAGTGAAAATCACAGTGCGGAATCAGTTTTCCACAGGCAAGACAGTTATTAATTTTCTCTGACATTCGTTAAAGCAAGAAAAGAGGGTCCCCAATGGGGTACTTATCTGAGGACATCTTCAACTAAGCAGTCAAAATACAAAAAGAAGGTACTCAGCCGACCGGCACTCATGCAAAATGCTTCTGCTTCGGGCTCCATGGCAAGAAAGACTGAGTAAATGGCATTGGCTGCCTTCCTTTGCACCTGACATCAGGCCTAAACCGAAGGCAGCCGACGTCATCTGTCAAGGACTTTGGTATTCTGGCCGACTGTGGGCTACCGGGAGCCGGATAACCTATTTTGTAAGGACTGCAATAGTGAAACATGATGAACATCACTGAAAACCCAAAAAATTGAAAAAAGTCAGAACACTGAAATTGTGCTTCAGAACACTGAAAACGACATTGCACAAGTAAATATCACCTCCACCTACAACCACTAACAAACACACTTTCTACTACATTTCTGCAGGTGCACAAGCCCCCCTGCACCCCCCATAAATGAAATATACCAACTCCAAGATAGCACTGCAGTGGAAAAAAGTTAATTTCTTAACCTCATTGTGATAGCACTACAGTGGAAAAAAAAGTTAATTTCCTAAACTCAGTGTATGGCGAGTGATACAGCGAGGTTAGGAAATTAGTTTTTTACCAATGTAGTGCAATCTTGGAGTTGGTATACTTAATTTACGGGGGGGGGTTGTGTGGAGGGCAGAGCCCCCACATGGGGGGTGCGGGGGGGCTTTCCCCTGCAGAAACATTGTAAAGAGTGTTTGCTAGTTAGGTGTTGTTATAGGTGGAGAGGATATTTACCTATGCATTGCAGTTTTCAATGTAATGAAGCATACTTTCAATGTTCTGAGTTTTCAATGTTTTGGGATTTAGATTTAGATGTCTTGGTCTCAATGTTATGAAATTTCAATGTTATGAAGTAGGCCTGTGTTAGTAGCACAATGGGTAGCATACTTGCCTTTAGTAAAGAAGGCTGTGGGTTCTACATCTATACCATGTGGATGGATTTCTGATACTGCAGTGCCCCCTTTAAGGGTGGATGGGGCTCTGCACTCCTGAGTGTGCCCTGCTTTGGACAAGATGCCTTATGAATCTGTTGCTGGTTTGACAGCTATTCCCTAATGCAATATTACCAGCTTACCATTTTTTTTTTTTTTTTAATGTAACACAGGTAATTTGTTTTTTTTAAGGGCAGCAAACTCGGAATTTGTACATGAAACACTGAAATGTAAAGTTATTAGCCAGCATAAACCTTTTTATTAATTATAGGCCTCATTAATGTGGAATTATTCAGATGACTTACTTTTGCAGAGATTGTGTACATTGAATATTGGTGGATTGTAATGACAAAAGTCAAAGTAAACTTGTCATTCAGAAATCAAACAAGTGCAAAAACTGAACAAAATTCCATATCTCCAGACTCAATGTGCAGATAACATATAGACTACTTTCACAGACATACACATGTAACACCTGGCTATTACATCACAGACATGCAGGTGGACAGACTAATATTGCACATAATTAGAAACACATTTTAACACTTTTTGAACTGAAGACAGAAGTTTAAGTGGCCTTTTGGAGTTGAAATGTTCTGTAGTGGGTATTTTTGTCATTATTGGTTCATATGTTTTCTTTCATTGCTTAATAAAAAAATGTTCAAACATACAAATTTAAAAATGCACACTACCAAGTGGTGCTGTATTATACAAGGTATACAATTTAATACAATCAGGATGATGCTAAGAACACATGTATGCATGATCCAAAAAATGTGTGCAAGGAGCCTATGGTTTGAAAACAGCCCAAAGAAAAAAACTTAATCTGCCACTGGCTAGATGTATTTTCATTTTCTTTGAATGTGGGTTTCAATGCAGTGTTAATGAATGTGAGTTTCACGGTCAGAGAAGCTTATGGTTCATGCCAAGTCTGTTTTCACTGCGGGACTGTATTGTTTTGTTTGGCAAATGTTTACCAGTGTTTGTGCTATAAAATTTGAAATAAAAGGTTTAAATATCTCTAATCATTGTTGAAGTAAAGAAGAAAATAGTATGTACACTGCCAGATTTTTACAGTGTTTATGGTAACTGGGGAAAAAATAGCCAAGTAATGGAACACTGTAATGCTGGGGGGGGGGGGGTGCCACATACAAGTTACAATACACTCATCACATCGCAATCAACAACAGGACCACCTGTATGTCTCCCTTGGCCCATATCTCCTGACTAGTATACAGTACCCAAGCATTAGGCCAAACATGATTCTTCTTGGAGCTTCAACTATCCCTCCATTAACCTGGAGACTTGTACATCCCCTCAACTGTACGTCCAGACATTTCTAGACTTCGTAAATACAAACTCTTTGGACCAGTTACTCCATGCTGCAACTAGGGGAAGCAAAATCCTGGACTTGGTTCTCAGCAATATGGTACAGCTCTGTACTCCACCAGTTGCAACTTCCTCACATCATATTCACCTTAAGTCTGAAGCTGGAAGCATCCTCAAAAACCTTGGAATTCACAAATTATGTGATGGCTAATCCATACAAAATGAAATGAGTGATAATGTGGCCAACGCCAACATCATCCTTCAGCCTGATGACCCCACTGTGTATGCATAATCCTTTACTGCTACATTCTATGCACATGTGAATAGCTGCACAGATGCATCAGCCCTCTCCAAAGCAAATAAAGCCAAATTTAAAAATAAACCCTTACGGTGGAATCCAAATATAAAACGGGCTCTACAATAAAAGAGCAACTATACTGCATGCAATAAACTACTGTGACATCAAAAAACACTTTTGCTAAACTGAACAAAGAACTCTGGTCCCTGATCAATACATGAAGTAACGATAGCTCCCCAGGCAAAAGACAACCATAAAGCTATTCTTTCACTACCTCAGAAACCTTGGAAATAATGGCTAGCATTGTTCAGAGCTAATAGTAAAAGGATAACACATACTCAGACCATGAGGACATTAGGTCCATCTTTACTACCTCCCCTGCATTCCCAGATAACATACCTGCATCTACACCACCTCTTGAATCTCCCAAGAACAAGCCATTATATCACTTTCCACGACAGAGAACACTGCAACACTGCTTCTATGGGACCGGATAACATACCTGGCTGTCTATTGACCAGCCTCAAACCGGACTTGTCAACGCTCTAAACAGACTACTCAGTCTGGTGTCAGATGAATTCAGGGCAGCAACAGTCATCCCCTGCATAAAAGTGGGGCATCAATCAAATTCCCCCCCCCCCCTTTCTACAGGGGGTCAAGCTAAGAAGGAAAAGGCATGGTCGCAGAAAGTAACAAATCCATGCCGGTTAACTTCCAGAATACCTTTACTGGCACGTGGCTATGCCTTTTCTTTCTTAGTTCAACTTACTCTATACCAGTTTGTGTAGTGTAAGCTGTTGGCAGTCTCTTTCAATTCAATGCCATTCCCCTACCTTCTTCAACACTCATGTCTGACAGTCAGAGGTCTTCTCTCACAGTCGCATCTTTTTACAAGATGCTGCCTTTTTCTCTTTCCTTATCTGCACCAGATCTTCTTAACTATATTGTTTTCTTTTCTGCATATGTGCTTGAACCACCACCATAATATGATTTTGTGACCTCTGCAATTGGAGCTACTCTGGCCTTTGCTCTGATTTCTTCATTCCTCTGTCTGTCCCCAAACTATGCATCCTACCACCTGTCTCAGGCACTTCATCTCCATCACCTCAAGATTTCTGAACTGTTATGCCTTTACTGCCCACGTTTCTGTACCACTAGAACTATAATAAAACTATTGTGACGTCAAAAAACACTTTTGCTAAACTGAACAAAGAACTCTGGTCCCGGATCAAAGCTAGACATGAAGTAACGATGGCTCCCCAGGCAAAAGACAACCATAAAGCTATTCTTTCACTATCTCAGAAACCTTGGAAATAATGTCTAGCATAGTAGTTTCTGTACCAGTAGTACTGGTTGCACCACTGTTTTGTACACCTTACTTTTCAGCTTCTTTAGCAAAGGCGGAGCATCAATGGACCTGGTTAATTACAGACCCACAAGTCTGACCAGTCTCAGTTGTAAGGCTACGGAGAGTCATTATGGAATAAATAAGGGCATAGGTAACTTACAAACTTATGACCCAAACCAGTATGGTGTTGCCAGGTTAAGAAGACAGGATCTGCCCTTGACCAATTTAAGCAATGGATGCGGAAAATCAGGCTACACCACACATTTAGACTTCGCAAAAGGCGTTGGACACCATCCCACACTTGAGTGTCATTGTTAAATTCTCCCAGAAAATGTTAATCCCTGTGTAACTCATTGGACAGCAAACTAGCTCAAAAACAGAACCCAAAAAAGTAGGGTAGACAGCTCCACCTCCTTAAAAAGACCCCGTCCCATGTGGTATACAGAGAGGACAGTCCTTGGGCCACTCCTTTTTGGCATTTATTGGAGGTTAAAGCTAACGTAAAAGGTTTGTGGCTGACAAAGTCTGAAGATGACCGTAAACTTGGTGCCATCATAAACACCACAGGGGATACCAAGATTCTTCAAAAGGTCCTTTCCAAAACAAATGGATGGCATCATAACCATGGGTCAGAAAATGTACAACAGTCTCCTTCAGCAAGTATGACCTCCCCCTGTAGCCATCATATCTACAACACACCCCCTGAAAATTGATTCAGTACTTGGGGACCTGGGAACCTATATGAACAGCAAACTATCCTTTGTTCACCACATAGCCACTAATGTGAGAAAATCCTTTCATTGCACAGCATATTAGTAAGCATACAGCATCTAGGTCCAGGGATGTAACCATTCCACGATATTTAGAACTTATTAGGCTGATCATAGAGTGCAATGCCCTTCAATAAGTGCCTGTCCAAACACTTAACACAACTTGAATGAAAACACTTTCACCAAGAAAATCAAGTATCTAAACTATAGAAATTGCACTGACCATCTCAAAGACTTGCCTCTTTCTCACTATTATACAGGCTACTGTGGGACAATCTCTACCTCTCTTACAGAGACTCAGCAGACCTCATCTCTGATCTACTACACATCCACAAATCCCATGCTGGAATAAACACCTGCTCAAGAGATCTTCAATCACTTCTGTAACAAACCGAAGATGTTGAACGGATAGATGTGTCAGAGAATACCACTTCTTTGGAATAGTCTTCCTCTCCACATAAAGGAGACTATTTCCCTTACTCTATTCAAATGGAATTTGGACAAATGGATGGAAAACCACAAATACACCACTGGTTTAGCACCCTTGTCCCTTTTCAATGGGGTAACACATTGTTCTGCTCATCTCTGGGTTATACATATATAAATTACAAGGCTAGGCTTCTAAAAATCCTCATCGGTCAATAGCTTATTAAGTACCTGTGAATTTTTATGCTTCTAAATTCTGAAGTCATTTCATAATCGGTATTTTAGATCTTCCTAGTACAGGTCTCTTTTATCCTTTGAAGCTGGTTTTGATTAACACTTAGTTTGCAGAAAGTAACATTTTATTCATTATTCACGCATTCTGGACTGAATATCATTTTACAAGCAATAGACAAAGAATTTTAGTCAATACATGAAGGCCTATTACTCAACATTTTCTGATAACTCTGAAAGCTGAATTTCCTTTTCTGAGGATGAAGGGAGAGCAAATCAGCCCGACTCTGACATAACACGCATAATGTCCCACTACACACAAGACTACACATAGCTGTGTACTAACTTATATTAATGACTTAACACAATTCAGTCAACTAATAAAAAGTAAAACAAGCAAGCTAAAAGGATACCAATTACTGATGGCAACATTTGTTCATGTGCACGTGCAAGTGTGTGTGTGTGTGTGTGTGTGTGTGTGACATGTGCAAAGCCATCTACATCTGACTTATCTGACTTACAATTATAAGGAAATCTGCAGTCTGTTTAAGCAAATCAGTCCTGAGTGAATGGTTGCAAGCAGAATATGTTGATCTATTACAGCTGTCAGAAAACTCACAAGTCTACTTAAGATTTTGGGCGAAGAGTATTAGAGCACTGCAATTAATTGCTGTCTAAGGTGAATTGTGGGGAAATTTAAACTACCATCTGCCACAATCACACTTTGATGTTGGTGGTGAAATTTGCACTGTCTATTCATAAAATTTATTCTGGAGTGCTGTGGCTCAAAAACAGATACAAGGCAAAGTAGCAGTTGTCACTACACCAGTAATATAAACTACTGTGCCTGTGTACACAACAGAAATGTACCACAGTGCATAACCAAAACTAATAAAACTTGTGTGTGAATAGCAGTATCAAATCCCCAAGTATAATCTTTACACTGGAGTGTACAGGGACATGTCAGTAATGCAGGGCTGTGCATACACTGTATGCATTATGCTCACATTTATGTGAAAACAGTTTATATGAATGCTACTATTCTGTAAGCAATCAGTCCTTGTGTGTTAAAAGTGGGTCTGTATGCATGCACACACAGTGTTTCTGTAGGTGTGTACATGCATACACATTCTGCATACATACACACAGTAATATATATAATTGCATATGCACTGAATTGTATGTAATGTAATCAATAACTGTAAGGATTAAATGAAAAACTTGCATTCAGGCTATAAGAAGCCATGCCTGCCCATTCCTATACAGCAACCCCACTGGCTGCTGTGACCCACAATCTGGCAGACAGCACAGAATAAAGGGAAAGCTTTCCTTTCACTTAACATGGCAATGGAGACAGATCTTTTGAGGATATGTTGCGGACCGTTTAGTGGACGATGAGTATCTTGTAGTAGAATACAGAAGTCAAACCTTCTGTTATCTCATGTGTGGACTTAATGAAAAAATTGCTCTAATTACTTCTGAGCTGCAATTAATGTCGTCGTTACCAACAAGAGCTAAAAGAATAACCTTTGCAAAGAACTCTCAGATACATTTCAATGTATTAAGGGGAAGTTTTTCTAATGCACAAGCCTGACAATCAAGTTATAATTAAAATGCGGTAAGAAAACTGTATAATCCTATTCTTGCCTAACAGCATGGGTTACGGAGATTGAAACGCATGACTGAAAGGGCAGGCCAATCCAGTATGTAGCCGTATAGGCCTTAAAACCAAACGCGTTCACCACATGTAGGTTTGAGAAGGTAAACCATTCACTGTCCCTTCAGAACACTATATTGCGCTAGACTTTCCTTGGCCACCTCTAGTGCAGCCTTGTAACAAAGGATATTCTGAAGCCTCTTTAGTAGTAATGTCTTTCCAACACCAGTGGCTCCCAGCAGCAGGCACATCATTACAGTGCTCCAAAATATGAAAATTGGACTCACTCCAAAAATTTGTTAATGTAATCAGCTATCCAGCCCTGCAGATAAAAAAAAAAAAAAAAAAAAAAAAAAGTTAATTAGTCACAGGACAACTGGGCAGTTTAACACTCAAAAGTACAGAAAATTCAAGCAGATTAGTAAATACCTTATGCAGCAGTGCATTACAATAACAGTTGTACATCTTTATATTACAAAGACTTCTTCCCGCTTGCAGATAATCTACCCTTTGGTTTTACAGTCACTTATCTTCATCATGGAGAGTGTGGTTGGGTCACTCCCTTCTAGACTTCTTCCTACAATGTAACGTAGAGGACTACCACCTCTAACTAGGCGTCAGAGACCCCTGCCTTAGTCCACCTCCTTGTTGTTCATGCACATTGTCACATAAATGTGGAGCCACTCCTACACAGCACAATCACCCATGAGAGACAGTACTGTACTTACTTAGATTCAGTGGCCCTACATCACATTCACACAGACATAGATGGGCTCCATTCTATTTCATAGGTGCGTAGAGCATATGAAGTTCTACCATTTCACCAGAGTGCAGCTCAATCTGTATACATAACAGATAGTAGTTCAATACCAGTTAGTTAAACATTGAAAGGATCTTGTGCAACATGCTGACAGTTGGCTTCCTTAAGCACTTATTTCTTTATGACCTCCAACATGCGAGGCACATGCAATCTCCTTCTTGCACACACCACAGCACCCCAGTGCTGGTTGGGTGCATCTCTATGCCAGACCAGGTACTGGATCCACAGTTCTTGATCCCAGTGGGAGCCCATGTGCAAATAAAGAAACCAACACAAATGTTTAATTACAATTCTGTAATAAATCAACAGCTGGAAACTCTGCTACATGTACTCCTTCCATCCACCCTATGCTATTAATTCACATCAGACTCCCTTAGGGACCCATGAACAGACCACTACCATCCAAAGAGTTTCCTAAGCAAACAGGGAAGAGAAGCAGCTTGTCAGGCCTGTCTTCCATATCTGCCCATCTCTCTCTCATATTTACACACCTACAGATTGAGGAGAAAACACAAGGACTCAGAAAAAAAGAACATTTCCGTATTGAAGTGTTGGCACTTGGAATGCCGAATACTGAAAAGCCAAAAATTTCAAAATCACAGTAGAAATGCGAATCTCAAATTGTTTTTCTTAAAATCGCTTTTTGGGGGTAGGGGCAAGCCCTCCTTCCCCAAAACTTATATACCAACCCTGACACTGCCATACCTTGTAGCAAAGAGAATATTCCAAGAAATGGCATCACGGACTTAGTATATGCAAGTCCAATCTTTTGGCCAGTCTCCACATCTCGAGACTTGCTGTAGCTGGTCCACACATTTCAAATAGTTACCGAAAATAACTAATGCGAACATGAGGAGGATATTTAGACTCTGCACAGAGTGCACCTCAGTCATGAACTAAAGCAGAAGACTTCTTGTTGTGAGGTAACTTACCTATGGAACCAATGTGCCTTCCTACATGTACTCTATTCACACATAAAACAGAGGAGTAAAGCGCTCAGTGCAGAAAGCCCCCTCAAAACTCAGCTGATAAGGTGAGTACTTGCATAACAGTTGCATCCTATTCTGGGAGACCCTCAGTAGTGTGTCTGCTTCTGGATAGAATCTTAGGTAGAATTCACAAACGCTAAAGAGCAAGGTGTCACTTGTCGGTCAGGATAAAGCAGACAAACTTGCGTGGGGTTGGTTCAAGCAGCTTTATTACATAAAAACACATCAGGATTGAGGCTTGGTAACAAAATAAACAAACTGACTAATGCACTCATACATATTAAGACTCTGGCTGTTCACTCAAAATGGCACAGCCGCGTGCACATGCTCTGTATTTATACACACTTGCACACAAGTTGAAATGCTTCTTAAAGCCACAGCACACACGCTGATCTACATCCTCCCTCTGAGGAAGTTAGTCATGCACAGTAGTAATGACAATCACGGACCTGCAATTGTACAGAAATAATTCTTTGACATGCAATTATACAGAACCAATTGTTTTACTTGTAATCATGTCCAAGTTGCTGCGTATTTTACCCTAGGTCTGGAAATACAACCCGATCGTGTGACAAAATTAGGACTGGGTTTAGCAACAATGACCATCACTGGTGAATGTTCAATTTATGGGACATTGGGGACAGGAATAGGTATAAAGATGTCCTTCAACAGGATCACCTGGATTGTTCTGAGATCTGAAGTCTGTATTACAGATATGATGCTGTGATATCAATTCAGAAAATGGAAGAAGATGCCTTCAATTCCTTCTGTAATCTGTACTATCAGATTACACTAGGTAAGATCTCAGCTTGGCACATACACCATTAACTTGACCAATTCGATCAAACCTTTAGTCATTTACATCCTCATTATCTCTCCTCCTTTCAATGGACAAAGAAATCTGCTCATTTTATCATAGTAGGACTTCTGGGATGAACACTTTTTGAATAGTTGGGCTTTGATTGCTCTGGTGTTTTTAGCATTGGGCATCAACAAACTGGAACGGATAGGCAAGGTAGTTCTGGTTTGCCTAGATAGAAATCTGAGCAGGTGAGCCAAGTAAATTGTCACTGGGTATATTTAGGAGATTAAGCAAATTCAAGAAAACATAGGTATTGTCACTCTTTGATCTCTCTAGTAACAGCTTTGCACTTTGACTGTGGATACTCAGGACTACTTGCAACATAGATAAAGTCCCACTTTTGCAAATTTCTGAAACAGCTGAATAGTAAACTGGGGAAGGTTGTCAAAAAGTAGCTGTGTGGACTACCATGGAATGAGAAATGTTTCAACTTAGTAATGACAGTACTAGACATTAGGTTAGGTAGCAGGTCAGTATTGAACCAACTGAATAAGTCTACCAACACTAAGTAATGTTGACCATTCTACTCGAATATGTCAGTGGCTACTGTTGGCAAAGGTAGTTCAGGAATCTGGTTTAGCGGAAGTGGCTCTTTTTGCAACTGTGGTTTAGTACTATTGCATACTGAACAAGTAGTTTGACATTTTTTTGACATAGGCCATCCTTCTTTTGGTAGCTGCGGAACCTGGGTGGCCATGATGCAAAATCTGGATATACTCTTGTAAGCAAGTAGAATGAGAACTTTAGGACCTTTGAAAATGATACCATCTTCCATCAACATTTCATCTCTGTAAGGAAAACAAGGTTGCATTTCTAACGGTACACACGATTGCTTCGACGACCATCCAAGATTGATGAAGTAGTTGAGCTTTTGCAAAAGTGGATCAGCCTGTGTGTGATCTCTTAGCTCATCAAGACTTGTGGTAGAAAAATTATGCACTTCAAGACATAGAAGTCAAAATTCTCTGTATCAAGCTTTTCTGTGGTATTTCTGGGCAATCTGGATAAGGTATCAGCCAGATAAAGAAGTTTGCCTTTTGCATAGACCATTTTGAAGTTGTACTTCTGTAATCTGAGCATCATTCTTTGTAATCTCCTTGGAGCTGTGTGCATATGCTTCTTGGAAATCAGTCTCATTCTGGGTAGCTCGGCCATAAACATAATTATGGAACTTCAAACGTGCAAACTCAATGGCTAAAAGTTCCTTCTTAATTTGAGCATACTGTATGTCAATTTGGTAAGACTTGTAGACGCATAGGCTACTGGCCTACCCTCTTGAAGAATAACTGCACCATGACTGAACTTTGAAGCATCACAGGAAAGAATTAATGGTTTGTGGACATCATAGTATCTTAACATAGGTGGACTGGCAATTTTCTGTTTTAGGTCATCAAATGCCCTCTGGTGTTGTTCCAACCAGGACCAGGTAACATTTTTGCATGTCAGTTCTCTTAAGGGTGCTGATAAATTCACTAAAGTCTGGTGTAAAACCTGGCCAAACAGTTAACTATACCAAGAACACGTTGCAAGGCTTGGACATTGTCTGGAGGTGGCATCTCAAAAATGGATGTTTGCTTGGAAGGATCTAGTCATAAGCCTGAACTGGTGAATAAATGACAGACCAGTAACTTCTCTCAGCCTGAATTTTCACTGGTGAATAAATGACAGACCAGTAACTTCTCAGCCTGAATTTTCACTTCAGAGGATTGAACTAAAAATTCACTTCATGTGCTCTTTCCAGAATTTTCTGAAGTTTGTCATGCTTTGCTTCACCATTACCTCCAACTAGTAAATCATCATCTACTATTATAGCACACTGATAGCCAGAAGAAAATCTGCTCCACTGCATGCTGAAAGACACTGAGTAATCTGTAGCTACCGAATGGTGTGGTGAATGTAGTCAGTGAAGATCTACGATCAAGCCTACTTGCCAAAATGAACTCTTTGCATCTAAGACAGAGAAAAAAGTGGCATTTGGCATGAGGGCAGTGACTTTCTCAACTGTATGCATAGGATGGTGTGGTCTCTAATGCTTTGTTCAAGTCTCTTGGGTCAATATATATTCTGATTTCATCTGAGCTTTTATTATGGGCAACTACCATGGAAGACACCCATTCGGTTGGTTCTGTGACTGGACAAATCATACCTTGCTGCACCATTTTCTCTAACTGAGCTTTAACTCAGTTCTACATAGCTATCAAACTTTTCTTGCTGGTCTGACCACTGGACTGACCTCTGGGTCTAACTTCATGGAATACACAAGAAGTTTGCCTAGCTTGTCTTTGAAAATATCAGCATACTCTGAGAAAATAGCATCAGTGAAACTGGAACTGCAACATGTGCTTACATGATGAACTTCTTGGGTAAAGGAAAGCAGTTTCATTTTTAAACGGTCTCTAAGGCCTAATAATGACTGCACTGGTCTTAACTACATAAGACCAAGTCGTAACTGTTCCCAGCAGAATAACATAAAAGCACTACTAAGCCTTTGGTTTGAATCTCTTCACCCCCATATGCAACAAGCTTTGCACAGTTAGCCAAATTAAGTTGTTCCCCAGCTCTTACTCTAAAAAAGTGTTTTTGCTGACATTACACTGCACTTTGAACCAGTATCCACTTTGAGCTCTGCAGGTTTACCATTAATCAGGACAATGCAAAACACTTTGCTCTTTGCCAACAAATCTACTGCACTTACCTTTTCACAAATCACTGATACACCATCTACACAGAAAGTAGAGTTGCAGCTTTTCTATATGATCAATTTGGTTTTTTGAGTAACCTTTTTTAACAACTGAATGAGGCTTGCTTGATTTACAAAGCTTTTGAAAGAGGTTCGATTTTTTAAACTTGTGGCATTGTTGACCAAATGCTAAGCACTTTTCTCTTTTAGTCTCGTGATTGGCACCACAATTACGACAGTTAACTATGAGACTTGCTTGGGTTTTGCTGACTCACCCCTGTGCTGCACTAAGTATGTCTGGTCTTGGAACTTGCTAGAAAGGTACAGGCTCTCCCTGGAAACCCTGCAGGAACTATAGTAGCTGCCATGTGCAGGAGCCTGTTCCTGTTACCCACATGCTGCATACTGCCTACATTTGTTCTAGAAGTTGCTTAAAGCATGCTCTTATCACTTGCAAGCATATTTGTGTGCCTTTCTGTATGTTCATGTATTTGACAAAACTCTGTGGCTTTGATCAACATTAAATCACTATCTTGAAGCAAAAACTCTCTCACTGCAGCATTAACACGACACACAAGCCTGCCTTTCATCAACTTGTCTTTCAAATCACCAAATCTGCATGTTTTAAGTTTGTTTCTCAAATCAGTAATGTAAGCAGCAAACGTTTCCCCTGGCTTTTGGTCTCTTGTGTAAAATAAGTGCTTCTCTAAAGTAACATTTGTCTGGGGGTTACACATTTCTCAGAATTTACATTTTAAAGCACTCGGGGTCCTCCCCTGATTCAGCTTGTACAACAATGACAGTCTCCCCTTCTCCTGCATATACTACTGGTGCATGAACAAATGAACACTCTTTCAATGAACTCTGATCCCACAAGATTAAACAGAATAAATGCCCTTGTACATGCACCTTTTTCAAAAAAAAAAGCTGCTTGTATAGGTTCATAGGTTTATACTAGGCTATCTGCCCCAAGGCATTTATAATCCTAGCCCAAAGTTTTGTGGCTTACGCCACCCCTTATGTTAAAAAATACTGTGCCCATTAGTTTGTTGTGCCTCTGTCCAGCAGTGACACAGAGATGATTCCCGGGGTAAACCTACGATCTCCCATCCACCGGTCAAGATTTCTCTTTAACAGAGCCAGCGAGGTGCTCTGCCTCACATGGACCGGGATTTTATTCCACAGCATAGGGAGTCTCTGGGTGACAAATCTATCACTCCAGCATGTCCTATTTATATCCGTGCTAAGGTTCAAGTCGCTTGCTCTAGTGGATCTGGTAGATTTGGATTTTTTGAGGTGGAGCATGTCCATTAATTCCGGGTTGGACATGGCCTTGTATGTCAGGCACAGGTCACCTCTGAGCAGGCGGTATGCGACTGAATAGAGCTGGAGTTTCTTCAGTCTGGCAGCATATGACAGATTTTGGAGTCCCTTTATCCTTTTGGTGAGGAACTTTTGGGGTCTCTCCAATTGCTGCAGGTGTCGGGTGAGATGCATCCCGAATGGGGCATTGTACTCTATCATTGGTCTGATAAGTGAAGAGTACAGGGAACAATGACCTCACTTGATCTGGATGTGAATCCCTTCATGATCAGGTGGGCAATGTAGAAGGTCTTTCTAACCACTTTAGCAATGTGAGTGTCAAAAGAAAGGCCACTGTCAACCTGGGTCCCCAGGTCCCTGATAACCTCTTCTGTGCTTAATGGATTGCCACCTATATGGTAGCTTGGGGTTACCTTGTTTTTCCCAAAGGGTATGACTATACATTTTTGGCATTTAACTTAAGGCCATGGCTCTGGCACCAGCTATCAGTTTCCGTGAGACCCCTCTGAAGGATATCTGTGTCCGATGTACTTTCCACTATGGCGCCCGTTTGCAGTCATCTGCAAACTTTGTCAGCCATAGTCCTCTTATGTTTGCCTGTACTTCTGAGAAGTAGATGCCGAACAACAGGAGGCCAAGGACTGAGCCCTGTGGGACACCACTTGTGACCGGCTTGGAGTCTGACATGGCGCCAGCAATTCTAACCCTGTGGGTTCTGTCCTTTAGCCAGTTTGCAACCCATCTTGTGACATATGGGTTTACATTTAAGCTGGTAAGTTTCTCTATAATACCAGAGTGGGGTATTGTGTCGAAAGCTTTTGCAAGGTCAAGGTAGGCTGTATGGACTGCCTTTCCCTCATCAATGGCCTTGGTGACTGTTTCAAAGAAGTCGACCAAGTTCAAAAGGCATGATCTGCCCTTGACAAAGCCAAACTGGGTCGGGTCCAATGTCTGCAAGTCTCCTATGTCTTTGTTTATGAGTTCCATTATGATCCTCTCCATAGCTTTGCAGACCAGGCTTGTTAAGCTTATGGGGTGATAATTACCAGGGTCCGTAGAGGCACCACCTTTGTGGAGTGGGACCACAGTTGCCGTACGCCACTCCTTGGGCATGTATCCTGTGGTAAGGCTAAGATTAAACAGCTGCCTTATATGCGGGTTTAGTTCCTTGTTGAGTTCGTGTAGCACACAGCCGGGGACACCATCCGGTCCCATTGATGCTGTGTTTTTAGCTTTAGAGAGAACAGCTTTCACCTGCGCATTTGGGATGCCTGGGAGGCTACACTCCGCTGGGATAGTTATCTCTCCTTTTGGGGGGGGAGAGGGGGTGAAGTTTGCACTGAACCTGTCTGCCAGTATGTTGGCAATGTCTGTGGGTTCAGTGATTTTTGTATCATTTTGGACTAATTCTACGCATATCTGGGAGTTTCCACCCAGGTTTCTAACATAGCTGAAGAAGGCCTTATGATTGTCTTTTGAATCTATTGCAATTTTTCTCTCAAAGTTGGCCTTGGATGATTTTATGAGTGCTCGTATTTTTTTTACTAATAATGATCAAGGGTGACTTCTCTTATGGATTTTGCTCTATCATGTAACAGCTTTCTCCTCTTATTGTAAAGTTTGTTTACGGCTGGGGTCCACCAGACTGGACGTTTGCCCTTGGTGGAAAGAGTCTTGGTTTTATTAGGGATTGCCTGATCCATGCAGTCCTGGAGGTGTTCGTAGAAGGCATTTGTAAGGGCTTCCGCAGCTTGGGTTGTGGTTTCCACTGGCTCGGGGGCCTTGAAGGATACCACACCAGTCTTGAGTAGTGTGAAGTTTGCTTTAGAGAAGTTCTTCACTGTGGTCTTTTTTGTTTGGGGTGGGGCGGGATGTGGATTTCCAGTGAGATAAGTTTGTGATCTGATCTCACCAATGAGGGATATACTTCCGGTGTGGAGCATTTTGTCCCCATGTTTGTGATGATGGGATCTAGTATATTTTCTCCTCTTGTGGAAACGGTGACTAGTTGTTCCATGGCATTTGAATTTATGAACTCCAGGAACCTTTGGGCTAGAAAGTTGGGGCTTGAGTAATGTTCCCAGTCTATATTCGGGTAGTTGAAGTCACCCAATATAATGGCGTTTGGAGATACATTTATACCCTCCAGTGTCTTCAGGAAGGCTGTGTGGGGTTCCTGAGTTTGAGAGGGTGGCCTGTAGCATGCTACAAATTGTAGAGCAGTTTTGCCTATGGTTAATTGCACCTGGATGGTTTCTGATGCTTCGTGCGTTGCCACCAACCTGGAGGTGTGGGTATCCTTGATGAATATGGATACACTCCCTCCTTTTGTGGTGTGGTCCGGGTTTTGGGGCCGGAACGCATGATATGAGGTAAAACCTGATAGTGCCGGGGTGCTCTCAGGAGCCTTGAACCAGGTTTCAGTCACAGCACAGACATCGATGTTCTACATACTGAGAAGGGCCTCGAGTGCGTGCATTTTGAAATTTAGACTTCTGGCATTGAGCAGCATTACCCTTAGTTTCTTCCCATTTTTGTTTTCTAGGGTGGTAGGTTTAGAATTTGAGCCTTGCCTAAAAGAGGCACTATGGGGGTGGCAAGAGCCTTAGCCAATATCCGGAATCCCAGGGGTGACAGGTGCAAGCTGTCCCTTGCGAAGCAGCGTGGCTTGTCAAGCATGTCATCCCAGGCAGACAGACACTGGATCCCCTTTGAATGACACCAGAAATTAAGCCAATTGTTAAAGCTGATCATCTTGTCTCTATGTTGTGGCATCATTCTTGGTGAAGGAAGGATACTGCTCAGGGTCAGGGTCATACCTGCCTGGGCTACATAATCAGAGAGCTCCTCTATGTCTCTTTTCATGTAGTCCAGGGAGGTACGGCTCAGGTCGTTCACACCAGCATGGACAATGACTGTGTCATATTTGTACTTGCTGTGGAGTGACCCGAGTGCTTGTGTTATGTGGCGGATTCTAGCGCCCGATAGGCTGCTTACTGTGACCCTCTCCTTGTTCAGCCTGGTGAGCGGGACGTCAGTGTGTCTGACTATGGAGTCACCTATGACAAGTATGTTTGGTGTTGTATTTGGCCTTAAGGGCTGTGACTGCTTTGCACACTGATTTTGTGGTTTATGTGTGGCCTGTGGTGTGTCATGAGGTGGCAGTTGCTTGGATGTCTGCTTTGGAGGCCTCTGCTGTTTAGGTAAATTTTTGCTCAGAGCCTCCGAGTATGACTTTGTGTGTTTATGTGTTTCATTCATTGCTGTGATAGCTTTATGCGAGACTGGTTTTGTGGTGTGTGTAGTTGCCTTCTCCTCCTGTCTGGTCTTGCCAGTCCTGAGTTGAGAGAGCTCAGCCTCCAGTTTGGCTAAATAGCTGCATCTCTCGCAAGTATTTGTGTTATGTGAGAGGAGGAGAGGGTTGTCAGTGTACATGAGGCAATTGTAACATTGCCTCAATATTCCCAAATTCACCAACTGGACAGGAGAGGACGCCAGCATCTGGCCCTTCGACATGCTAGAGAAATTTAGAAGTTAAGGGTGTAACTGAATAAGAGAGGACTTAGGAAGTGGGTACTCCTGTGGGGGGGGGTTTGCTAGTGAGGGACTTTGTATAATACAGAAGTGCTAAACCTGAAAAGAAGATGCTTTTAAGACAAGTAAAAGCTTTTAGGAACAAGTGCTGCGCGTTTTAGTTAAGGGATATACTGTTTAGATTACTAGTAGAGCAGTTCTAAGGGAAAAAATGAAGAACAGACTTTATGGAGCCAGAAAGTTTAACCTTGTTAAACCGGCGCTGCCCGATGCTGCTCTAGTGGCAACTCCACGCTAAAGCACTCTAAAGCGTGCTTGATAGCAGGGGCTGGAAAGAGCCAGGAATTGACCCAAAACGGCCAATAAAACTACAGTTTCAAGTCGGTAACCACTCCTATGGGGGACAGGGAAGCAGCTCAATGTTTTTCACTGCCACTGATCAACAGAAAGACTTTCCTTTAGCCCAAGCAAAAATGGCCTCACAGAAACTTACAAAACAGTTCAAGAACAGCAAGCCTGTAACTTGAACTTTTTTAAATCTCAGAAAAGTGGGGAAAAAAGCAAGATTTTTTTTTGTTTTTTCAGAGATAGCAGAGGTTCACAAGTAATATCAAGTTATAACAGTGCAGTAAATGATCCCACACAAGAGTGCTAGGTCAGACAGAAAATATGCAAGTTTTGAGAAAAAAACGATTTTAAAATTAAGTGCAAACAGGAAATTCTTGATATTCCTGCTCAAACACTCTCAAATTCTCTGCACTATTATCAAACACGAGAGGTCTGCAAAATGCTTCTGCCATGCCAACACAAAGTAATAAAGACCCTTGGAATTATGTACGAATATACACACGCCAGAAATTTATGCCAGAAACTTGTAATTATGCTCAACAGCACAACAAACTCTTCAAAATAAGTGCACTTTATGAAATAAGTCTCTGTAGCACAAGAAACACTTTGAAATAACTGTACTTTGCAAAATAACTTTGTACACTTCAAAATGATTGTACTTTACGAATTGACTGCCCACAGCACAAGGAACTTCTGAAAATGACTGCATTCTGACTGCACTTGGCAAAATAACTGTACTTTGTGGAAAAACTGTACACACAAGTTCTTTGAAATAATTGTACTGTAATGAAGCACAGACACCAACATGTTTAGATACTTCTAATAACTCTAACTATACTTTGAATAACTTTAATCAATGTGGAATAGCAGTTTATATCAAAAACATGGTCGTTTACTAAAAATGCAGTCGTTCTTGCTCTTTTCATGCTTGTTTTGCCCTATTATTATGCTCACTTGACTTTTATCATGCTTGTTATATTTTTCTTGGGCTCATTTTACTTGTATCATGCTTGTTATGCGAATCAGAAATAATTCTACACTATTTCATAAGTATTTTGAATAATTTTATCAAATATAGTAGTTTTGAACATTTTGTTTAATCAATAATGCATTTTGGGCTTTGTGTTTAATTAGCAATGCATTTTGTACTTTGTAAATGCTTTGTATCATTTTCTTTGCAAGATAAATCATTTATGTGAGTTTCAGTACCTGAAATTCTGTCACTGACATTGTAAGAGTCGTGTAAGCGCTTTAGGATGATCCACTCTTATACATGCCTCTATTTCTTGCTCTGTACTTCATGGTTTGGCTCTACGACCAATTCTGGCTTCTTGTTGCTTAGGCATGCCAATTCTAATACCATATTACTCGGGAATACCACTTCTGACACCATGTTGCTTGTCTGGTCAGGATAAAGCAGACAAACTTGCATGGGTTTGGCTTAAGCAGCTTCATTACATACAAAACACATCAGGATGGAGGCTTGGTAACTTTAAACAGACTGGCTATTGCACTCATACATGTTAACACTGGCTGTTAACTCAAAAAAATGGCACTGCTGCCTGCACATGCTCTATATTTATAAGCACGTGCCCACAAGTTGAAATGCTTCTTAAAGACAGAGCACACACAGTAATGTACACAAGGGAGGCAAGAAAGGAACTCAGAATGTCAAACCCCAAATCACCAAAGTACCAAAAAAAAAAAAAAAAGCTCAATTTCTGGAGTGCACATCCAAACTAGTACTTATTAAAAGTATGCACCAGTCCAAAAAAAGGCTGCAAAGCCAACATATACCAAGGTCACATTCCTAAAAACAAACACTACATGCAGTGACTCCCAGACTTAGAATATCTCAACAGTTTTTGTTAAATGCTAGTTAGTAGTCATCTGGCACACCACACCAGCAGGTGAATTACCCTACTTAACTAAAGAGAAACTTAACAGCTGCTGTATCCCCTAAGCTAATGTAACCTCCAACACCAAGTGATTATGAACATGAAAAGACCAGAGTACACACCATTGTCTAGATTCTGCCCTGACTGATCTCACCCCCCTTAGAAGAAATGAAGGTTAGTCTTAAAAGAAAGGTTCCTGCCAAATCTAAGCTTAATGCTCAGCTGGTAGATTTGACAGTTACCTGGAATAAGGTTTTGTGAACTTCACTATTGCTCCAGAATTGCTGAAAGACAGATAGGCAAGCATGTCAACTATGAAATTCAAAGCCCAGTTAAGACAGAAGATCTTCATAGGAAGAAGGAGATGGAGAACCTTATTCAAGAAACACTAAAGCAGCCTATACTGATTCACAGTCTTGCCTTCCAAGAGGCCAAGACTTAAGTCAGGAGAAACAGGCACATTGCTAGAAAAACTAAGGACAATGTCAGACTATCAAGTGTGAAAAGACATGTAAGGAGTAACAGAATACTACATCATGCAAATGGAAAACTGCTTCCACCTGCCAGTATACATATATATTTGTGTGAAATGGCTTCCTGATTGCTTCCAGGACCTTAATAATTTCCAGGGAAGGTCTGGCAGTATTACAGGTTTTACTCAAAGTGCAAATCTCGGTGATGCAGATAGTCATTCTACCTCAATGTAGGAATGACCAACTACCACAGCCAAAACAGTGGCTATTAAGGCCAGAATAAAGAGTGCGACCAGGACAGACTTCAGCCATTAACGTTGGGGACCATGAATGATTGCAGGAGAACACAAGGCTAGCACATATGATCACTTCTGTGAAGCTGATAATAAATGTGTTACCTGCCAACTCTCCATACCTCATTAATAGTAAAAGAGGCTGGGGGTGTATTGCTTAAGGATTTCCTGGTTTGCTCACAAATGGTTGACTAGTCGTTAGCGGACTCCTCTCAGGACTGCATTTTATTGGCCTTAGTGTGAACATTGTCTTACTTGCAGTTGAGAGTGACCAGTGTAAAAAGATTACTTTGCTCTGAACAGTTTGCTATATACATTTTTAGTAACAACTTATGGTTCCAGAGATAAACATTTGTTTGAACTGTGACAGTAAAACTTGTTTTGTCAAAAGGTCCCATGAGCAATGACTGGATGCCAAACTTCTGGAGGCCCACTGGGGAAATGCACTTAACATAAATTTTCAACCAATACATTTTTTATGATATTACACCATTAAGGTAGACTTGTTTAGGCACTGTCTCCAAAAATTGGAGGTTTTTAATATATGCTTTCAACATTGTTTTACGGGTAAAAGATCAGGTGCAAAAAAAAAAAACCTTTACAGTGGGTTGTTTCAACTATCAAGTTCTAATTTAAGCAACTGAAAATATTTTGTGCTAATGGGGGCAATGGTCTAGATGCAAGAACAACTACGTTTTCAACAGTAATCTAGCTCAATATGCATTTTTAAGCAACACTTCTCTCTTTTCTGACAGAGATAAGATGACAAACCTTATTCTGTGTTGTATGAAGCAGCTAGGTATTCCCTAGACAGCGAAATAAAAAAAGAAAATATTCAAGCCTTGGGACAAAATCTCTAATTCTGTTCACTTTTCATGTCTCCAGGGAAAGGTGGTTTGCAGTTCTGAAGTGCATTTTTAGTTGTTTGAGAACTTTAATGAATACAGTGTGCAAGTCAAGGGAAAGATTAGAACCAAGCCATGTCCTAGGTATTCATAACCAAATGAGCTACTAAATGCGTCTCCCCCACACACATATATGCACACAAAATGCTTACGTCAATTCATGTGCCCTTTTTTCTGTAATTAATTTTGTACAAATTCCATTAAAAGTAGGTGTTTGGAGATTTTCAATACTCATTCTTCTGTAACAGATAACACTCAATACTCATTCTTCTGTAACAGATGACACTCAAGTCAACTCAGAATTAGTCTCATTTTGCCAGTCCAACTTGTATGAAGTCTGCCAAATACCAAGAATCTACCTCACTGAGAGCCTGGCACCATGGAACAGAGGGAATAGAGCCTTGAATGCAAGCCATGTGACCAAGTTTCAACTACCAGCTCTGACATTCAAGAAGCCAGGCCATAGCGCTCAACCTTCCATATTCAAAAGGAGGAACACCAGCCCTCATAATGTGGAACAAATGGGCAAAATGTGGAACACATACTAATGGCTTACTAACAGCTTTAACTAGGAAGGTCATAGGATGGTTAAAATATGCTGGTTTTACTTATAAAGAAGATCTTTTAATGAATTAATATGATTAATTTCTATTAACCATAGATTTCACTTAAAACAATTCCTAACACTGAATGTGTGACAGACTCTTTCAATGTGGAACTTTGAGGAACATCAACTTTTTAAGACCCCAAATGAGGTACATTCCTCGTAATGAAGTACACTTGAGCAGTATGAGCCAGGCATACGGAGATAGAGGAGTAAAAGGATGCATCCAGCTGTCTCTTCCAGGGGGATAGAGGAGTGTGGGCACTCAGTGAACACAGTGTAGTGCATCTTCTCTGGTGGAGATACGAGAATCCAGCACTTATGCTGGAGGAAAGGAAAGCAGGACTACTTGCTGGCAACACACTTTACAGAAGTGAGGGATGACCAACACAATCAGCCTATTCCCTTGAAAACTAGACAAGTGCAAGGAATGTAGGGCATAGTGAAAAAATGAAATACAAACCACCCCCAATGGCTGCCTAAATGGATGATCCTTCCCGGCCGACCCCCTCTGGTGGGGAATGAATAGATTAAATGTCTGGAAGGCGGTATGATGATCAGCTGACACAAATACCTCAGACACAAACATATCATATTCAAAACTCTGATATTTAAAAGCTCAGAGGCTCTTATTATCCAACATAAGTCTACAACTAGAAATCTAAAAACAAAACTCAACTGTCCATTATACAACATGCTTTAAGCACTTTTCTGTGCAAAAAATCTTTTTTCACTTAAGCTAAAACATCTGTTGTACTGTAAATCCCCATCTGTCTATTGTTTTTGTCCCATCAAAGGCAGAAAGTTACATTAAAACCTGTAAGGGTCATGGGGAAGAAAAAAAAAAAAAAAAAGCCAGCTGATTAATCTAGCCTTCTAACTATAGTATGCGCTCACAACTACTGAACAGGAATACAAATTAAAACCTTTATAAAATATTCCTTTCCTACAGAGCTGCATCATTTCCCTTAAGTCAACACAGAAGAAACTCACATCCACCCATAACCCCTCCCCCCCCATTTTGCACATGGGGTTGGGGTGTCACTTAAAAAATGACAATCTCTAGAAAAGGTTTACATGGCCAGGTGAAAAGCCCTGCCACGATACTTCATTCGTATCACTCAGTTACACACACACTCTCATGTATGGTAAATTTAGAGTAACCAATCAACCTACTGCATTGTCTTTGAAATGTGGGAATTGTCATAACCCACTACAGCAGAGATGAGAGATACCATGAACCATATGGTTTCACCTTGCATTAAAATACCATTACTACTTTTCAGAAAATGAGCTCTTTGTTGGCACACATATGAACAGCATGTCTTTTCAAAAATTAATAAATCATGTTTTTTGTTTAAAGAAATGCATTGTTTCAGTCTGTCCTTACAGATGCCTATTGTATGTAGTCAAGATCAATGCTATCTCCAGGCACCACGATTTAACAGTCAGAAATAATGCCTGCATATTTTATTTATATGACAAATTAGCTCAAAGCAAGGCACACGTACACAGGCACGTGTGCATGCCAGAAGCTTGCCATATAACACTAGTATTTGTGCTATACCCTATGGATCTACTACAGTCAATTCTGATCAAAATGGTACTACGAAAGAAAAAAAAAAAATGGAACTAGCAAGGCTACTACAGCATAGTAAATTAGACCGATCTCTTCTCCACTCGCTTTCCTGTTTGATTTGTATACTGAACCACTAGTATGCCTTTTTTTCCAACCTTTTCTCTTCATTATCTTACCCTTAGAAACATGTCTATGTACATGCATTATTCCTCTTGAAGTGAGGGATACTGCAAGAATCACTATGGAGATGACTTCTTTGTACTATCCAGTTTTAGGCATCTTTAGGAACATGGGAACAATGCTAAGCAGGTGATCATAAAGGTGTTTATGACTAGGCCTCATGTTCTCCAAGTAGCAACCCTTAAAGTTCTTTAAATGTATTAAAAGCTTCTACTTACAGCTTCTGTACTACATTAAGTTTACTTTCATTACTCTCAGAATGACATTTCAAAAATGTTATTCAACACTAACACTTCTGCTTAATCAAATTATTCACGATTAACAAACCAAACCGGGTTGACTCACATTCAAGAAATGGTTGACTTTCTCCTAAAACCCCAACTATTCAAACTCCTAGTCAACGAGACCTGCTCTCCACGGCAGCTAAATCTAATTAGACAACCTTTGTCTTGCAGACTCAGAAACCATGACCACTCTTGCCCTACACTACAATATCCCCTCCAACCAAACCCCAACATACAGATAATTGCTTCTCTATAATATGTCCAAATCTCTAAAAAAGTAATCCTCTACATAAAAAGGCCCTGCATCTTACAAAAAATTTAGGACTAAAAGCCTAACTCCTATCATCATTGAAATGTCATTGCTTCACATCTAGCCATATCACCTAACTTCAGCTGCATCAATCTTTCACTTAGTAGTAATGTCCACCATATAGCAGGTTCTATTGCACCAAACGTCACTTATCACTCACATAATCTTTTTTTAATACACCCTTCCAACTACTCATAAGTTCTAATACCCGTCATTCCATTCAACTAGGTCGGCATTCCCACTTAGAAAACGCACAGCTGTAAATACAGACATTTCATTTTCTGCATGAGATAAGTCTTGAATTTTGTAAATAATTTATTTTACAGTTATAGCTACTCTACATTTTCATTAGCTAATAATGATATTTTGTAGATATCTATTTTCATTATACTCATGCTGCCTCATTAAATGAGATTCTGGTTTTCTATGTATTCCTAGACTGAGACTGAAACTGGGCAACTGATAAGTGTGCAGCCCCAGTAAACAAATTTTAAATAAAATAACTGCAGGCATATTAACCTAGTTTAATCCCATACAGACCAAATATGTTACACACCAAAATACTTGGAGATTACATTTTCTCAAAATAATCTTAACTACAACAACTGTATTTGTAAAACTTGGTCTTCGATTTACCAAGATTTAACAAGGTACAAACCTGTAAAAATCTGTTTAGAAGGCTGCAATAATTAAATATTAATGGATTTTTACCAACTTTTTCTTTATAAATTCATCATGCCACCCATTTTTAATAAAATGAACAAACAAAAAAGATAGACAGGCAGATAAGACATACAGATAAAATAGACAACTGCTTGAACTGCCAAGACATGCAATACTGAGTTCTGTAATAATGGAAACTGAATGACAAAATTCAGACTTAAATATACCAAGTCTAAAATTGCCATTTTTCAGAATATTCCCTGTTCTCTATGGTATGGTGATCGTGAACTTGGTGCACAACTTTCCACACACACATATACTATATATATATATATATATATATATATATATATATATATATATATATATATCTATATATACACACACATATACACACACACATATACAAATATATATATATATATATATATATACACACACACATATACACACATATATTATATATATATATATATATATATATATATATATATATATATATATATATATATATATATATATATATACATACACATACATACACACACATTATATATGTATGTATGTATTTTTTTTTTTAAACTCTACACCACAGCGTCCACGTCTCCCTGGTGCTAGGTCTGCGGTTGTGCTGCTCGTCTTGACTCTCTTTTAGTGTTCCGGGTGCTCCCCCCCCCGCCACAAAACTAAAAGGAAACCCTACTGCTAAACCTGAAGATACCCCAGAAGCTGACTGCTTGCCAGGCTTCAAAAACACCTACACTCTAAACAAGTAGTTGTAAATGTATGTTGCCAATACCTAAATTGGCCTTTAATATATGTAATGCCTTTACTTGCTTGTTAACCCTGCAGTGTGACATTGAGCAGCCTACCACAGACCCCCAACCTTTTTTTCTTTTACATTAAAATAAGCTTCTTGCCTACATCTCCTAATTGCTATATTTTTCCTCTGACCACTAGGTGGCAGCATTCTAGCAAGTTAAAACTACTACTTTAACTAGTTATCCAAAGGACCTACTCCTATTCTCTACTGACTAACTATAATTTCTTTTCCCCTTGCTAAACTTTTGGGAAATCTCACACTCACCTAGATTAAAAATGAACATTTATTAAATAACACATTTTCCAAACCTCATTTCACTCTCAATTCTTCTTTAGTAAAGCCATACCTTAAAGACTGCTGATACTTTTTTTTTCTGCTGTGCTTACCTTATTGGAATCTTTCCCCTCCCGTGCTTCCTTCCCTCCTATTTCAGCTCCTAGATCTGGCCACTACCTTCCTTTATATCCCTCCCCCTAGCTGGTTACCGCCCCTGAATTTACTTGTATCCGGTATGAACTGTGGCACCATTTTTAAACTCTACACCACAGCGTCCACGTCTCCCTGGTGCTAGATCTGCGGTTGGGCTGCTCGTCTTGACTCTCGGTAGGTTGTTTAATGTATTTTGCGTTAATGGTGAAACTTTAACCCAGAGACTGTATTTTTCCTAGTTTAACTAAGGAGCAATTGGTTATAGTTATTCTTACTTAGTGTAACTCTGGCATAGTACTGCCCTCACTATCTCTCGAT